>NC_043959.1:26093308-26437364 GCF_902148855.1 Sphaeramia orbicularis | reverse complement strand
AGCTTTCGTTTTTCAGGAATGAATTCATGAATCCTGACGCACTTTTGTCTACATTTCTTGAGCACTTTTTGCAGAGTTGACTTTGGAAGGTTTGACTTGTCTGTGTGCTTTTTGTGTATTCGTTTTATGTATGGAAGTCTGTCTGTAACTATTCAATGTACTGCTGCCCGTCTTGGCCAGGACGCTCTTGAAAAAGACATTCTTAATCTCAGTGAGGTTGTCCAGGTTCAATAAAGGTAAAATAAAATGACTAAATAAATAAAATTTGTATTTTTCTCTTGTTGATAAACTGTTGGTTGGTCAAGCAGCAGCAGGCTCTGCTGGTCACACAGAAAAGTGTCAAAGCTTACAGCACCTGGTATTCCCAGGATATCTCCAATCCAAGTACAGACCAGGCCCGACCCTGGTTGGCTGCCGAGGTCAGACGAGAGCAGGCGTGTTCAGGGTGGTATGGCCGTAAGCCAGTGTGTCTGTCCTTCTCTCCCTTTTTATAGATTAAGTGCCGCTGCATGTGAGTGGAAGAGGTTCCAAAGGAATCTCAAAAACTTTAAGGTCTGACACCCGATACGCTGGCTGCACCAAACACAGAGGTTTGCAACATTACAGAGATAGAAGTCATTACAGGAGGATAACAAAACGATGGTGTCAAAACACATCTTAGGGTTACCTACTAAAACTTTGCTTTCGCCGTAAGCGTCCAGCCGCCATGGTCCCCCTCCTTCAGACACTGAATATACGCACAAACTGCTATTTCCAGCTTGGTTCCACGCTTTTGGTGAATTCCTTCCAGGCTGGTATGTTCATCTTGACTCTTTAAGACATTATTTAGATCACTTTGTTTGTCCTTTGCCACTTTAAATATCGAGTGATTTAGATTGCACATATGGGAAAACATAGGAGGAAACCTGCTCTTCAGTGTGATTAAATCTATAAAGAGGGTGAATATGACAGTTGCACTTGCTTACGGCCATACCACCCTAAAAACGCCCGATCTCGTCTGATCTCGGAAGCAAACCACGGTCGGGCCTGGTCAGTACTTGGATGGGAGTCCGCCTGGGAATACCAGGTGCTGTAAGCCTTTACCCTCTTCTTTGTGCCCAGCACAGGGTGCAGCTGCTTCACCCATCGACGAGAGGAAAAGATACATTTATTCCCTCCAAAACTCAGAGAGTGCCATGGAGACAGGGACAAAAAGTCTGGATGGGAGACCGCCTGGGAATACCGGGTGCTGTAAGCTTTTACCCTCATCTTTGTGCCCAGCACAGGGTGGTGCTGCTTCACCCATCGACGAGAGGAACTCAGAGAGTGCCATGGAGACAGTGACCAAAAGTCTGGATGCGTGGAAAGGAAAGACACGAGAAGGAGAGGGTGGTGCTGCTGTTGCTTCAGCCGTTTGCCACCTTTCCGGCCAAAAACAGTCAAGACAAACCCCCACCCGAAGCCCGCAAAGGTTTTTACTCTTTCTGTTCAGCCCTTTCAAAACGCCAATACGTTTCCTTTGTCCACACTGAATGAATCCAAAAAAGGAGAGGTTTAGAAAGTGTCAGCAAAAAAATGTCCCCATAAAGAAATTGTCTTTACAAAGATAAATAAAGCTAAAAATTTACAATATTCTCCTCTTCACAAAGACTACCAGGTTTTAGCGTCAGTCGCCATCATAGCTTTCATTTTTCAGGAATGACTTCATTTGTATTTTTCTCTTGTTGATCAACTGTTGGTTGGTGAAGAAGCAGCAGCAGCAGCCTCTGCTGGTTGCACAGAAAAGTGTCAAAGCTTACAGCACCTGGTATTCCCAGGATGTCTCCAATCCAAGTACTGACCAGGCCCGACCCTGGTTTACTGCCGAGATCAAACGAGAGCGGGAGTGTTCAGGGTGGTATGGCCGTAAGCCAGCGTGTCTGTCCTTCTCTCCCTTTTTATAGATTCAGTGCCGCCGCATGTGAGCGGAAGAGGTTCCAAAGGAATCTCAAAGACTTTAAGGTCTGACACCCGATACGCTGACTGCACCAAACACAGAGGTTTGCAACATTACAGAGATAGAAGTCATTACAGGAGGATAACAAAACGATGGTGTCAAAACACATCTTAGGGTTACCTACTAAAACTTTGCTTTCGCCGTAAGCGTCCAGCCGCCATGGTCCCCCTCCTTCAGACACTGAATATACGCACAAACTGCTATTTCCAGCTTGGTTCCACACTTTTGGTGAATTCCTTCCAGGCTGGTATGTTCATCTCGACTCTTTTAGACATTATTCAGATCACTTTGTCCTTTGCCACTTTAATACTGAGTGATTTAGATTTCACATATGGGAAAACACAGGGGGAAACCTGCTCGTCAGAGTGATTGAATCTATAAAGAGGGTAAATATGAAAGTTGCACTGGCTTACGGCCATACCACCCTGAAAACGCCCGATCTCGTCTGATCTCGGAAGCAAACCACGGTCAGGCCTGGTCAGTACTTGGATGGGAGACTGCCTGGGAATACCGGGTGCTGTAAGATTTTACCCTCTTCTTTGTGTCCAGCACAGGGTGCAGCTGCTTCACCCATCGACGAGAGGAAAAGATACATTTATTCCCTCCAAAACTCAGAGAGTGCCATGGAGACAGAGACCAAAAGTCTGGATGCGTGGAAAGGAAAGACACGAGAAGGAGAGGGTGGTGCTGCTGTCGCTTCAGCCGTTTGCCCCCTTTCCGGCCAAAATGTCAAGATAAACCCCCACCCGACGCCCGCAAAGGTTTTTACTGTTTCTGTTAAGCCCTTTCAAAACGCCAGTATGTTTCCTTTGTCCACACTGAATGAATCCAAAAAAGGAGAGGTTTAGAGAGTGTCAGCAAAAAAATGTGCCCATGAAGAAATTGTCTTTACAAAGATCAATAAAGGTGAAAAGTTACAATTGTCTCCTCTTCACAAAGACTCCCAGGTTTTAGCGTCCGTCGCCATCATAGCTTTCGTTTTTCAGGAATGAATTCATGAATCCTGACGCACTTTTGTCTACATTTCTTGAGCACTTTTTGCAGAGTTGACTTTGGAAGGTTTGACTTGTCTGTGTGCTTTTTGTGTATTCGTTTTATGTATGGAAGTCTGTCTGTAACTATTCAATGTACTGCTGCCCGTCTTGGCCAGGACGCTCTTGAAAAAGACATTCTTAATCTCAGTGAGGTTGTCCAGGTTCAATAAAGGTAAAATAAAATGACTAAATAAATAAAATTTGTATTTTTCTCTTGTTGATAAACTGTTGGTTGGTCAAGCAGCAGCAGGCTCTGCTGGTCACACAGAAAAGTGTCAAAGCTTACAGCACCTGGTATTCCCAGGATATCTCCAATCCAAATACAGACCAGGCCCGACCCTGGTTGGCTGCCGAGGTCAGACGAGAGCAGGCGTGTTCAGGGTGGTATGGCCGTAAGCCAGTGTGTCTGTCCTTCTCTCCCTTTTTATAGATTAAGTGCCGCTGCATGTGAGTGGAAGAGGTTCCAAAGGAATCTCAAAAACTTTAAGGTCTGACACCCGATACGCTGGCTGCACCAAACACAGAGGTTTGCAACATTACAGAGATAGAAGTCATTACAGGAGGATAACAAAACGATGGTGTCAAAACACATCTTAGGGTTACCTACTAAAACTTTGCTTTCGCCGTAAGCGTCCAGCCGCCATGGTCCCCCTCCTTCAGACACTGAATATACGCACAAACTGCTATTTCCAGCTTGGTTCCACGCTTTTGGTGAATTCCTTCCAGGCTGGTATGTTCATCTTGACTCTTTAAGACATTATTTAGATCACTTTGTTTGTCCTTTGCCACTTTAAATATCGAGTGATTTAGATTGCACATATGGGAAAACATAGGAGGAAACCTGCTCTTCAGTGTGATTAAATCTATAAAGAGGGTGAATATGACAGTTGCACTTGCTTACGGCCATACCACCCTAAAAACGCCCGATCTCGTCTGATCTCGGAAGCAAACCACGGTCGGGCCTGGTCAGTACTTGGATGGGAGTCCGCCTGGGAATACCAGGTGCTGTAAGCCTTTACCCTCTTCTTTGTGCCCAGCACAGGGTGCAGCTGCTTCACCCATCGACGAGAGGAAAAGATACATTTATTCCCTCCAAAACTCAGAGAGTGCCATGGAGACAGGGACAAAAAGTCTGGATGGGAGACCGCCTGGGAATACCGGGTGCTGTAAGCTTTTACCCTCATCTTTGTGCCCAGCACAGGGTGGTGCTGCTTCACCCATCGACGAGAGGAACTCAGAGAGTGCCATGGAGACAGTGACCAAAAGTCTGGATGCGTGGAAAGGAAAGACACGAGAAGGAGAGGGTGGTGCTGCTGTTGCTTCAGCCGTTTGCCACCTTTCCGGCCAAAAACAGTCAAGACAAACCCCCACCCGAAGCCCGCAAAGGTTTTTACTCTTTCTGTTCAGCCCTTTCAAAACGCCAATACGTTTCCTTTGTCCACACTGAATGAATCCAAAAAAGGAGAGGTTTAGAAAGTGTCAGCAAAAAAATGTCCCCATAAAGAAATTGTCTTTACAAAGATAAATAAAGCTAAAAATTTACAATATTCTCCTCTTCACAAAGACTACCAGGTTTTAGCGTCAGTCGCCATCATAGCTTTCATTTTTCAGGAATGACTTCATTTGTATTTTTCTCTTGTTGATCAACTGTTGGTTGGTGAAGAAGCAGCAGCAGCAGCCTCTGCTGGTTGCACAGAAAAGTGTCAAAGCTTACAGCACCTGGTATTCCCAGGATGTCTCCAATCCAAGTACTGACCAGGCCCGACCCTGGTTTACTGCCGAGATCAAACGAGAGCGGGAGTGTTCAGGGTGGTATGGCCGTAAGCCAGCGTGTCTGTCCTTCTCTCCCTTTTTATAGATTCAGTGCCGCCGCATGTGAGCGGAAGAGGTTCCAAAGGAATCTCAAAGACTTTAAGGTCTGACACCCGATACGCTGACTGCACCAAACACAGAGGTTTGCAACATTACAGAGATAGAAGTCATTACAGGAGGATAACAAAACGATGGTGTCAAAACACATCTTAGGGTTACCTACTAAAACTTTGCTTTCGCCGTAAGCGTCCAGCCGCCATGGTCCCCCTCCTTCAGACACTGAATATACGCACAAACTGCTATTTCCAGCTTGGTTCCACACTTTTGGTGAATTCCTTCCAGGCTGGTATGTTCATCTCGACTCTTTTAGACATTATTCAGATCACTTTGTCCTTTGCCACTTTAATACTGAGTGATTTAGATTTCACATATGGGAAAACACAGGGGGAAACCTGCTCGTCAGAGTGATTGAATCTATAAAGAGGGTAAATATGAAAGTTGCACTGGCTTACGGCCATACCACCCTGAAAACGCCCGATCTCGTCTGATCTCGGAAGCAAACCACGGTCAGGCCTGGTCAGTACTTGGATGGGAGACTGCCTGGGAATACCGGGTGCTGTAAGATTTTACCCTCTTCTTTGTGTCCAGCACAGGGTGCAGCTGCTTCACCCATCGACGAGAGGAAAAGATACATTTATTCCCTCCAAAACTCAGAGAGTGCCATGGAGACAGAGACCAAAAGTCTGGATGCGTGGAAAGGAAAGACACGAGAAGGAGAGGGTGGTGCTGCTGTCGCTTCAGCCGTTTGCCCCCTTTCCGGCCAAAATGTCAAGATAAACCCCCACCCGACGCCCGCAAAGGTTTTTACTGTTTCTGTTAAGCCCTTTCAAAACGCCAGTATGTTTCCTTTGTCCACACTGAATGAATCCAAAAAAGGAGAGGTTTAGAGAGTGTCAGCAAAAAAATGTGCCCATGAAGAAATTGTCTTTACAAAGATCAATAAAGGTGAAAAGTTACAATTGTCTCCTCTTCACAAAGACTCCCAGGTTTTAGCGTCCGTCGCCATCATAGCTTTCGTTTTTCAGGAATGAATTCATGAATCCTGACGCACTTTTGTCTACATTTCTTGAGCACTTTTTGCAGAGTTGACTTTGGAAGGTTTGACTTGTCTGTGTGCTTTTTGTGTATTCGTTTTATGTATGGAAGTCTGTCTGTAACTATTCAATGTACTGCTGCCCGTCTTGGCCAGGACGCTCTTGAAAAAGACATTCTTAATCTCAGTGAGGTTGTCCAGGTTCAATAAAGGTAAAATAAAATGACTAAATAAATAAAATTTGTATTTTTCTCTTGTTGATAAACTGTTGGTTGGTCAAGCAGCAGCAGGCTCTGCTGGTCACACAGAAAAGTGTCAAAGCTTACAGCACCTGGTATTCCCAGGATATCTCCAATCCAAATACAGACCAGGCCCGACCCTGGTTGGCTGCCGAGGTCAGACGAGAGCAGGCGTGTTCAGGGTGGTATGGCCGTAAGCCAGTGTGTCTGTCCTTCTCTCCCTTTTTATAGATTAAGTGCCGCTGCATGTGAGTGGAAGAGGTTCCAAAGGAATCTCAAAAACTTTAAGGTCTGACACCCGATACGCTGGCTGCACCAAACACAGAGGTTTGCAACATTACAGAGATAGAAGTCATTACAGGAGGATAACAAAACGATGGTGTCAAAACACATCTTAGGGTTACCTACTAAAACTTTGCTTTCGCCGTAAGCGTCCAGCCGCCATGGTCCCCCTCCTTCAGACACTGAATATACGCACAAACTGCTATTTCCAGCTTGGTTCCACGCTTTTGGTGAATTCCTTCCAGGCTGGTATGTTCATCTTGACTCTTTAAGACATTATTTAGATCACTTTGTTTGTCCTTTGCCACTTTAAATATCGAGTGATTTAGATTGCACATATGGGAAAACATAGGAGGAAACCTGCTCTTCAGTGTGATTAAATCTATAAAGAGGGTGAATATGACAGTTGCACTTGCTTACAGGCCATACCACCCTAAAAACGCCCGATCTCGTCTGATCTCGGAAGCAAACCACGGTCGGGCCTGGTCAGTACTTGGATGGGAGTCCGCCTGGGAATACCAGGTGCTGTAAGCCTTTACCCTCTTCTTTGTGCCCAGCACAGGGTGCAGCTGCTTCACCCATCGACGAGAGGAAAAGATACATTTATTCCCTCCAAAACTCAGAGAGTGCCATGGAGACAGGGACAAAAAGTCTGGATGGGAGACCGCCTGGGAATACCGGGTGCTGTAAGCTTTTACCCTCATCTTTGTGCCCAGCACAGGGTGGTGCTGCTTCACCCATCGACGAGAGGAACTCAGAGAGTGCCATGGAGACAGTGACCAAAAGTCTGGATGCGTGGAAAGGAAAGACACGAGAAGGAGAGGGTGGTGCTGCTGTTGCTTCAGCCGTTTGCCACCTTTCCGGCCAAAAACAGTCAAGACAAACCCCCACCCGAAGCCCGCAAAGGTTTTTACTCTTTCTGTTCAGCCCTTTCAAAACGCCAATACGTTTCCTTTGTCCACACTGAATGAATCCAAAAAAGGAGAGGTTTAGAAAGTGTCAGCAAAAAAATGTCCCCATAAAGAAATTGTCTTTACAAAGATAAATAAAGCTAAAAATTTACAATATTCTCCTCTTCACAAAGACTACCAGGTTTTAGCGTCAGTCGCCATCATAGCTTTCATTTTTCAGGAATGACTTCATTTGTATTTTTCTCTTGTTGATCAACTGTTGGTTGGTGAAGAAGCAGCAGCAGCAGCCTCTGCTGGTTGCACAGAAAAGTGTCAAAGCTTACAGCACCTGGTATTCCCAGGATGTCTCCAATCCAAGTACTGACCAGGCCCGACCCTGGTTTACTGCCGAGATCAAACGAGATCGGGAGTGTTCAGGGTGGTATGGCCGTAAGCCAGCGTGTCTGTCCTTCTCTCCCTTTTTATAGATTCAGTGCCGCCGCATGTGAGCGGAAGAGGTTCCAAAGGAATCTCAAAGACTTTAAGGTCTGACACCCGATACGCTGACTGCACCAAACACAGAGGTTTGCAACATTACAGAGATAGAAGTCATTACAGGAGGATAACAAAACGATGGTGTCAAAACACATCTTAGGGTTACCTACTAAAACTTTGCTTTCGCCGTAAGCGTCCAGCCGCCATGGTCCCCCTCCTTCAGACACTGAATATACGCACAAACTGCTATTTCCAGCTTGGTTCCACACTTTTGGTGAATTCCTTCCAGGCTGGTATGTTCATCTCGACTCTTTTAGACATTATTCAGATCACTTTGTCCTTTGCCACTTTAATACTGAGTGATTTAGATTTCACATATGGGAAAACACAGGGGGAAACCTGCTCGTCAGAGTGATTGAATCTATAAAGAGGGTAAATATGAAAGTTGCACTGGCTTACGGCCATACCACCCTGAAAACGCCCGATCTCGTCTGATCTCGGAAGCAAACCACGGTCAGGCCTGGTCAGTACTTGGATGGGAGACTGCCTGGGAATACCGGGTGCTGTAAGATTTTACCCTCTTCTTTGTGTCCAGCACAGGGTGCAGCTGCTTCACCCATCGACGAGAGGAAAAGATACATTTATTCCCTCCAAAACTCAGAGAGTGCCATGGAGACAGAGACCAAAAGTCTGGATGCGTGGAAAGGAAAGACACGAGAAGGAGAGGGTGGTGCTGCTGTCGCTTCAGCCGTTTGCCCCCTTTCCGGCCAAAATGTCAAGATAAACCCCCACCCGACGCCCGCAAAGGTTTTTACTGTTTCTGTTAAGCCCTTTCAAAACGCCAGTATGTTTCCTTTGTCCACACTGAATGAATCCAAAAAAGGAGAGGTTTAGAGAGTGTCAGCAAAAAAATGTGCCCATGAAGAAATTGTCTTTACAAAGATCAATAAAGGTGAAAAGTTACAATTGTCTCCTCTTCACAAAGACTCCCAGGTTTTAGCGTCCGTCGCCATCATAGCTTTCGTTTTTCAGGAATGAATTCATGAATCCTGACGCACTTTTGTCTACATTTCTTGAGCACTTTTTGCAGAGTTGACTTTGGAAGGTTTGACTTGTCTGTGTGCTTTTTGTGTATTCGTTTTATGTATGGAAGTCTGTCTGTAACTATTCAATGTACTGCTGCCCGTCTTGGCCAGGACGCTCTTGAAAAAGACATTCTTAATCTCAGTGAGGTTGTCCAGGTTCAATAAAGGTAAAATAAAATGACTAAATAAATAAAATTTGTATTTTTCTCTTGTTGATAAACTGTTGGTTGGTCAAGCAGCAGCAGCCTCTGCTGGTCACACAGAAAAGTGTCAAAGCTTACAGCACCTGGTATTCCCAGGATATCTCCAATCCAAGTACTGACCAGGCCCGACCCTGGTTGGCTGCCGAGGTCAGACGAGAGCAGGCGTGTTCAGGGTGGTATGGCCGTAAGCCAGTGTGTCTGTCCTTCTCTCCCTTTTTATAGATTAAGTGCCGCTGCATGTGAGTGGAAGAGGTTCCAAAGGAATCTCAAAAACTTTAAGGTCTGACACTCGATACGCTGGCTGCACCAAACACAGAGGTTTGCAACATTACAGAGATAGAAGTCATTACAGGAGGATAACAAAACGATGGTGTCAAAACACATCTTAGGGTTACCTACTAAAACTTTGCTTTCGCCGTAAGCATCCAGCCGCCATGGTCCCCCTCCTTCAGACACTGAATATACGCACAAACTGCTATTTCCAACTTGGTTCTACGCTTTTGGTGAATTCCTTCCAGGCTGGTATGTTCATCTTGACTCTTTAAGACATTATTTAGATCACTTTGTTTGTCCTTTGCCACTTTAAATATCGAGTGATTTAGATTGCACATATGGGAAAACATAGGAGGAAACCTGCTCTTCAGTGTGATTAAATCTATAAAGAGGGTGAATATGACAGTTGCACTTGCTTACGGCCATACCACCCTAAAAACGCCCGATCTCGTCTGATCTCGGAAGCAAACCACGGTCGGGCCTGGTCAGTACTTGGATGGGAGTCCGCCTGGGAATACCAGGTGCTGTAAGCCTTTACCCTCTTCTTTGTGCCCAGCACAGGGTGCAGCTGCTTCACCCATCGACGAGAGGAAAAGATACATTTATTCCCTCCAAAACTCAGAGAGTGCCATGGAGACAGGGACAAAAAGTCTGGATGGGAGACCGCCTGGGAATACCGGGTGCTGTAAGCTTTTACCCTCATCTTTGTGCCCAGCACAGGGTGGTGCTGCTTCACCCATCGACGAGAGGAACTCAGAGAGTGCCATGGAGACAGTGACCAAAAGTCTGGATGCGTGGAAAGGAAAGACACGAGAAGGAGAGGGTGGTGCTGCTGTTGCTTCAGCCGTTTGCCACCTTTCCGGCCAAAAACAGTCAAGACAAACCCCCACCCGAAGCCCGCAAAGGTTTTTACTCTTTCTGTTCAGCCCTTTCAAAACGCCAATACGTTTCCTTTGTCCACACTGAATGAATCCAAAAAAGGAGAGGTTTAGAAAGTGTCGGCAAAAAAATGTCCCCATAAAGAAATTGTCTTTACAAAGATAAATAAAGCTAAAAATTTACAATATTCTCCTCTTCACAAAGACTACCAGGTTTTAGCGTCAGTCGCCATCATAGCTTTCATTTTTCAGGAATGACTTCATTTGTATTTTTCTCTTGTTGATCAACTGTTGGTTGGTGAAGAAGCAGCAGCAGCAGCCTCTGCTGGTTGCACAGAAAAGTGTCAAAGCTTACAGCACCTGGTATTCCCAGGATGTCTCCAATCCAAGTACTGACCAGGCCCGACCCTGGTTTACTGCCGAGATCAAACGAGAGCGGGAGTGTTCAGGGTGGTATGGCCGTAAGCCAGCGTGTCTGTCCTTCTCTCCCTTTTTATAGATTCAGTGCCGCCGCATGTGAGCGGAAGAGGTTCCAAAGGAATCTCAAAGACTTTAAGGTCTGACACCCGATACGCTGACTGCACCAAACACAGAGGTTTGCAACATTACAGAGATAGAAGTCATTACAGGAGGATAACAAAACGATGGTGTCAAAACACATCTTAGGGTTACCTACTAAAACTTTGCTTTCGCCGTAAGCGTCCAGCCGCCATGGTCCCCCTCCTTCAGACACTGAATATACGCACAAACTGCTATTTCCAGCTTGGTTCCACACTTTTGGTGAATTCCTTCCAGGCTGGTATGTTCATCTCGACTCTTTTAGACATTATTCAGATCACTTTGTCCTTTGCCACTTTAATACTGAGTGATTTAGATTTCACATATGGGAAAACACAGGGGGAAACCTGCTCGTCAGAGTGATTGAATCTATAAAGAGGGTAAATATGAAAGGTGCACTGGCTTACGGCCATACCACCCTGAAAACGCCCGATCTCGTCTGATCTCGGAAGCAAACCACGGTCAGGCCTGGTCAGTACTTGGATGGGAGACTGCCTGGGAATACCGGGTGCTGTAAGATTTTACCCTCTTCTTTGTGTCCAGCACAGGGTGCAGCTGCTTCACCCATCGACGAGAGGAAAAGATACATTTATTCCCTCCAAAACTCAGAGAGTGCCATGGAGACAGAGACCAAAAGTCTGGATGCGTGGAAAGGAAAGACACGAGAAGGAGAGGGTGGTGCTGCTGTCGCTTCAGCCGTTTGCCCCCTTTCCGGCCAAAATGTCAAGATAAACCCCCACCCGACGCCCGCAAAGGTTTTTACTGTTTCTGTTAAGCCCTTTCAAAACGCCAGTATGTTTCCTTTGTCCACACTGAATGAATCCAAAAAAGGAGAGGTTTAGAGAGTGTCAGCAAAAAAATGTGCCCATGAAGAAATTGTCTTTACAAAGATCAATAAAGGTGAAAAGTTACAATTGTCTCCTCTTCACAAAGACTCCCAGGTTTTAGCGTCCGTCGCCATCATAGCTTTCGTTTTTCAGGAATGAATTCATGAATCCTGACGCACTTTTGTCTACATTTCTTGAGCACTTTTTGCAGAGTTGACTTTGGAAGGTTTGACTTGTCTGTGTGCTTTTTGTGTATTCGTTTTATGTATGGAAGTCTGTCTGTAACTATTCAATGTACTGCTGCCCGTCTTGGCCAGGACGCTCTTGAAAAAGACATTCTTAATCTCAGTGAGGTTGTCCAGGTTCAATAAAGGTAAAATAAAATGACTAAATAAATAAAATTTGTATTTTTCTCTTGTTGATAAACTGTTGGTTGGTCAAGCAGCAGCAGCCTCTGCTGGTCACACAGAAAAGTGTCAAAGCTTACAGCACCTGGTATTCCCAGGATATCTCCAATCCAAGTACTGACCAGGCCCGACCCTGGTTGGCTGCCGAGGTCAGACGAGAGCAGGCGTGTTCAGGGTGGTATGGCCGTAAGCCAGTGTGTCTGTCCTTCTCTCCCTTTTTATAGATTAAGTGCCGCCGCATGTGAGTGGAAGAGGTTCCAAAGGAATCTCAAAAACTTTAAGGTCTGACACCCGATACGCTGGCTGCACCAAACACAGAGGTTTGCAACATTACAGAGATAGAAGTCATTACAGGAGGATAACAAAACGATGGTGTCAAAACACATCTTAGGGTTACCTGCTAAAACTTTGCTTTCGCCGTAAGCGTCCAGCCGCCATGGTCCCCCTCCTTCAGACACTGAATATACGCACAAACTGCTATTTCCAACTTGGTTCTACGCTTTTGGTGAATTCCTTCCAGGCTGGTATGTTCATCTTGACTCTTTAAGACATTATTTAGATCACTTTGTTTGTCCTTTGCCACTTTAAATATCGAGTGATTTAGATTGCACATATGGGAAAACATAGGAGGAAACCTGCTCTTCAGTGTGATTAAATCTATAAAGAGGGTGAATATGACAGTTGCACTTGCTTACGGCCATACCACCCTAAAAACGCCCGATCTCGTCTGATCTCGGAAGCAAACCACGGTCGGGCCTGGTCAGTACTTGGATGGGAGTCCGCCTGGGAATACCAGGTGCTGTAAGCCTTTACCCTCTTCTTTGTGCCCAGCACAGGGTGCAGCTGCTTCACCCATCGACGAGAGGAAAAGATACATTTATTCCCTCCAAAACTCAGAGAGTGCCATGGAGACAGGGACAAAAAGTCTGGATGGGAGACCGCCTGGGAATACCGGGTGCTGTAAGCTTTTACCCTCATCTTTGTGCCCAGCACAGGGTGGTGCTGCTTCACCCATCGACGAGAGGAACTCAGAGAGTGCCATGGAGACAGTGACCAAAAGTCTGGATGCGTGGAAAGGAAAGACACGAGAAGGAGAGGGTGGTGCTGCTGTTGCTTCAGCCGTTTGCCACCTTTCCGGCCAAAAACAGTCAAGACAAACCCCCACCCGAAGCCCGCAAAGGTTTTTACTCTTTCTGTTCAGCCCTTTCAAAACGCCAATACGTTTCCTTTGTCCACACTGAATGAATCCAAAAAAGGAGAGGTTTAGAAAGTGTCGGCAAAAAAATGTCCCCATAAAGAAATTGTCTTTACAAAGATAAATAAAGCTAAAAATTTACAATATTCTCCTCTTCACAAAGACTACCAGGTTTTAGCGTCAGTCGCCATCATAGCTTTCATTTTTCAGGAATGACTTCATTTGTATTTTTCTCTTGTTGATCAACTGTTGGTTGGTGAAGAAGCAGCAGCAGCAGCCTCTGCTGGTTGCACAGAAAAGTGTCAAAGCTTACAGCACCTGGTATTCCCAGGATGTCTCCAATCCAAGTACTGACCAGGCCCGACCCTGGTTTACTGCCGAGATCAAACGAGATCGGGAGTGTTCAGGGTGGTATGGCCGTAAGCCAGCGTGTCTGTCCTTCTCTCCCTTTTTATAGATTCAGTGCCGCCGCATGTGAGCGGAAGAGGTTCCAAAGGAATCTCAAAGACTTTAAGGTCTGACACCCGATACGCTGACTGCACCAAACACAGAGGTTTGCAACATTACAGAGATAGAAGTCATTACAGGAGGATAACAAAACGATGGTGTCAAAACACATCTTAGGGTTACCTACTAAAACTTTGCTTTCGCCGTAAGCGTCCAGCCGCCATGGTCCCCCTCCTTCAGACACTGAATATACGCACAAACTGCTATTTCCAGCTTGGTTCCACACTTTTGGTGAATTCCTTCCAGGCTGGTATGTTCATCTCGACTCTTTTAGACATTATTCAGATCACTTTGTCCTTTGCCACTTTAATACTGAGTGATTTAGATTTCACATATGGGAAAACACAGGGGGAAACCTGCTCTTCAGAGTGATTGAATCTATAAAGAGGGTAAATATGACAGCTTGCACTGGCCTTACGGCCATATCACCCTGAAAACGCCCACATCTGTGGAAGTTCTAAACAGAGTGAGTGGCTGCAGGAGAGGAAGAAAGGCTTCCTCATCGTTTTGTTTAGTGATTTAGATTTTTTGTTTGGTTAGTTTACGTAGTTTTAGTTTTCACTGTTTTGTGATAAGCAAGCCCAGCGGTGTTTTTCCCGCACCGCTGGGAAGGCGAATTTAATTTTTTATTTTCTCATCAAAAATGAATGGGAAAGGACAGCGACGGCGTTTTACGCCAGAGAAAGAGTCATTAAAAATGACAGAAACGAAGAATATGAAAAAGAATAACCTAATGAAGATGACGGCGAATAGAGGATTTGATGAACATGTGAGTTTGACTGACGTGGCAGTGGATGATCGGACGGACATGAATATGACAAAGGCAAGTGGCAACGAATATGAAAACGGATCTGCGAAAACAAATGAGAAGGAATCTGGAGAAGTTTTGGAAAATGTTGGAAATGATGACACAACAGGAATGGAGGACGAGTTTACTGTGGTGGAAAGAAGAAAAAAGAAACTGAATCGGAGCATGAAAGTGAACGATATAGTTAATGAGAACGACAAACCTCTGAATGAGAATGGAAAAGTGCAAAGAGAAAACGGAATGGAAGATAAAGAAAATGTAAAAATTAATGACAATGTTGAAAGAAGCAGAATGAGAGAAAGACATAAGGTGGATTACAACAGAGAGTGGACTATTCAGATTGAATGTGAAGGAATCAACAGACTGAACGTAATGACACCGATAAAGGAAATTGAGAAGGTGGTCGGCTGTGGTGCGCTGTTGGCTCTTAGACCAAGACCAAAAAGACAGTATGAGGCCACCCTCAACTCGGAAAAAGCCTGTGAAAGACTAGAGGATGGACTTACTTACGAAAGACAGAATATTGAAGTAAAAAGGGTCCATAAATCGGAGGTTCTGGTCTCCTTTTTGCATCTGCCTCTTGACGTCACAGACAAGGAGATTCTGGACCGGCTTGTCAGATGGGGGGTTTTCCCCATCCTCCCCCTCAGAAGGAGGTTCTACCCAGGCACCAACGTGGCTGACGGCACTAGATTCCTAAAAGTAAGATTCCCGAAGGAGGTGGTGTCGCTCCCGTACAGTGCCCGGTTCGATACGGCGGATGGATCACAATATTACAGGGTGATCCACAATAAACAGGTTAAAATATGCCGCCTCTGCATGAGCCCAGGACATGTTTTAAGAGACTGTCCGATTTTTGCGTGCCGGGAGTGCCTACAGCAGGGCCATTACGCACGAGACTGTGACGCCGCCAAATGCCCTGATTGTGGAAGAGCCATGATCCGCTGTACGTGCCTGTCTTCAGACAGTGAGAGCGAGAGGGAGCAGCAGGTGGAGGAGGAGGAGGAGGAGTTTCAGCGGATAGACAGTGACAGAGAAGGAGGATGTTTGGTGACCACCCAGAACGACACGTCCGTGTCTGATCATGAGGTTGAGATGGACATGGAACTCCCCTGTGGACAGCCCCAGATAGAGACGGTGGACCCCCCAGGGAGAAGTGACATGGGGGACAGGGAAGACGGAGGTGTGGATGAACTGGAGAAGGACACTGAGGATGTGACTGTAGGTGGGATGGGACAGAAAAGAAAAGAACCAGACCAACCAGAGGAAGAAGGACAGAGACATGGACAAACTGAGGTAAAAGATATGTGTGAAGGCTTAGAAAACAAAGAAAAAACTGTGGGGGCTCAAGAGGAAAAAGATCAACGGAAGGAAAAAAAGAAAAAAAAAGGTGATAAATTTAAATTTGGAAAAGGTTTTAAAGGAACAGGAAAAAAGGAGAGGGAGGAGGGTAGTAGAGTTCAGATGAGATAAAGGGATAATATGAAGTGCACGGGGACAAATCATGTACTGGTGGTTGCTTGTGGCTATTTATTTTTATTTACTGTTTTAATGGGGTGGGGGTTTACTTCTATTAATTTAAGAGGAGGTGTAAATACAGGAAAATTTAACAGAATGATACTGGAAACGGAAAAGAGTGATATTGTACTGTTGCAAGAAACGAACTGGACTGATGTCGTAGCAGAAAGTATTAGGGGAAGGTTTGATGGGGAAATTTATTATAATAATAGTGATAAAAAGGCAAGGGGAGTTGCATTTATGGTGAAAAGGAATGTGTGTGACAAGGTAACTGAAATCTATAATGATAAAGAAGGAAAAATGTTAACTCTGTGTTTTGAAAAGGATTATGAAAAAGTGATTATGTGCAGTATACATGCTCCAAATAAAGACTCATAGAGTTAATTTTTTTAAACATCTGGGTTTTTTAATGGAGAAATGGGGTGAAATGTTTATAATGGGGGATTTTAACACTGTTTTAGAGAAAGAGGATGTCGGAGAAAATATGTGTTTTGGTGCTGACAGAGGGAGAACTGAGCTTAAAAGTTTAATGGGAAAATTTGATTTAGTAGATGTTTGGAGAGAAAGAAATATTGGTAAAAGAGAATATAGTAGAATACAAGTCGTGAAAGATGCAGTAAAACAAAGCAGAATTGACTTGGTGTTAATGAAAAAAGAAATATCAACATATGTTAAAAGCATACAATATAAAAGATGTGGTTTTAGTGACCATAATTATGTGTCTTTAAAAATGGATTTTAATGAAGTGGAAAGGGGACCTGGTTTATGGCACTTAAATACTGAAATATTAAAAGATAATTTATATAGAATGGAAATGGAAAATTTAATACATAGTAGCTTGAATGAATTACATTTATATGAGAATTGTACGGGAGTGTGGTGGGATAATTTGAAATATGATATTAAAAAATACACAATTGCTTATTGTAAAAAGATGAGAAGGGCAAACTCAAAGTATGAAGAGGAAATTAGAAAGAAATTGAAGATAGAATTAGACAAAGTGAACTTGGGAGAAGAGAATGTTAATATGATATTGGAATTAGAAGAAAATTTAAAGAAAATAGAAGAGATTAAATGTGAAGGAGCTATGATCAGGAGCAGAGCAAATTATATGGTTGAAGGGGAAAGGTGCACAAGATTCTTTTATGATCTGGAAAAAAGTAGGCAAAAGCAGAAGCAATTAGAAGTATTAAAGATGAACAGGGGAACAGTTTTAAAAATAAAGAAGATATTTTGAAGAGGGTCTTTATTTTTTATAGTAAATTATTTGCAAAAGAAGGGACAGCAGAAGAAGCTAAAACTTATTTATTAAAACATATTGAGACAGAAGTGAGGAAAATCGGAAAAAGTGTAACAAGGTCATTACAAATGAGGAAATTGATTGTGCTTTAGGAGATATGATAAATGGGAAGAGCCCTGGCCTTGATGGCTTGCCGTGTGAATTTTATAAGGCTTTTAGAACGGTTTAAATCCCTATTTTAAATATTGTTTACCAAGAAGCATGGTCAAAAGAGATTTTAAGTCCTTCAATGAAAAAAGGAGTGATTAAAATAATATACAAAAGGAAAGGAGATAGGGAGAAATTAGAAAACTTCAGACCGATAAGCCTTTTAAACTGTGATTATAAGATTTTAGCAAAGGTGTTGGCAAACAGACTGAAGCAGGTTTTACCCACAGTCATTCAAACCAATCAGGCATATGCTGTACTGGGTAGAGACATCTCAGACACAGTAAACAGTATAAGAGATAAAATATGGTTTATGGACAGAGAAAGAAAAATGGTTTTATAGTTAGCATAGACTTAGAGAAAGCTTTTGATAGGGTAGAGCATGATTTTTTATTTGATATTTTAGAGAAATTTAATTTTGGTGACAATTTTATCAGATGTCTGAGATGTCTCTACTCAGATGCCAAGACTTGTATCAAGATAAATGGCTTTTTAACGGATTTTATCCCTTTATCTAGATCAATCAGGCAGGGATGTCCACTGTCTGCATTACTGTACACCTTGGTTGCCGAACCTTTAGGCTTGGCAATTAATGCAGACAGTGGAATAAAAGGAATCCAGGTAGGACATTTTAGTTTTTTTAAACCAGAAACAAAAATTTATCAGTATGCCGACGACACAACGCTTGTTTTAAAGGATGAGGCTAGTATTGCAAATAGTATGAAAATTTTAGATCTCTACTGCAAAGGCTCAGGGGCTAAAATGAATGTGGGTAAAACTGAATTCATGAGGGTAGGAGGAGGAGGAGCTTTGTCAAGGGCGTTACCCTTTAAGGAAGTTCAAAATTGTATGAAAATTCTGGGGGTTAGAGTAGGGCCTGATGAAAAGTTGACAACAAAGGAAACGTGGGAAGAGATGATGAGCAAAGCAAAGAAAAGATTGACATTTTGGGGAAGGAGGAGCCTCACGCTCAAGGGAAAAGTCTTAGTGGTGAACTCACTGTTTTTGTCCAAAATATGGTACGTCCTCGGCTCAGTCTGTTTGCCAACAACCGTGGCCAATATTTTTAAACATTTAGTGGTGGATTTTATCTGGCACGGCAAGCCATCAAAGGTGAAATATAAGACTCTGATCGGGACAGTGGAGGAGGGAGGCCTGGGGTTGCCTGACCCCATCCTAAGGCTGAAGGCCCTAAGAGTTAAAACGGTGAAGAATTTTTTGGGTAATGATAAGAAGGAATGGAAAGAAACAATGTTGTATTACCTAAACAAAGTTAGTGGTCTGGGGTCTTCAGCCTTATGGATGGGGTTGAAAGATAATATGTTAACAGGAATCCCAGAGTTTTATATAGAGGTTTTAAGGGCATGGGTCAGTTTTAAAGAAAGTTTGCACATAAATCCAGTGGGGAGGGAAGCGATTTTAAACCAACCACTGTTTTTAAATCCAAATTTGAAGATTGGCCGGGGTTTTGACTGGATGACTTGGTACAGAGCAGGTTTTAGGAAGATCAGAGATCTCTTTTATGAGATAAGGCTAGGGCTCTTACCATTTCAAGCTTTTATAGATGATTTGAAGGAAATTAAGGAAGATTATGAAAAGGGTAAAATTAAAAAAGACTTAGACACAATAATAAGTGCTATAACAAAGAAATGGAGAGAACAAATTGATAAGACAAATGAAAAAGATAAAACAGAGAATTTTGAAATTATTTGTAAAGCAGGAAATCAAGTGTGGGACTCTTGTGTGCTGAAACAATTTTATTTGTTTTTTAGAAACCTTGAGTTTGAGGAACCCACGTCAAACAGATATTGGGTAGGAGCACTTGAAAATATAAAAAAGGAAGAAATATGGAAAAATATAAGACAAAGTCTAAAATGCCCAATTTTAGAGAACTTTGATTTTATGCTTGGCCACAACTGTGTTTTAAATGAAATGAGATTATTGAAGATGGGTTTTGTGAACAATGATATCTGTCAAATATGTGAAAAAGAAAAAGAAGGGATGAAACACATGTTCTTCTACTGTGAGAAATTAAGATGTTTGGAGGGGAGGTTGAAGAAAATAATAATTGGGTTTGGTGAAACAGAGGAATATGTTGGAAAAAACTGGGGGAAACTGTTCTTGTTTGGAGCTGTTGAAAAACACAAGAAAAACAATCAAGCAATTCAGCTGATTTTAGCAGTTGCAAGGCATACAGTGTGGGTAAGGAGAGCAATGGCAAGACAAAAGGGGAAAGTAATTAATATTTGTAATTTATTTAATATTAAATTATTGCGACTCTTGGAAACATTGTGTACCTATTTTAGTGAAAAAGGAGATTTGGAAGTTTTTATAAAAGTTTTTATCTCTACCAACCCTTTTATTGAATTGACATGGGAGGGGGTAGTTTTAAAACTGCCAAATTGTTCTTAATTTGCTTGGTTGTTTTTAAGTTGTGGCTTATATATTGATCCTGTTTTATTTGCACATGCACTTTAAAATTAATGGTTATTTAAAAAAAAAAAAAAAAAAAAAATCTCGTCTGATCTCGACAGCAAACCACGATCGGGCCTGGTCAGTACTTGGATGGGAGACCGCCTGGGAATACCAGGTGCTGTAAGCTTTTACCCTCATCTTTGTGCCCAGCACAGGGTGGTGCTGCTTCACCCATCGACGAGAGGAACTCAGAGAGTGCCATGGAGACAGGGACCAAAAGTCTGGATGCGTGGAAAGGAAAGACACGAGAAGGAGAGGGTGGTGCTGCTGTTGCTTCAGCCGTTTGCCCCCTTTCCGGCCAAAAACAGTCAAGACAAACCCCCACCAGAAGCCCGCAATGGTTTTTACTCTTTCTGTTCAGCCCTTTCAAAACGCCAATACGTTTCCTTTGTCCACACTGAATGAATCCAAAAAAGGAGAGGTTTAGAAAGTGTCAGCAAAAAAATGTCCCCATAAAGAAATTGTCTTTACAAAGATCAATAAAGCTAAAAATTTACAATATTCTCCTCTTCACAAAGACTACCAGGTTTTAGCGTCCGTCGCCATCATAGCTTTCATTTTTCAGGAATACTTCATTTGTATTTTTCTCTTGTTGATCAACTGTTGGTTGGTGAAGAAGCAGCAGCAGCAGCCTCTGCTGGTTGCACAGAAAAGTGTCAAAGCTTACAGCACCTGGTATTCCCAGGATGTCTCCAATCCAAGCACTGACCAGGCCCGACCCTGGTTTACTGCCGAGATCAAACGAGATCAGGAGTGTTCAGGGTGGTATGGCCGTAAGCCAGCATGTCTGTCCTTCTCTCCCTTTTTATAGATTCAGTGCCGCCGCATGTGAGCGGAAGAGGTTCCAAAGGAATCTCAAAGACTTTAAGGTCAGACACCCGATACGCTGACTGCACCAAACACAGAGGTTTGCAACATTACAGAGATAGAAGTCATTACAGGAGGGTAACAAAACGATGGTGTCACAACACATCTGAGGGTTACCTCCTGAAACTTTGCTTTCACCGTGGCCGTAAGCGTCCAACCGCCACATTCCCCCTCCTTCACACACTGAATATACGCAAAAACTGCTATTTCCAGCTTGGTTCTACGCTTTTGGTGAATTCCTTCCAGGCTGGTATGTTCATCTTGACTCTTTAAGACATTATTTAGATTGCTTTGTTTGTCCTTTGCCACTTTAATTACCGAGTGATTTAGATTGGACATATGGGAAAACATAGGAGGAAACCTGCTCTTCAGTGTGATTAAATCTATAAAGAGGGTGAATATGACAGTTGCACTTGCTTACGGCCATACCACCCTGAAAATGCCCGATCTCGTCTGATCTCGGAAACAAACCACGATCGGGCCTGGTCAGTACTTGGATGGGAGACCGCCTGGGAATACCAGGTGCTGTAAGCTTTTACCCTCATCTTTGTGCCCAGCAAAGGGTGGTGCTGCTTCACCCATCGACGAGAGGAACTCAGAGAGTGCCATGGAGACAGGGACCAAAAGTCTGGATGCGTGGAAAGGAAAGACACAAGAAGGAGAGGGTGGTGCTGCTGTTGCTTCAGCCGTTTGCCCCCTTTCTGGCCAAAAACAGTCAAGACAAACCCCCACCCGAAGCCCGCAAAGGTTTTTACTCTTTCTGTTCAGCCCTTTCAAAACGCCAATACGTTTCCTTTGTCCACACTGAATGAATCCAAAAAAGGAGAGGTTTAGAGAGTGTCAGCAAAAAAATGTGCCCATGAAGAAATTGTCTTTACAAAGATCAATAAAGGTGAAAAGTTACAATTTTCTCCTCTTCACAAAGACTCCCAGGTTTTAGCGTCCGTCGCCATCATAGCTTTCGTTTTTCAGGAATGAATTCATGAATCCTGATGCACTTTGGTCTACATTTCTTGAGCACTTTTTGCAGTGTTGACTTTGGAAGGTTTGACTTGTCTGTGTGCTTTTTGTGTATTCCTTTTATGTATGGAAGTCTGTCTGTAACTATTCAATGTACTGCTGCCCGTCTTGGCCAGGACGCTCTTGAAAAAGACATTCTTAATCTCAGTGAGGCTGTCCAGGTTCAATAAAGGTAAAATAAAATGACTAAATAAATAAAATTTGTATTTTTCTCTTGTTGATAAACTGTTGTTTGGTCAAGCAGCAGCAGCCTCTGCTGGTCACACAGAAAAGTGTCAAAGCTTACAGCACCTGGTATTCCCAGGATGTCTCCAATCCAAGTACTGATCAGGTCCGACCCTGGTTGGCTGCCGAGGTCAGACGAGAGCGGGCGTGTTCAGGGTGGCATGGCCGTAAGCCAGTGTGTCTGTCCTTCTCTCCCTTTTTATAGATTCAGTGCCGCCGCATGTGAGCGGAAGACGTTCCAAAGGAATCTCAAAGACTTTAAGGTCAGACACCCGATACGCTGACTGCACCAAACACAGAGGTTTGCAACATTACAGAGATAGAAGTCATTACAGGAGGGTAACAAAACGATGGTGTCACAACACATCTGAGGGTTACCTCCTGAAACTTTGCTTTCACCGTGGCCGTAAGCGTCCAACCGCCACATTCCCCCTCCTTCACACACTGAATATACGCACAAACTTCTATTTCCAGCTTGGTTCCACGCTTTTGGTGAATTCCCTCCAGGCTGGTATGTTCAGCTCGACTCTTTTAGACATTATTCAGATCACTTTGTCCTTTGCCACTTTAATACTGAGTGATTTAGATTTCACATATGGGAAAACACAGGGGGAAACCTGCTCTTCAGTGTGATTAAATCTATAAAGAGGGTAAATATGACAGCTGCACTTGCTTATGGCCATACCACCCTGAAAAAGCCCGATCTCGTCTGATCTCGGAAGCAAACCACGGTCGGGCCTGGTCAGTACTTGGATGGGAGACTGCCTGGGAATACCGGGTGCTGTAAGATTTTACCCTCTTCTTTGTGTCCAGCACAGGGTGCAGCTGCTTCACCCATCGACGAGAGGAAAAGATACATTTATTCCCTCCAAAACTCAGAGAGTGCCATGGAGACAGGGACCAAAAGTCTGGATGCGTGGAAAGGAAAGACACGAGAAGGAGAGGGTGGTGCTGCTGTCGCTTCAGCCGTTTGCCCCCTTTCCGGCCAAAATGTCAAGATAAACCCCCACCCGAAGCCCGCAAAGGTTTTTACTGTTTCTGTTAAGCCCTTTCAAAATGCCAGTATGTTTCCTTTTTCCACACTGAAATAATCCAAAAAAGGAGAGGTTTAGAGAGTGTCAGCAAAAAAATGTGCCCATGAAGAAATTGTCTTTACAAAGATCAATAAAGGTGAAAAGTTACAATTTTCTCCTCTTCACAAAGACTCCCAGGTTTTAGTGTCCGTCGCCATCATAGCTTGCGTTTATCAGGAATGAATTCATGAATCCTGACGCACTTTTCTCTACATTTCTTGAGCACTTTTTGCAGAGTTGACTTTGGAAGGTTTGACTTGTCTGTGTGCTTTTTGTGTATTCCTTTTATGTATGGAAGTCTGTCTGTAACTATTCAATGTACTGCTGCCCGTCTTGGCCAGGACGCTCTTGAAAAAGACATTCTTAATCTCAGTGAGGTTGTCAAGGTTCAATAAAGGTAAAATAAAATGACTAAATAAATAAAATTTGTATTTTTCTCTTGTTGATATACTGTTGGTTGGTCAAGCAGCAGCAGCAGAAGCAGCCTCTGCTGGTCACACAGAAAAGTGTCAAAGCTTACAGCACCTGGTATTCCCAGGATGTCTCCAATCCAAGTACTGACCAGGCCCGACCCTGGTTGGCTGCCGAGGTCAGACGAGAGCGGGCGTATTCAGGGTGGTATGGCCGTAAGCCAGCGTGTCAGTCCTTCTCTCCCTTTTTATAGATTCAGTGCCGCCGCATGTGAGCGGAAGACGTTCCAAAGGAATCTCAAAGACTTTAAGGTCAGACACCCGATACGCTGACTGCACCAAACACAGAGGTTTGCAACATTACAGAGATAGAAGTCATTACAGGAGGGTAACAAAACGATGGTGTCACAACACATCTGAGGGTTACCTCCTGAAACTTTGCTTTCCCCGTGGCCGTAAGCGTCCAACCGCCACATTCCCCCTCCTTCAGACACTGAATATATGCAAAAACTGCTATTTCCAGCTTGGTTCTACGCTTTTGGTGAATTCCTTCCAGGCTGGTATGTTCATCTTGACTCTTTAAGACATTATTTAGATCGCTTTGTTTGTCCTTTGCCACTTTAAATACCGAGTGATTTAGATTGCACATATGGGAAAACATAGGAGGAAACCTGCTCTTCAGTGTGATTAAATCTATAAAGAGGGTGACTATGACAGTTGCACTTGCTTACGGCCATACCACCCTGAAAACGCCTGATCTCGGAAGCAAACCACAGTCGGGCCTGGTCAGTACTTGGATGAGAAACCGCCTGGGAATAC
The DNA here is from genome assembly GCF_902148855.1 of Sphaeramia orbicularis. NCBI lineage: Eukaryota > Metazoa > Chordata > Actinopteri > Kurtiformes > Apogonidae > Sphaeramia > Sphaeramia orbicularis. The sequence continues at coordinate 26,412,949 of NC_043959.1, read as the reverse complement.
CAGGTGCTGTAAGCTTTTACCCTCATCTTTGTGCCCAGCACAGGGTGGTGCTGCTTCACCCATCGACGAGAGGAACTCAGAGAGTGCCATGGAGACAGGGACCAAAAGTCTGGATGCGTGGAAAGGAAAGACACGAGAAGGAGAGGGTGGTGCTGCTGTTGCTTCAGCCGTTTGCCCCCTTTCCGGCCAAAAACAGTCAAGACAAACCCCCACCCGAAGCCCGCAAAGGTTTTTACTCTTTCTGTTCACCCTTTCAAAACGCCAATACGTTTCCTTTGTCCACACTGAATGAATCCAAAAAAGGAGAGGTTTAGAAAGTGTCAGCAAAAAAATGTGCCCATGAAGAAATTGTCTTTACAAAGATCAATAAAGGTGAAAAGTTACAATTTTCTCCTCTTCACAAAGACTCCAAGGTTTTAGCGTCCGTCGCCATCATAGCTTTCGTTTTTCAGGAATGAATTCATGAATCCTGATGCACTTTGGTCTACATTTCTTGAGCACTTTTTGCAGTGTTGACTTTGGAAGGTTTGACTTGTCTGTGTGCTTTTTGTGTATTCCTTTTATGTATGGAAGTCTGTCTGTAACTATTCAATGTACTGCTGCCCGTCTTGGCCAGGACGCTCTTGAAAAAGACATTCTTAATCTCAGTGAGGTTGTCCAGGTTCAATAAAGGTAAAATAAAATGACTAAATAAATAAAAATTTGTATTTTTCTCTTGTTGATAAACTGTTGGTTGGTCAAGCAGCAGCAGCCTCTGCTGGTCACACAGAAAAGTGTCAAAGCTTACAGCACCTGGTATTCCCAGGATGTCTCCAATCCAAGTACTGACCAGGCCCTACCCTGGTTAGCTGCCGAGGTCAGAGAAGAGCGGGCGTGTTCAGGGTGGTATGGCCGTAAGCCAGTTTTTCTGTCCTTCTCTCCCTTTTTATAGATTAAGTGCCGCCGCATGTGAGCAGAAGATGTTCCAAAGGAATCTCAAAAACTTTAAGGTCTGACACCCGATACGCTGACTGCACCAAACACAGAGGTTTGCAACATTACAGAGATAGAAGTCATTACAGGAGGATAACAAAACAATGGTGTCAAAACACATCTTAGGGTTACCTACTAAAACTTTGATTTCGCCATAAGCGTCCAGCCGCCATGGTCCCCCTCCTTCAGACACTGAATATACGCACAAACTGCTATTTCCAGCTTGGTTCCACGCTTTTGGTGAATTCCTTCCAGGCTGGTATGTTCATCTCGACTCTTTTAGACATTATTCAGATCACTTTGTCCTTTGCCACTTTAATACTGAGTGATTTAGATTTCACATATGGGAAAACACAGGGGGAAACCTGCTCTTCAGTGTGATTAAATCTATAAAGAGGGTAAATATGACAGCTGCACTCGCTTATGGCTATACCACCCTGAAAACGCCCGATCTCGTCTGATCTCGGAAGCAAACCACGGTCGGGCCTGGTCAGTACTTTGATGGGAGACCACCTGGGAATACCGGGTGCTGTAAGCTTTTACCCTCTTCTTTGTGTCCAGCACAGGGTGCAGCTGCTTCACCCCTCGACGAGAGGAAAAGATACATTTATTCCCTCCAAAAGTCAGAGAGTGCCATGGAGACAGGGACCAAAAGTCTGGATGCGTGGAAAGGAAAGACACGAGAAAGAGAGGGTGGTGCTGCTGTCGCTTCAGCCGTTTGCCCCCTTTCCGGCCAAAATGTCAAGACAAACCCCCACCCGAAGCCCACAAAGGTTTTTACTCTTTCTTTTCAGCCCTTTCAAAACGCCAATACGTTTCCTTTGTCCACACTGAATGAATCCAAAAAAGGAGAGGTTTAGAAAGTGTCAGCAAAAAAATGTGCCCATAAAGAAATTGTCCTTACAAAGATCAATAAAGCTAAAAATTTACAATATTGTCCTCTTCACAAAGACTACCAGGTTTTAGCGTCCGTCGCCATCATAGCTTTCGTTTTTCAGGAATGACTTCATTTGTATTTTTCTCTTGTTTATCAACTGTTGGTTGGTGAAGAAGCAGCAGCAGCAGCCTCTGCTGGTCGCACAGAAAAGTGTCAAAGCTTACAGCATCTGGTATTCCCAGGATGTCTCCAATCCAAGTACTGACCAGGCCCGACACTGGTTTACTGCCGAGATCAAACGAGATCAGGAGTGTTCAGGGTGGTATGGCTGTAAGCCAGCGTGTCTGTCCTTCTCTCCCTTTTTATAGATTCAGTGCCGCCGCATGTGAGCGGAAGAGGTTCCAAAGGAATCTCAAAGACTTTAAGGTCTGACACCCGATACGCTGGCTGCACCAATCACAGAGGTTTGCAACATTACAGAGATAGAAGTCATTACAGGACGATAACAAAACGATGGTGTCACAACACATCTGAGGGTTACCTACTAAAACTTTGCTTTCGCCGTAAGCATCCAGCCGCCATGTTCCCCCTCTTTCAGACACTGAATATACGCACAAACTGCCATTTCCAGCTTGGTTCCACGCTTTTGGTGAATTCCTTCCAGGCTGGTATGTTCATCTTCACTCTTTTAGACATTATTCAGATTTACTTTGTCCTTTGCCACTTTAATACTGAGTGATTTAGATTTCTCATATGGGAAAACACAGGGGGAAACCTGCTCTTCAGTGTGACTAAATCTATAAAGAGGGTGAATATGACAGCTGCACTCGCTTACGGCCATACCACCCTGAAAACGCCCACATCTGTGGAGTTCTGAATGGAGTGATTGGCTGCAGGAGAGGAAGAAAGGCTTCCTCATTGTTTTGTTTAGTGATTTAGATTTTGTGTTTGGTTAGTTTATGTAGTTTTATTTTTCAGTTGTTTGTGATAAGCAAGCCCAGCGGTGTTTTTGCTGCACCGCTGGGAAGGTGAATTTAATTTTCTTTATTTCTCATCAATATGGATGAGAAAGGACAGCAGCAGCGTTTAACGCCAGAAAAAGAGTCATTAAAAATGAAAGAAATGAAGAATATGAAAAAGAACAACCTAATGAAGAGAACAGCGAATAGATGATTTCATGAGAATGTGAGTTTGAGTGACGTGGCAGTGGATGATCTGATGGAAATGAATATGACAAAGGCAAGTGGCAACGAATATGACAACGGATCTGCGAAAACAAATGAGAAGGAATCTGGAGAAGTTTTGGAAAATGAAGGAAATGATGACACAACAGGAACGGAGGATGAATTTACCGTGGTGGAAAGAAGAAAAAAGAAACTGAATCGGAGCATGAAAGTGAACGATGTAGTTAATGAGAAAGATGAACCTTTGAATTAGAACGGAAAAGTGCAAAGAGAAAACGGAATAGAAGATGAAAAAAATGTGAAAAATAATGACAATGTTGAAAGAAACAGAATGAGAGAAAGACATAAAGTGGATTACAACAGAGAATGGACTGTTCAGATTGAAAGTGAAGGAATCAACGGACTGAACGTAATGACACTGATAAAAGAAATTGAGAAGGTGGTCGGCTGTGGAGCGCTGTTGGCTCTGAGACCCAGACCGAACAGACAGTATGAGGCCACCCTCAACTCAGAACAAGCCTGTGAAAGAATAGAGGATGGAGTTACTTATGAAGGACACTATATTGAAGTTAAAAGGGTCCATAAATCAGAGGTTCTGGTCTCCTTTTTACATCTGCCTCTTGACGTCACAGACAAGGAGATCCTGGACCGGCTTGTTAGATGGGGGGTTTTCCCCATCCTCCCCATCAGAAGGAGGTTCTACCCAGGCACCAACATGGCTGACGGCACCAGATTCCTAAAAGTTAGATTCCCGTAGGAGGTGGTGTCGCTCCCGTACAGCGCCTGGTTCGATATGGCCGACGGATCCCAATATTATAGGGTAATCCACGATAAACAGGTTAAAATATGCCGCCTGTGCATGAGCCCAGGACATGTTTGAAGAGACTGTCCAATTTTTGCGTGCCGGGAGTGCCTACAGCAGGGCCATTACGCACGAGACTGTGACGCCGCCAAATGCCCTGACTGTGGAAGAGCCATGATCCGCTGTACGTGCCTGTCTTCAGACAGTGAGAGCGAGAGGGAGCATCAGGTGGAGGAGGAGGAGGTTCAGCAGACGGACAGTGACAGAGAAGGAGGATGTTTGGAGCCCCCCAGAACGACACGTCTGTGTCTGATCATGAGGTTGAGATGGACGTGGATCTCCCTTGTGGACAGCCCCAGATAGAGACGGTGGACCCCCCAGGGAGAAGTGACATGGGGGACAGGGAAGACGGAGGTGTGGATGAACTGGAGAAGGACACTGAGGATGTGACTGTAGGTGGGATGGGACAGAAAAGAAAAGAACCAGACCAACCAGAGGAAGAAGGACAGAGACATGGACAAACTGAGGTAAAAGATATGTGTGAAGGCTTAGAAAACAAAGAAAAAACTGTGGGGGCTCAAGAGGAAAAAGATCAACGGAAGGAAAAAAAGAAAAAAAAAGGTGATAAATTTAAATTTGGAAAAGGTTTTAAAGGAACAGGAAAAAAGGAGAGGGAGGAGGGTAGTAGAGTTCAGATGAGATAAAGGGATAATATGAAGTGCACGGGGACAAATCATGTACTGGGGGTTGCTTGTGGCTATTTATTTTATTTACTGTTTTAATGGGGTGGGGGTTTACTTCTATTAATTTAAGAGGAGGTGTAAATACAGGAAAAATTAACAGAATGATACTGGAAACAGAAAAGAGTGATATTGTACTGTTGCAAGAAACGAACTGGACTGATGTCGTAGCAGAAAGTATTAGGGGAAGGTTTGATGGGGAAATTTATTATAATAATAGTGATAAAAAGGCAAGGGGAGTTGCATTTATGGTGAAAAGGAATGTGTGTGACAAGGTAACTGAAATCTATAATGATAAAGAAGGAAAAATGTTAACTCTGTGTTTTGAAAAGGATAATGAAAAAGTGATTATGTGCAGTATACATGCTCCAAATAAAGACTCATAGAGTTAATTTTTTTAAACATCTGGGTTTTTTAATGGAGAAATGGGGTGAAATGTTTATAATGGGGGATTTTAACACTGTTTTAGAGAAAGAGGATGTCGGAGAAAATATGTGTTTTGGTGCTGACAGAGGGAGAACTGAGCTTAAAAGTTTAATGGGAAAATTTGATTTAGTAGATGTTTGGAGAGAAAGAAATATTGGTAAAAGAGAATATAGTAGAATACAAGTCGTGAAAGATGCAGTAAAACAAAGCAGAATTGACTTGGTGTTAATGAAAAAAGAAATATCAACATATGTTAAAAGCATACAATATAAAAGATGTGGTTTTAGTGACCATAATTATGTGTCTTTAAAAATGGATTTTAATGAAGTGGAAAGGGGACCTGGTTTATGGCACTTAAATACTGAAATATTAAAAGATAATTTATATAGAATGGAAATGGAAAATTTAATACGTGGTAGCTTGAATGAATTACATTTATATGAGAATTGTACGGGAGTGTGGTGGGATAATTTGAAATATGATATTAAAAAATACACAATTGCTTATTGTAAAAAGATGAGAAGGGCAAACTCAAAGTATGAAGAGGAAATTAGAAAGAAATTGAAGATAGAATTAGACAAAGTGAACTTGGGAGAAGAGAATGTTAATATGATATTGGAATTAGAAGAAAATTTAAAGAAAATAGAAGAGATTAAATGTGAAGGAGCTATGATCAGGAGCAGAGCAAATTATATGGTTGAAGGGGAAAGGTGCACAAGATTCTTTTATGATCTGGAAAAAAGTAGGCAAAAAGCAGAAGCAATTAGAAGTATTAAAGATGAACAGGGGAACAGTTTTAAAAATAAAGAAGATATTTTGAAGAGGGTCTTTATTTTTTATAGTAAATTATTTGCAAAAGAAGGGACAGCAGAAGAAGCTAAAACTTATTTATTAAAACATATTGAGACAGAAGTGAGGAAAATCGGAAAAAGTGTAACAAGGTCATTACAAATGAGGAAATTGATTGTGCTTTAGGAGATATGATAAATGGGAAGAGCCCTGGCCTTGATGGCTTGCCGTGTGAATTTTATAAGGCTTTTAGAACGGTTTTAATCCCTATTTTAAATATTGTTTACCAAGAAGCATGGTCAAAAGAGATTTTAAGTCCTTCAATGAAAAAAGGAGTGATTAAAATAATATACAAAAGGAAAGGAGATAGGGAGAAATTAGAAAACTTCAGACCGATAAGCCTTTTAAACTGTGATTATAAGATTTTAGCAAAGGTGTTGGCAAACAGACTGAAGCAGGTTTTACCCACAGTCATTCAAACCAATCAGGCATATGCTGTACTGGGTAGAGACATCTCAGACACAGTAAACAGTATAAGAGATAAAATATGGTTTATGGACAGAGAAAGAAAAATGGTTTTATAGTTAGCATAGACTTAGAGAAAGCTTTTGATAGGGTAGAGCATGATTTTTTATTTGATATTTTAGAGAAATTTAATTTTGGTGACAACTTTATCACATGTCTGAGATGTCTCTACTCAGATGCCAAGACTTGTATCAAGATAAATGGCTTTTTAATGGATTTTATCCCTTTATCTAGATCAATCAGGCAGGGATGTCCACTGTCTGCATTACTGTACACCTTGGTTGCTGAACCTCTCAGCTTGGCAATTAATGCAGACAGTGGAATTAAAGGAATCCAGGTAGAACGTTTTAGTGTTTTTAAACCAGAAACAAAAATTTATCAGTATGCCGATGACACAACACTTGTTTTAAAGGATGAGGTTAGTATTGAAAACAGCATGAAGATTTTAGATCTCTACTGCAAAGGCTCAGGGGCTAAAATGAATGTGGGTAAAACTGAATTCATGAGGGTAGGAGGAGGAGGAGCTTTGTCAAGGGCGTTACCCTTTAAGGAAGTTCAAAATTGTATGAAAATTCTGGGGGTTAGAGTAGGGCCTGATGAAAAGTTGACAACAAAGGAAACATGGGAGGAGATGATGAGCAAAGCAAAGAAAAGATTGACATTTTGGGGAAGGAGGAGCCTCACGCTCAAGGGAAAAGTTTTAGTGGTGAACTCACTGTTTTTGTCCAAAATATGGTACGTCCTCGGCTCAGTCTGTTAGCCAACAACCGTGGCCAATATTTTTAAACATTTAGTGGTGGATTTTATCTGGCACGGCAAGCCATCAAAGGTGAAATATAAGACTCTGATCGGGACAGTGGAGGAGGGGGGTCTGGGATTGCTTGACCCCATCCTACACTCAAAGAAATGGAAAACCCATGTAGTAATCCTTATGCAATGTATTTATGTTGAAAATATTTAATAAATTCATTTTTAGTGAAAAAAACAAGAGAGTTACATTACATTTAAATAATCATACAAGTCTTGGGAATATTCAATACTGTTTAATACAATTTAGTCAACGCAGTCACTTAAAAAATGAAGTTTGTCTCAAAGCGTTTGCCGTCCACCTGACACATGCGCACTGCGCACTGCTCAGCAGCCATTTCTGCACAATCATCACCTGTCTGCAAGGCCTGTTGTGGCGTGTGCTCCTGTGATTTTTCGTCGATTTTCTGGTAAGTACGGAGCTCCAGACACGACATGGTGGAAATAAAATTAAATATAGGCTACAATACACCTTTAAATTAGTCACGAGATAGTACTTCGTTCCTACAAAATGAGTTTAACATGTGTATAAAGTCGTTTTTCGTGGCCACGAGGCAGCTAGGTTCCTGGAACACCGGGTGAGAAAATCAAGCGCACCTCCTGGACAGGTAGGGAGCTAAATACCACTGGGAAGGTGTGCTCGATTTGCTTACCTAGTGGCCCAGGAACTACTATCTACGATCAGTATTAGTTACACACAGTGCGGCTTTTGAAAAAAGTTTTTATTTATGAAAATATATCAAGAATAACAGCATGCTTATATTTAAGCACCGAAAAGAACTTTTAGAAACGTTGTGACTTTGAGTTTGTGGACAAAACCGGTAGTGTTTTGCTGGAATGAAGACTGCATTTACTCTGAGCTCGGTTTTTACTGGCTAGCAGCTACCGTAGCAACAACTTGGTGCTAATACATAGCCTTGCATGCTCCAGATGACCTGTGCCGTCTGCGACGGGGGTCGTCTGGGGTAACTTCCCATCACACCCGCCGATAGTGGGGGACTAACGGGTCTGTTGTCCCGGGCTCATTGTGCGGGGCAGTGGGGGTCGCAGAACTGGGTGGGAGGGGCCCGCTGCCCCGGAATGGAGGGAAAGACTTGATACCGGTGATACAGAAGAGGGCTAGAGTCACAGTGGAGCGGGAGGGGAACCTAATTTTAGTAATTCTGAATTATGGCCAACACTGTCAGCTGACACTGCGGTTCATTGAATTTTGTAAAGTGTGCATGATTTTTTTTAATGCATGATTTGTAAGCGTAGTAATTAAGTGTTACTGAATGAATTCAGTTTTAGTAAAAGGATCATAGTTACACATTGATTTTATGCAAAATATATGTTAATTAGTTACTCTTTTTCTATTTCTCTAGGTTATGTGGAGATGCAAAGAGTGTTCGGCAACTGTATGTAAAAGGTACGAGCTACTGAAGCACTACAAATTAGCACATGGCCATTTTGGCCAGAGACACCCATACCTATGCACATATTATGAATGCCCATGCTCATTCAAAACATGGAATGTTTGGAATGCTGTCTTGTCTGCCTGTTTGTCTCCCTCCCTCTGTCTCTCTCTCTCTGTCTGTCTTCTTGTTACAAGATATTTGTCTCTATCTAACTGTTTGACGCTCTCTTTCTCTGTCTCACATTCTACTTGATTATGACTCATCTTATGTTTTCTGGTTACTGTCAAGAATATCACATCTGCAAACGGCAAAACATTGTCACTGGATTGTAACTAGGTTTTGAAAACTCTTAGTTGATGTCTAAATTTGTGTTATTACATTTTCCATTTCATTAATACCCTGTCTTTGTTTTTCATAGATTGAAAACAAGATGGCTGCAGTCATAAGAGTTGTGCTTGGAGAAGACAATGTAGTCGTTGTAGATCTTCCTAATGGAATACCACCTGAGCTTGAAGACCTTAAAGCAGAGATCAAAAGACAGCATGACTTGTTGGGAAATTTTAGACTGCAGTTCAGAGATGCAAAATTCGACAATGACTTTGTGAACTTGTCATCCACTTCCCTAAAAAAAGACAGGAGCACAGTGAAAGTAATTTACCTAACAAATGAGCCAGGTACTACCCCTCACAATGACCCCTCACCATGCCCCACACTTGGAGGACCATCAGGCCGTCTACTTCAACGATCAGATGATGCTTTGTCCTCAGCATCAGACACAGACATTCTTTCCTCTATATTTTTATAAGTTTGTAACCTGTTCTGGTGGCTCATTGTTGCCTAACACCTCGCTGATACACTTTATTTTTATAAGTTTGTAACCTGTTCTGATGGGTCATTGGTCCCCAACACCTCACTGTGCACTGTTTTAATGTTAATTTTTATAGTCAGACAGCCACAGAGGCAGACAGGCACTCAATCTAAGTACATAAGGCCTGTGTTTGGCACATGCCATTTTTCAGTTTGATTACATATGGCTATTTTCCACAGGCAGACACAGAGACACAGGCAGACAGAGACACAGAGTTAGACAGACATGGACAGACACAGAGACACAGGCAGACAGACAGAGACACAGGTAGAAAGACAGATGTACAAAAGCAGACAGATACACAGGCAGACATACATGCAGACAGAGACACAGAGTTAAACACAGGCAGATACAGTGTGTCTGTCTGCCCACACACAGGCAGACAGATACACAGGCAGACATACACGCAGACATACACAGAGACATGCAGACATACACAGACACATGCAGACATACACAGAGACAGGCAGATACAGTGTGTCTGTCTGAAATGATATATCATAAATTCAATGTGTTTAATTGATTCAATGTAATGATGTATACTAAATTAAACGTAACAATATTGAGTAAATTCAACATGTTTAATAAATTCAACATAATGATGTTTAGTAAATTAAACATAATGATATTTGGTAAATTTAATGTGTTTAATAAATTCAACATAATGATGTTTAGGCAATTAAACTTAACAGCATGTAGTAAATTCAGCGTGCTTAATAAATTCACCATAACAATATTTAGTCAATTAAACATAACAATATTTAGTAAATTCAGTATGTTTAATAAATTGAACATAATGATGTTTAGTAAATTTAACATAACGACATTTAGTAAATTCAACATGTCTATTAAATTCAATGAAATGATATATAGTAAATTCAATGTGTTTAATTGATTCAATGTAATGATGTATACTAAATTAAACGTAACAATATTGAGTAAATTCGACATGTTTAATAAATTCAACTTAACTGTGTAATGTAGCACTTAATTAAGACGGTTTGCTGAAATTTAGTCATCTAGTATTTTTAAAATTTAAATAAAAAAGTTTTGTGGGACCGGTTGACATTATCTTATTATCCATCCATCCATTCTCTTCCGCTTATCCGGGGCCGGGTCGCGGGGGTAACAGTCTAAGCAGGGATGCCCAGACTTCCCTCTCCCCAGACACCTCCTCCAGCTCTTCCGGGGGGATCCCGAGGCGTTCCCAGGCCAGCCGAGAGACATAGTCTCTCCAACGTGTCCTGGGTCTTCCCCGAGGTCTCCTCCCGGAGGGACATGCCCGGAACACCTCCCCAGGGAGGCGTCCAGGAGGCATCCGAAACAGATGCCCGAGCCACCTCAGCTGGCCCCTCTCGACGCGGAGGAGCAGCGGCTCTACTCCGAGCTCCTCCCTGGTGACTGAGCTCCTCACCCTATCCCTAAGGGTGCGCCCAGCCACCCGACGGAGGAAACTCATTTCGACCGCTTGTATCCGGGATCTTGTCCTTTCGGTCATGACCCAAAGCTCATGACCATAGGTGAGGGTAGGAACGTAGATTGACCGGTAAATCGAGAGCTTCGCCTCTCGGCTCAGCTCCTTCTTTACCACAACCGACCGGTACAGCGACTGCATCACTGCAGACGCTGCACCGATCCATCTGTCAATCTCACGCTCCATCCTTCCCTCACTCGTGAACAAGACCCCGAGATACTTAAACTCCTCCACTTGGGGCATTATCTTATTATTTAAATCCAATGTTCTGTTTTTTTGAGTGTAAGGCTGAAGGCCCGAAGAGTTAAAACGGTGAAGAATTTTTTGGGTAATGCTAAGAAGGAATGGAAAGAAACAATGCTGTATTACTTAAACAAAGTTGGTGGTCTGGGGTCTTCAGCCTTATGGATGGGGTTGAGAGATAATATGTTAACAGGCATCCCAGAGTTTTACAGAGAGGTTTTAAGGGCATGGGTCAGTTTTAAAGAAAGTTTGCACATAAATCCAGTGGGGAGGGAGGCGATTTTAAACCAACCACTGTTTTTAAATCCAAATTTGAAGATTGGCCGGGGTTTTGACTGGATGACTTGGTACAGAGCAGGTTTTAGGAAGATCAGAGATCTCTTTTATGAGATAAGGCTAGGGCTCTTACCATTTCAAGCTTTTATAGATGATTTGAAGGAAATAAAGGAAGATTTAGACAATGATAAAATTAAAAAAGACTTAGACACAATAATAAGTGCTATAACAAAGAAATGGAGAGAACAAATTGATAAGACAAATGAAAAAGATAAAACAGAGAATTTTGAAATTGTCTGTAAGGCAGGAAATCAAGTGTGGGACTTTTGTGTGCTGAAACAATTTTATTTGTTTTTTAGAAACCTTGAGTTTGAGGAACCCACATTAAACAGATATTGGGTAGGAGCACTTGAAAATATAAAAAAGGAAGAAATATGGAAAAATATAAGACAAAGTCTAAAATGTCCAATTTTAGAGAACTTTGATTTTATGCTTGGCCACAACTGTGTTTTAAATGAAATGAGATTATTTAAGATGGGTTTTGTGAACAGTGATATGTGTCAAATATGTGAAAAAGAAAAAGAAGGGATGAAACACATGTTCTTCTATTGTGAGAAATTAAGATGTTTGGAGGGGAGGTTGAAGAAAATATTAATTGGGTTTGGTGAAAAAGAGGAATATGTTGGGAAAAATTGGGGGGAAAAACTGCTCTTGTTTGGAGCTGTTGAAAAACACAAGAAAAACAATCAAGCAGTTCAGCTGATTTTGGCAGTTGCAAGGCATACAGTGTGGGTAAGGAGAGCAATGGCAAGACAAAAGGGGAAAGTAATTGATATTTGTAATTTATTTAATATTAAATTATTGCGACTCTTGGAAACATTGTATGCCTATTTTAGTGAAAAAGGAGATTTGGATGTTTTTATAAAATTTTTTATCTCTACCAACCCTTTTATTGAATTGACATGGGAGGGGGTAGTTTTAAAACTCCCAAATTGTTCTTAATTTGCTTGGTTGTTTTTAAGTTGTGGCTTATGTATTGATCCTGTTTTATTTGCATATGCACTTTAAAATTAATGGTTATTTTTCTACTTGTATTTTGTCAGTTTTCTTCTTTTGAAATGGATTGATGTAGATTATTTGATGGAAATGTAATATGTTTTTTGACTGAATGAATCAATTAAAAAAAAAAAAAAAAAAACATCTCGTCTGAACTCGAAAGCAAACCACGGTCGGGCCTGGTCAGTACTTGGATGGGAGACCGCCTGGGAATACCAGGTGCTTTGTGCCCAGCACAGGGTGCAGCTGCTTCACCCATTGACAAGAGGAAAAGATACATTTATTCCCTCCAAAACTCAGAGAGTGCCATGGAGACAGGGACCAAAAGTCTGGATGCGTGGAAAGGAAAGACACGAGAAGGAGAGGGTGGTGCTGCTGTCGCTTCAGCCGTTTGCCCCCTTTCCAGCCAAAAACAGTCAAGACAAACCAATGTCCGCAATGGTCTTTCCTGTTTCTGTTAAGCCCTTTCAAAATGCCAATACGTTTCCGTTGTCCACATTGAATGAATCCAAAAAAAGGAGAGGTTTAGAAAGTGTCAACAAAAAAAAAATGTGCCCATAAAGAAATTGTCCCCAACCCCTTCCCACCCCTGGCTCACAGAAATGCCCTTAAATTTGATCTAAACTGGGTAAACATTTGTAAACCAAATGACAGAAGTATAAACAGAATGGTGCGGTTATTGTACTACACCAGACCAATACGTCATTCGGTATCGTTTGGATTTGGGAGTCGTGCATACCTCCTCTGTAGCTCAACGCCTCGTTCTCTGGCCACTGGTTAACTAGTATCTTGGGTACTCTATAAAAGCCCCTTTTGACATCTTTGTCCTGTCGTAACAGCTGTGAACGGCACAGGTGCTAACCACTGTCCCTCTGTGCACTGGAGCAGCCATGAGTCATATGCTGCATTCTAGACAACCTGGAACTCATGTTTTTTCCAACCTTCTACCAGTGAAAAGGAATTGGAATGGCAGTCAAACCTGTAACTTCCCACCTGTGAACTTGTACTAGATCAATGTACTCCCAGTTCCGAGCTCTGACATCACGTAGCAATGGCGGCCCCCATGGATGCGGTGTTTCTGCAAATTGCTTATTGAAACAAGGTACTGCGCTGACATTAGGGGTGAAACGATCCCTCGAGTAATTTGAGTACCTCGATTACAAAAAATGATCAAGGAATATTTTTTGCCTTGAGGAATCGCTTATTTAATTGTAAAGCTCAAAGCACGGCATTTCGCACAAACTATTTAATGTGTCACAACGCGCTTACGTTACTCACGCCAAGGAAGTTGACGGAGGACGCAGAAGTGTTCAAATGAAGCAGCGAGAAGATGGAAGAGGCGAGCATAGACAGGCGAGTGAATACAGCAATGATGACCAAAGACAAAAAAAAAACACTATAAAAAAGACAGAAAACGTCAATAGTGTGGAAGCATTTCAGACTGAACAGCAAGGTGAACGCCATGACATGTATCCGTTGTAACACTACCCTTCCATACCACAACAGCAACATCTCCGATGTAGCATCTTCTCATAAAACATCTAGAATGGAGCGGAAGACCCGAGATAAAATAAAATTAATGTAGCGCAAATCCATGAGATTAACGTTAATGTACCTTACTAACGTACAGTAATGTTAGCCCTGCGGAGGGCTAGGTTTCTGTTAATTATGGCTACTGTCGAATGTGTGGCTAGATTATTATGATTATGACAAGCACAGATTTAGGCAGCGAGCCGTGATTTACACAGCTAATTTCCCTAAAGCACAGCCAAAATGGTGCACGGCTTGCTGAAAGCTTTCTCTGACCTTGTCATGGCCGAATTTTGGCAAAAATCCAACTACTTTTTGCTAAAATGAATCAAATCATCAGTTAACTGGACGTGTGTGTGTGTGTGTGTGTGGGGGGGGGGGGGGGGGGGTTATAGGTTATAAGACAGACAGATAAGGTGGGGGGGGGGCATTGCCTTAAATTCTCAAGAATATAGCAGAAGTGTGTTCTGCCTCTTATATGCCACAACACATCCCTGTTATGTCTAAATTGAAAATTCTGAAACTTACAGCTGCCAAAGTTCAGTTGCACATCAAAAAGGCAATGTTTATGCCTTTTTTAAAAATTGATTAATACATTATATGGTTGATATTTTCAAGAAATACTAAATTGAAAATAATTAAATTTTATTTATTTTTATTTGTATTTGCAATTGCCTCTCTGAAAATGTTTCTAGTCAAGAAAATACATTTTGTTGCGTATGCACAATATAAATGTAACAAATAAAACTGTTAATTATAGTTTTAAAAAAATACAAAGGAAACCAATTGGTCCTTCATTATTAAGTGAAATACCTTATTTCCTCTTGTGTATTTATAATTGCTCTTTAACCAAGCAAAAATAAGTTTTATCCGATTACTCGATTAATCGAAGGAATTTTCTTTAGAATACTTGAATACTAAAATATTTGATAGCTGCAGCCCTAGCTGACATTATTTATCTGCAAATGTTCTGCATAATCAGCAGCTACTCTAGCATTAGCTAGTTTTCAGTCCACTGAGTGCAAGAATAAATTAATACCAAATACATATCCAAATATACAAATAACATAACATAAAACATAGAACACCTTCTCTTGCCGTATGCACCGTTTTCACTCCTGTTTCTGCTGTTTCTCAGGCAGATTGGTGTGACTTGCCTGGAACGTTACAGAGTCTTGAGTCATGGTTTGAAGTCGTGACTTACAGGCTCAAAAAACGGCCTGGAACACTGCAATAGTTTACACAAAGCACACATAGCACAGTCAACCATGTATTTGTTTACCCCTCAACATGGCGGAGACTGACCTCGTGTCCCAGATGTGTGACGTCAGTGAATACCATCTATAGAGGGTATGCACATGACGTCACCGCTAGCGGAAGTCACCGCAGTTACGTCCACTGAGTGGCAGAAAGAGGGAGAGGAGTAGCGGCTTTGGCTTGAATACTGCGAAAACTTCAGAGCGATCTAAAAAATGGGAAAGAGCTGTTGTGCCATTGCTTGCACGAATAGATCTAAAAAGCACTCGGAGCTATCGTTTTATCAGCTACCTAAAGCCAAAGACAGAAGAAGCAGATAGATCGCTGCAATTCATAGAAATAACTGTAATCCAGGCAACGAAACCTGGATTTGTGGTTGCCATTTCCTGTCAGATAACGTTCATTTATGCTGTGTTCTTGCGTAAAATCATACCTTAAATTACATATGGTTTTGGCTAACGTTACTTCTTAGTAAAGCTCTTAATGTTAGCATCTGTCATTTAGTTCTATATTTCATAATTGAAACGTTTTTGTCTTCAATTGTGTGATTCTGAACCTTGTGCTCTACATGATCGTAAACTAGCTTAAACTGAGGCTAACCTAGTTTTCCAAATAAGGTGGTACTCTAGCACAAAGCTGTTGTAGCTGGGTTGTATCAAGTATTTGACGTTAACTCTACTTAAATCTCCACAGTACCAGTAGATCATCCACTCACTTGGGTCAATACTAAGGGTTCAACTCCAGTAAATCAGTAGTGAACTGTGAGCACTACTGCTGGGCCTTTACCTTGGCAATCACCGCCAAGAAAATACGTCTGCACTGACAGAAAACCTCAAAAACAATAGTATGTTGAACTGAAAGCACTCACCAGCTGTATTCCTCTAATTAACGATGATGAGGATGTCAACAACTCTGTCTTTTGGATGCTTCCAGCCTTTGCACTGTGAATTTTCCCAGCGTTGAAATCAGGTTCATATAAATGTCAGGATACGTGATTTCCCTCCACATATCAATGTTCGTAGACCACTTGTTGTTTGGTAGCTTGTATGGATCCATGTCGAGTCCAATTGTCTTTAATTTCATGTTCCACATTTTTCCCGGTCTCGCTGTAGTTACTTCTATACTCCGCCATGTTGAACTGGTTTGTTTTTTGCCACTCAGTCTGACTTAGAGGGGCGGGGCCCAGGGGGGAAGTGACGTATGTACATTCCCTCTATTCCCGGTAGCACGTGAAGGCAGCATAAGACTGTAACACAGGACTGTACATGACAGATTATCGAGACTCATTGCCGTCCTGGTCCGCTGAACTCTGGTCCTTCTGATCGGAGTCTGCGCAGAAAGGTCTGTCACGGTGTTGGGGAGGGGGGGGGGGGTCCGGAGGTGGACGTGAACGGGCCGGGTTTCACCGGGGCGGAGTTGAACCGACCACAGTAAGAACCAGACCCACCTTGTTAGTGTCTGATCACAGCCGGACCCGGTTCTCCAGTCGTGTCCCGGTGGTTCTGTTGGTCCGGATCCAGCCCCCACCCCCCCCGTTTGCGGCTGTGAATGGACTCGTCCGCGGTCTGCCAGTTAACCCAATGTAATTTTAAAAACAACTAATAACTCTACAAATATTGGTCGTATCAATAAGCTGTTTTCACCAGTCTGATCCTTGACCCAAAATGCATGAGTATTCCAAGAGGCCAAAGCTAACTATCCAGTTATTCACTTATAAAGCAGACACACAGACTTGCACACACAGCGGCTTTTTACAGAGGTTTTTATAATATAGATTTATTTGTAATATCCTTTTCCCCTTTTCTAATTGTGAATAATAATAATATGGCGCCCTCTGGAGGTCACTCTAACAAACAGCATCACCAACATGTGGAAAGTGTTTTATTTGTTTGTTTTATTTATTTATTGCGCAGCTAACACAGAACAGGAAATGGTGCATTTGATTTAAAAAAAAAAAAAAAAAAAAATGAACAGACTTTAATACTGTAGAACTGAAGTGAGGTGAAGCTGATAGAGGAATGATGGGAAATGGAGTCCGGAGTGATGATTCAGTCATCTCCTCCACAGAGGCTGAGCAGAGCTTTCTGATAATCTCCTTTAGTGTGTTCCTGTAGAAGAGATGGGAAAGACTTAAGCCACTTTATTCACAGCAGGGTTGATGCATTCTGAGATATTTCACACATTTAGAACATCAAATGGTACTTGTGTTCATACATATTTATTTCTCAATCTCTTTTCTTCTCATTCAACGAGAAAATACAGAAAATATGTGCACAGCCTTAAAAGACGTAGGACAAATAATACATTATTTGTGATATTTACTTCCGCCAAGGAGGTTATGTTTTTGCCAGGGTTTGTTTGTTTGTTTGTCTGTCCGTTAGTGTGCAACATAACTCAAAAAGTTATGGACAGATTTGGATGAAATTTTCAGGGTTTGTTGGAAATGGGATAAGGAAGAAATGATTAAATTTTGGTGGTGATCGGGGGGGGGGGGGGGGGGGGCCCACGGGGGGGGGGGGGCACAGACCAGAAAATTTCATCAAAATCTGTCCATAACTTTTTGAGTTATGTTGCACACTAACGGACAGACAAACAAACAGACAGACAGACAGACAAACAAACCCTGGCAAAAACATAACCTCCTTGGCATGGGGGGGCCCACAGGGGGGACCACTGATCAGCCTTGGTGGAGGTCTGCGCTCTCCGAGTGCTTCTAGTTCAGTAATGTTTCTGTGAAATTTCTGTTATATTTCTGTGATACTTCCCTAATATTTCTGTGATATTTGTGTAATGTTTACAGAATATTTCCGTTATATTTGTGTAATATTTCTGGAAAAATTTTTATATTTATGTAATGTTTATGGAATATTTCTGTCATATTTCTGTGATACTTACCTAATATTTCTGTGATATTTGTGTAATGTTTGTGGAATATTTCTATCATATTTGTGTAATATTTCTGGAATATTTTTGTGATATTTATGTAATGTTTATGGAATATTTCTGTCATATTTCTGTGATACTTCCCTCATATTTCTGTGATATTTGTGTAATGTTTGTGGAATATTTCTATCATATTTGTGGAATATTTCTGGAATATTTTTGTGATATTTATGTAATGTTTATGGAATATTTCTGTCATATTTCTGTGATACTTCCTTCATATTTCTGTGATATTTGTGTAATATTTTTGGAATATTATTGTGATATTTCTGTAATATTTCTGCAATATCTTTGTGATATTTCATTAATATTTCTGTAATGCTTCCCTAAAATTTCTGTCATATTTGTGTAATGTTTATGGAATATCTCTGTAATATTTCTGTGAGACTTCCCTCATATTTCTGTGATATTTGTGTAATATTTCTGGAATATTATTGTGATATTTCTGTAATATTTCTGCAATATCTTTGTGACATTTCATTAATATTTCTGTAATACTTCCCTAAAATTTCTGTCATATTTGTGTAATGTTTATGGAATATCTCTGTAATATTTCTGTGATACTTCCCTAATATTTCTGTGATATCTGTGTAATATTTCTGGAATATTTCATTGATACTTCCATAATATTTCTAGAATATTTCTGTGATATTTCCCCAATATTTTTGTGATATCTGTGTAATGTTTATGGAATATTTGTGTAATATTTATGTCATGTTTTTTTTATATTTCCCTAATATTTCTGTGATATCTGTGTAATATTTCTGTAACATTTCTGTGATATTTCTGGTGACTTACAGCGATGGTCTGGTACAGTGACCTCTTGTGCTGCCTCTTGAATTCTGTTCTTATCCTCATTAGGTCGACTTCGCAGCGTGAAACCATGATCCGGGTCACAACCTTCTCCTTCGCACCTTTACTCTGAAAGGACACAGGAAGTGACATCACATGAAAAAAATTAACCAATTAACCCATGAATCTGAATCAGACTGGAAACATGATAGAAAACAGTTCATGTAAACAACAAACTGTCCTTATGTCACATCAGTCTGACTGAAAATACATAAGAAAAATGCGTTTGCAGATGAACTTTCTTATAGAATGAGTTAAAACAATGTCCAAATATATTTCACTTTAAACAGAAGAATAAAGATATGATTTTGTCAAGCTATGGGACCGAATCATTGGGGGTTTTTTTTCTGTTTATTTTTTGGATGAGAGGAAAAAATGTAATAATAGGAGTAATATTGTTGTGGTTATTTTATTTCATTCATTTATTTATAATTGTTTTGTTTTTTTTCTTCTTTGTTTCTCTTGATGATTAATCATGTTTGTATCATAAAATAATATCAGTAGGTTGAAATATAAAGGTGTTTGAGTCGCTCCTTTTCCATGTGTAAATAATATTCAAACTGTATTAAGTATTTCTTTTGTATAATGGGACGAATTTCCTTTCTTTTTTTGGTTATTTTCTGTTAATAATTTGCTTTTGTTGGTTTTATTGTGATTTTTTTATTGTCAGAAATAAAACATTAAGTCACTGATGTTAAATAAAACATGTTTCCTTTGACTTTCACGGTAAATCCATAAAACTCCTCCACCCTGAGTTTTAAGGACTCATTCCCATCCTCTACTGTTCCTGTGTATATTAACATTAAACTTCCATCGTCTGAACATTGAAGATGGTGTTGACGCTGCAGCTGCTTCTGGATGTGTTTTCTGATGGGTTTTTTTACCTTCATGGCTTCACTGAGTCTGTTGGCGAAGTACAGCTGCTTGTTCTCGAAGCATTCGACTGTAAAAACACAAACAGATGCTGAGTTGGTTCAGGTTTTGGTGAAAGCGTTTGTCGTCGTTTGGATCTGTCGGTGGACGTACCCAACGTCAGGAAGGACTTCTCCAGGTCGCCCTTCACCTCCTTCCTGATGCTCTCCTTCATGTCATAGGGGCTGTAGCTCTTATAGCGCTCGAACACTGCAGGTTAAAGACCCGACCAAAATACTTTAAAGACACATTAAACAAACGTTAAAGCAAAAACTGGAGAACAAACACCAAGAGATTTAAGGGAGCTGCTGATTGGATTCAATTCACATCACATCATCAGTCAGTCTGGTTGAGGTTGTGTTGTGTTGCAGGTGCATTGCGTTGTAGTTGTGTTGAGGTTGCGGTGCAGTTGCATTGTATTGTGGTTGTATTGTGCTGTGGTTGTGTTGTGTGGTGGTTGCAGTGCAGTTGTGTTGTGTTGCGGCTGTGTTGTGGTGTATTGTGGTTGTGTTGCATTGTCATTGAGGTTGTGTTAAGGTTGCAGTGTAGTTGCGTCGTGTTGCAGTTGTGTTGCAGTACAGTTATATTGTGTTGTGATTGTGCTGTGTTGCAGTTGCATTGTGGTTGCAGTGCAGTTGTGTTGTGTTGCCGTTGCATCTTGATGTGGTTTTGTTGAAGTTGGAGTGCAGTTGTGTTGTGTTTCATAGTAGTTGTGATTGCGTTGTGGTTGTGTTGGGGTTGCAGTTGTGGTGCAGTTGTGTTCTGTTGCGGTTGCATTGTGGTTGCAGTGCAGTTATTTTGTGGTTGTGTTGCTTTGTGTTATGGTTGTGTTGTAGTTGCATGGTGTTGTGGTTGTGTTGCAGTTGTGTTGCATCTGCATTGCGTTGCATTATGTTGCATTGCAGTTGACCTTTCTGCAGGTGTGGGACACTCCTCTGGGACATGATGCTGATCCATGTGGCCACGTCAGTTCCCTTCCTCTTCACTCCAGCTTCATACAAACACTGAAAAAAAAAAAACAAAAACACAAGACACACTGTAACAGAAGGAACAGGGGGAGGTGCATGGAGGACCTGGACCTGGACCTGGACCTGGACCTGGACCTGGACCTGGACCTGGACCTGGACCTGGACCTGGACCTGGACCTGGACTTGGTTCTGAGTTTTAGTTGAACTCACCCGAGCGTCTTCATCGATCTTCACATAGTCGATCACATTGGATGGTTCGTCTCTCCTCGTCTGTGAATCAGACAGACGAGAAGATATTAGACGCATGTTAATAAAAGTAGATGAAAATTTATTGACAGGAGGAACGTTTAACTGAAAAAAAGAAACAAAACAGCAGGAATAGAAAAGAAAAAAATATATAAGCAACTTAATGTCTCAAGGTAAAAGGAAATTTACCAATGGTGGGGGGGTGGAGGGGGTGGGACAGTGTCCACTGAAAGCTAAGCAGGGATGTGGACACTTGGACAGAACAGCCCACTGAGCTGGAAGATCAACCTCCTTTTAAAGACTAGAACTGACCAGTCACAGTCAGCCAGGTGAACCAGATAAAGATTAATGACCTGTAGACAAGATCCAACCAGGACGGAACACACCTGTAAGGATCTGGACCCAGAGCAGTCTAGACCCCCTGAACCTGGACTTACCTCCACTAGAGCCAGCAGCAGTTTGGCAAAGTTTCCAGACGTGTCTCCTGCAACGTCTTTTTCCAGCTCCTTTTTAAACACTAGAAGAAAAGACATGAGCATCAGAAAAGGATCCACCAGGGACCTGAAAGATCTACCATGGACTTGAAAGATCCACCATGAACCCAAAACATCCACTGAGGACCCAAAAAGTCCAACAGAGGACCCAAAGGATCCACCAGGCACCTGTAGGATCTACCAGGGCACTGAAGGATCCACCAGGGACCCAGAGGATTCACCAGGAACCTGAAGGATCCTCCAGCCTCAGACTAGTACTGGTTCTAGTCTTGGTCTGACACCTACTGTCTTTGTAGACCCTCTTGATCACCATCATCTCCTCATTGCTTCTGGAACAGACGATCTCGATGAGCGTCTCCTCGTCTGTTCCCAGACCCTGAACAAACACAAACACAGATGTACAGACCACAGTCTGAACTGAACCAGGGTCTGAAACCATGAATGAGTCAGTTTACATGCATGACCATATAAACCCAACAACTGTTAATAATTAGATGTGATGCGTTTCCATGCACTTCGGAAATACGATAATCCATAAACTTTGGTTTAGACGTTTCAGTCCATTATTAGATTTATTTCAGAGTTTGTTCGTACATAGTGATGGTAAAATCAAACTTCCTGTTACTGTCTTCAAAACACATTGTTTGGTTTTGTTAATTTTTTCATTATTTACTCAGTTTTTGTTTGGTTTTGTTTTGTTTGTCTTCAACGTCACTTCCATTTTCTACGATTTAAATAGTTTTTCCACATGTTCAGATGCAAATAAATAAATCAGATTAACAGGTATACATGCATGAAAACATCAGATTATTGGGGACAAATCCAAGTGTGTTAATCTGATTTCTCATATTCAGAATACTGTTGTCTGATAAAACAGATCAGATTCTACTGTTTCCATGGAAACCACCTGACCTTCATGGAGGCTTTGAGCTCAGAGGCGTCGTACTCAGCGGTGCTCTTCATCAGACCCAGCATCAGCGCCTCCAGAGAACCCGACAGCGCCCCCTTCAGGGCCACCACCAGGTCCTGGAAACAACATGTCAACATTTAGCACCAAAGCAGCGGACGAACACTTCACCAAGAGGTTCTACATGTTAAAGTTTCATCCAATCAGGTTGAAATCAGACAAACAATGATGTAAAATAAAAATACTGGATAATTCACCTCAGATGTATCAAAACTAAAGCCTGTAAGAACTAAAATGTATGTTGTATGTTCTCATATATGATCGAATCTCCTGTTTAAACCTTAAAGATCTAGAACCATCTTTGTGGTGACTTCTAAATTAATGTACACAATACATTTAACCTTTACTGAGCAACTGATCACAATTTATTATCATATTATCCTTTGTATTTTGCATTTTTCAGTTTAAATCCCTTATTTTTTATATTTAATTAACTGATTTTGTAAATGTTCATTAAAGCTCAGAGTAAATTAAAAGGTTATTATATCAAAAATAGAGAGAACTGAAGAAAAAGTGAGTTTTTCAGCTAAATACATCATTAATTAATTAATAAAACTGCCTTTTTATACTGATGATACTGTCATTTGTGTTACATTACATTAACACTTATTTGTGTCCATTACCTTTTGTATTACTCATATATTTAATGTATTCCTCATATTGTCTGACATTTTCCAAAAAGGTCTTAAGTTTTAATGGATTTCAGGTGAATTATCCATTATTTTCATTTAGCACAATTGTGTGTCTTCAAAACATCAAGACTGAATTAACCCTTAAAGACCTAAAACAATTTTGTGATGCCTTCAAAATGAATTTTTCTCCACATTTAATCTTTCCTCAATGATTTATCACCATTTACAATAATATTATCCTTTTGTATTTTGTGCTTCTCAGTGTGAACCATGTATTTTCCTATATTTAATTCACTGATTATGTAAATGTTCATTAAAGCTCAGAGTAAATTCTTTTACTGCTGAATAATTCACCTCAGATGTAATAAAACTAAAGCCTTTCATGAAAAGGTCATAAGAGGTCAAATATACAGATATTTGTCCTAAAATGGACAAATAAATCAGCACAAACTCTCAGGTAACATCCTTCTAATAAACCCGTAGCTTCATCCACTGATTGTCTGGCTGTATTTTCATTTTTCGTACCTTCTTGGCGTATCTCTCATACTCGAATGCGATCTCTTTGCGTTGTTCACAGCTGCGTCTCGTCAGGATGTCGATGATGGTTTGTTCATCGACTCCTAAAGGAAACACAAGGATTTCACATCTTTAACTCATCTTTACCTGCATCTGATGATCTCAGACGTTTTAACACTTTTCATTTGTCTCATTTCATATTTGGTACAGCAGTAAAATTATCATTTTCAATAAAGAAAGAGATGAAGTGATGAATTAACCCCTGAAGACTTTTTCTCTACATTTAACCTTTATTAAGTGATTTACCACCATTTATTATAATATTACCTTCTGTATTTTACATTTTTCAGTGTAAATCATGGACTTTCCAACATATAATTCACTGATCATGTAGATGTTCATTAACAAAACTGAAAAAAACAAAACAAAACATAACTTTTTCAGTAAAATATATCATTAAATGAACATAAACCAAGTGTCTATAACCTTATTTTGTTCATGGTATTTTGTAATTTTCTAAATTAATTTTGGCCATTTTTATTCATATTAATTTTATTTTATTTTATTTGTTTTAGTTCATTTTGTTGTTTATTTTGTTTTGTTTTTTGTACATTTTGCTGGTTTTTATTATTTTTTCTTCAATCTTGTTGAGTTTGTGGCTTCTTTTCTTAGTTTTTAATTATTTTGTTCATTTTTATTCATTTTACTTCATATCTCATTTGCCTTTGTTCATTTTATTAGTTTTCAACACTGTCTTTTTTTTTTTTTTTTTTTTTTACATTTTTGTTCATTTGTTTTGTTTTATTTATTGGTATATAATTCATTTTTGTTCATTTTATTGATCACTTTGGCTGGTTTTGTTTATTTTGTTGCTTATTTTATTTTGTTTTACTTCATTTAAGCAATTTTTTTTGCATAGTCTTTCATGGTATTTATTATTTAGTGAAATATTTTATTCGTGTTCCTTTTATTTATTATTTAACATGAACCAAGTGTGTCCATCCACTGTCATTTATCAAACTCAGTGGGCTTTGTTGAACGTCCAAATGGGTCATATCTGATGACCAAAAAAAGATTTTACACCAATTATTTACAAGTATTGACAGGATTAGTGGATCAACAGGTATTAAACAGTTTAATTCAGTTGATGTTCAGGTCTTAAAGGGTTAACTGAAGGACAAAAACTGTTCAAAGTCTCTCTAAATATTACAGGATACTGGATGTTTTTCATATAAACATCTACTGGTGAAGGTTGGTGCGTGAAAAAAACAGTAAATGTTCATATTATTGTCATGTTTTATTTTGTTGCACTAGTTTCAGAATGTTTGTGCTTCATCATTTGAGTCTGAAACCATCCTTTTCTGGTTTCAAGTTGTAAAATCCAGACTTTGTTTAACTGATGTTCACTCACAAGAAGTTGAGTCAGAGCTGGAAAATCCTGCAGCCTTGAACCCACCACAGACAGAGACGCCTTTGTTGTGGTTTTGGTCTACAGTAAATAACATCATGGGTAAATGATTGAGCTGGATTTTGGTTTGTTTTTCATCTTGTTGAATCTTTTACATCGTTTTCATCTTGTGTCTTTTCCTTAAACTAAAACCTACAGTTCTGTGTAAAAGTCCAACATTAGGTTTGATGGTTTATTAAAGTTCTAATGACCACACATATGCATTTAACAGTGTCTGTATTTAATCATTTTGTGTTATATTTAATCCAGTTTAACAAAATAAACAGCTTGTATAAATCACAGTGGTGGTATTTTAGTGTGACCTTTGACCTTAACATGACTTTAACCCTTTAATTCAGTCAATATGAGATTTATGGCATTAATTTACTGAGGTTTTATACCAGGAACAAATTAAACAAAAATAAGCAAAATGAAGCAAAAATTAACAAAATAAACAAAAAACACAAACAAAATAATCAATAAAAAACCCCAAAATGAACAAAAAGGATGAAAAAAATCAACTAAAATGATTACAATAATCAACAAAATGAATGAAATAATCAACAAAATTAACCCAAAAAAATACAAGATGAACAAAATTATCAACAAGATGAACAAAAAAATCTACCAAAATAATCCTGTTTAATTTAACTCATGTCAGATGTTTCTATGGTAATTGTTTGTGCTGCTTCTTGTCATGGGGTCAGAGGTCACACTAAATGACCTTAACCTTTACAACACATTTAGCTCAGTTTTATTTTTTGTCTTTTAAGGCTGTGCATATATTTCCTGTATTTTTTTTGTTTTATGTGAAGAAAAGAGAATGAGAAATAAATATGTATGATCACTTTAACTCTGGAAAACAACACAGATAAAGATGGAATCCGACTTTAACGCCGGACTGTATCTTATTAACTATCATAGAAAACAAATAAAAGCAGAAACCTTTAGATTTGAGGCATCGTATCAACACAGAACTCAGATTTAATGACTAATACTTGCTGATTTCTTCTTCTTTTCTGTCTGATTAGGAGGCGGAACCTCTGACCTTTGGTTTTGATGGCAGTGTCGATCCTGGCAGCGTCTCGGGCTGGGTCGAAGTCTCGCGCCGGCACCACAGTCGGGAATTTAGGCTCCGCCTCCTACAGACAACAGAGACACATCACATCATCAGTTAAATATTTAGTAGTCACACAGTAGAGCGCTAATCCTGGCTGACATGTTCCTGCATTTGTCGACTTTTGGCTGATTTTAAATTCAACGTACCACAAATGCACAGGGTGTCCATAAAATTTTGTCGACTACTGTATGTTCATGTTCTCATTCGCCTGCATTTGTTCCAGTTCATTCTTCTTCAATGTAATTTTAGAATCAGACTAATTCATCTTGTCGTCATCTTCTACATGGTTCTGTCTGACGTCAACATGTTAAATCACTTCATTTTTAATTTATTGGTTTTTAACAACATGCAATGTCAACTATAACTTTGCTTCTAATATCACTTTCTAAGAAATCCACAAACTAAAACCGTGTTTGTCTGACCTCTAGGGGGCAGAAGACAAAGCTTTAGATGCCACATTAACCCTTAGAGACCTGGACCATCTTCTGGGACTGACTTTTCAATCATTAGTTCCACTCATATCATAGTCAGGAAAAGTGGAGTTTTTCAGCTTTCTAGGTATACCGCAGGGGTCTGACTTGGGCCCACTGAGGTTCTATAGTGAACGTGTTTAAACATTAGCATTGACTCGTTACAGTGTCTTCATTAGAGGTGATGAATGGCTGTTGGACATGTAAAACATCTACACTGAACTTTATACATATAAAAAAACAAACTTTCTAACGGTTCGGTCTGAGTCACAGCAAAAACACGACTTTTTTCACAGCATTTTTTTAATCAGTTCTGATAAATTCACTAAATCTCAGACATAGAAAATGAAAATGCTAAATTACGTCTCCAAATGAACCAGAATAAGAAGCTGAAGATTATATTTCAGCTGTATTTCAAATCTGCTTACTTTTATTAAAAGCTGCAGCTACACTTTAAAAGACAGTGGCATTTCTTTACATCACTTTTTGTATCAAATCAGCTCGACAAGTCCTTCGTCAACATGGAACTAAAACTAACATCTGACATTAACTGATTTCATATGATAGAAACAGAAAAACAGTCGATGGAAAATCAGTTTCAGATGTTGGACTTTGTTTCCTCGAAGCAATATGAAATAATTAATCACAGTTAAATGAACCAGACGTTAATATTTTATCACTTTCAATACATTTCATCTGACTTGAATGAATGATTGATGTGTGACCGATGTTGAATGTCTTTGTTTTTCTGGGTGTGAACAAACCACACCTTCGCAGTATCGACTTTACAACCGGAGTAAAACATTATGAATCTGTGTTTCAGGTCATAAAACCACGTATATGTTCTTTTACGTCATGTGACACAGGGATGGGAGGGGCTGACGCTGTAAAAGAATGTAAATACACCTGGATTATCATAAGGTTTAACACTGGAAATCTGAAATACAGTTTTTAATTCACAATTTAATTCAGGTTTGGCTTCATGTCAACAGTGAAAGTCTATAAATAATATGATGAAGGAAATGAGAAGGAACTATATGTAAATAAATAAATAAATAAACGAGTAAAATGAAGATGGGGTGGGATTGAAAAGGTGTTTAATTAATCATGTTCATTTTGACGTGAACATTTTTTTGTCCCATGTTTTATTTTACTGTTTGTTTTCTTTTTGTTTTTAAGTGTTTGTATAAAATAAATCTATCAACCAGGGAAAAGCGTCTTTAGTCGACATTATCCTCCTTCACAGCTGTCAATTAAATCTAATTTCCTCCTATTCTGACCACAGGGGGCGGAGCCAGCATTGGTTAAACTGATCAAAATGATTGATCAGAGTCTGCATGTCAATCACAAACTGAAACAAACTCCAGAATGTGAAGATCCAGCCTGTCAGCATTCAGACCTGTTCACATTTTAATTATCAATCAAAATAATGACAAAATAAACAAAAACAAACAAAATAATCAACAAGATGAACAAAAATTTGGAAAAATAATCAACAAAATGAATAAATTAATCGGCAAAATGAAAAAAATTGTGCAAAAAGAAAAAATGACTTGAACAAGATAATCAACAAATGGGGCAAAATAACAAACAAATTGAATAAAGGTAAACAAAATAATTACCAAAATGAAGAAAAGTGAGGAAAATAATAAACAAAATGAATAAATTAATCAAAAAATGACCAAAAATTAGCAAAATAACAAAACTTGAACAAAATCATCAACAAAATCAACAAACATGATTAAAAAGATGAACAAAAATCAGGAAAATATCAACAAAATGAGTAAATTAACCATAAAATAAACAAAATTGAGCAAAAAAACAAACAACTTAAATGAAATAATCAACAAGTGGAACAAAATAATAAACAAATTGAATGAAAATGGACAAAATAATCAACAGGATAAATAAAACTGACAAAAATACTTACAAAATGAATAAATTAATCCCAAACTTAACAAAAATTAGCGAAATAACAAATGAACAAAATGACAAAAAAAATTAACAAAAAGGTGAACAAAACTGATGAAAATACTTAACAAAATGAATAAATTAATCCCAAAATGAACAAAAATTTGCAAAATAACAAACGCCTTGAGCAAAATGATCAACAGAAATGATCAAAAATATGAAAAAAAATGAGGAAACATCAACAAAAATAATAAATTAACTCTAAAATAAACAAAATTGAGCAAAATAACAAACGACGTAAACAAAATAATCAACAAATGGAACAAAATAACAAACAAATTGAGCAAAAATGAACAAAACAATCAACAGGATGAATAAAACTGATGAAAATACTTAACAAAATGAATAAATCAACAAAATCAACAAAAATATGCAAAATAACAAACGACGAACTAAATGATTTAAAAAATGAACAAAAATGAGGAAAATAATCAACAAAATAAAAATAAAAAAATCAACAAATTGAATAAATTAATCACAAATTCAGCAAAAACAATCCCGTTTCATTGAACTCAAGTCAGATGTTTTTGATCGTTTCTGCTGTTTGTGGTCATGGGGTCAGAGGTCAAACTAAACAGTGACCTTTAACCTTTATAACCCTTTTCCAGCTCTACCTGTCGTCTGTTCCTTCCTGTATTTCTGTGCAGATTTAAATGATCATCCTCCTTCATCTGGTCATTATTCATGTGTTCACGTCGGCGTTTTGTCAGACTCACCCCTCCATACGACAGCGTCAGCTGACCCAGGAACTCAGACACCAGCGCCATGATGAGCCCACCTGCACAGACAGAACACGTCCAGGGGTTAAAGGTCACCGGGTTCGTCCAGTTCAACAAAAACACAACGACAGACTGTAATAAAGGCAAAGTCCAAAAAAAAAAAAAAAAGACTAAGTCCAGACTCTGATGTTCTGTCTTATGTTGAATCAGAATCAGTGTTGAACATTCGGTTCATTTGATGGAATGTTTCAACACAAACTGATATAATTTCAGACTAGTTTTATTTTATTGCATCTTTTCTGTCCTTTTAATCTCATATCCTTAAAATGTTGTCTCATGCACACTTTTTTTTATCATGTTGTGTCATCCATGTTACATTTTTTCCATCTCATGCATATTTACATTATTTTCTTTCTATTTTCTGTATTTTCATGTGTTTTTTTTTTTTTAATTGTGTTGCTTCTTTTAAATTTTTCATGTTGTTGCATCTTAAATATATTTTTTTGTTTATTGTTTTTAACTTGGTATCTTTTACTTTTAATTTTTTTTTTTTTTTAATTACATTGTTTCTTTTATATTATTTCATGTTGTGGCACCTTTCCTCCTATTTTTCCATCTCACTTTTTTTTTGCATCATTTTCATTTTATTACTGTTTAATATTTAGTTTTTTTTTTCTTATTGTATCTTTTAGGTTTTAATATCTTCTTGCATCATTAACTTTTTTTTAATCTTTTCCTTTTCATGTTTTGCTTTTCAGTTTTTTTAATTTATCTTGTTCCATCGTTTTGTTGTTTTCCAATCTGTATCTTTTACGTTGTTTTTCATCTCATGCATGTTTTATATCATTTTCTTTCTAATTTCCATCATTTCATGTGTTTTTTAATTGCATTGCTTCTTTTTATGTTTTTCATGTTGTTGCCTCCTTCCTATTTTTTCCCCATCTCATTTTTTTTTACATAATTTTTATCTTGTTGCATCTTTGTTTTGTTTTTTTGTTTCGTTGCATCATTTAGGTTTCAGTATCTTGTATCTTTTATGGTTATTTTTTTGGTTTTTTGGGTTGTTTTTTTTTAACATCTTTTCATCTTCATTTTCATGTTTTTGCATGTTTTCAGTTTTCTTTCCTTATCTTAGTCTCTGGTTTCGACCGACTCAATATGTAAAGTG
This sequence comes from Sphaeramia orbicularis, assembly GCF_902148855.1. Lineage (NCBI taxonomy): Eukaryota > Metazoa > Chordata > Actinopteri > Kurtiformes > Apogonidae > Sphaeramia > Sphaeramia orbicularis. The sequence goes on along the minus strand of NC_043959.1, from coordinate 26,382,301 downwards.
TCGTGAGATAACTTTTGTTATGATTTGGGGCTATATAAATAAAATTTGATTGATAAATTTGATTGACTGATCTTGTTACATTTTTTGTGTTGTTTTCATCCTGTATCTTTTACATTGTTTTTCATTTCATGCATATTTCACATTTTTTTCTTTCTGTTTTATCATGTACATCATTTCCATTTTGCTCTATTTGTTATATGTGACATTATGTTTGTGGTATCGTTTCATCCATCTGTGTTGAAATCATTCCTGATCTTGTGGAGACACAGATGCCAAACGGACTTTCACATCCGTCCTCTGAGTCCCGGATACAGACTGTTGTCGCCTTATCAGAGTTTGTTGTTGTACATGTGAATTAACTCTGTTCCATTGAGAGGAAAACCTGGGCTTCCTTAATGGACCTGTGAGAACCGGACGAGTGTTTCCACCATGGAGCTGTGGACGGTGGAGCTGTGGACAGTGGAGCTGTGGACGGTGGAGCTGTGGATGGTCCAGACATGGACACAGAGTTGGACGGACAGAGCAGGACGTGCCAGAGGGCGTGTCCACTGATAAGGACAATGGAGCCTGGTACGAACCACAGCCTCGCCTCTTGCTCAACATGAACAGGAAGTGGAGAGGGTCATCGATGTTTCATCACCATAGCAACAGGCAGTACAAACAGTCCTGCAGCTCAGAGACACTCGGGGTAGGGTCAGAGGACGACGCACTGTTTATCAGCCTTTACATATAGTCAAATTAGATATGAACATTCACCGTTAACCCTCCAATGTCCCGCCCAGAGACGTCCTTCATAACCAGTGAAAGTGTGTAATTTGCACTTAATGCACTCATGTCATAATATTTTTTAATACAGTTTTTTTTTGTTTTTTTTTTTTACTTTTTTTGTATTTTATCAACTCAATCCATAAACAAAAATATCAAATACTTAATAACTGTCTCATTTTTAACCCTTTAAATGCTATGTTTGTAATGTAAACAAACCATATTTTTTGATGCAAAAACACAAAAAATTTGTTTTTTTTTCTGTAGTCTACATAAAAATTAGATTACTTTGTTTTCTTTTTTTTGCAGCCTGTCATATGTCAATGATTAACAACAACATTGGTTAATATGCAGTATTATTTTTTTGTGCTAGGTCAAACGTTAAATGCTAAAATGTGTCAATGTGCATTTTTTACTAACTTTGGAGAAGGGTATTAGTGTAGTAATTTTCCTTTTTTTTTATACAAAATGCTGATTTTAGTGGCTGGGTCAGAATTTTAAAAATAATGCAAAAGTTAACAACCTTTGAATTCTGAACTAATACAAATTGTTAAAAATAATATAACCTTTTATAAGATGAAGTGCAAAGTTATTTGTTCTTATTAATTTTGTTACTTTTTTTAATTTTCTGAATTTTGTTGTTCTTTATTTTATTATTTTTTCTTACATTTTGCTCAGTTTGTGGCTTATTTTATTCATGTTACTTATTATTTTGTTGGTGTATTGTTCATTTTTGTTCATTTCATCAATCACTTTGGCTGTTTTTGCTCATTTTATTGCTTATGTTATTGGTTTTTACTTCATTTCAGTAATTTTTTTTTACATATTTTTTCACTGTATCATTTTGTAAATATCTTACTAGTTATTGTCTATTTTATTTATTATGTAATATATGTAAACCAAGTGTCTCCATCCACTGTCATTGATCCAATTCCATGGGTTTTACTAGTGAATCAATGTTGCAGAAGATGACAGGTTTTTTCTATATCCAGTACGTAGCCTCTGAACGTCCAAATAGGTCATATCTGATGACCATGAAAAAATGAAAAACTGCATTTTACACCAATTATTCACATGTACTGATAGGATTAGTGGATAAAAGCATTAAACAGCTCAGATCAGTGGATGGTTTTGGTCTTTGACAGTTAAAGAACATTATATCACAGTCAAAACCAGTTCATCTGTTTCTTTTATTTAGATTTAACTTCAGTTCTTTTTCAGATCAGATGCATTAGAGTAAACATCCTGCTAACGTGGACAAAGTTAACTCCTCTTGTTTTCATCTGGATCATATCTGAAACTAAAAGTAGCTCTGACTCAGACTCCAGAGTCCCGTTTCAGTCCAGATGTTTCCCTCTGTTCCAGTCATGTCCCTCTGTTCCCTTCATGTCAGATCTGCCCGTTAACGCAGCGTCAGTCGGTCGGTGGGTTTTCTTACCTTCAGAGAAGCAGCAGCAGCAGCTCAGTTGTGGACCGGACCAGGACAGGGTGTGGTGTTTATAGCCCAGCCGACTCACACCACCTCCATGACTCACTGCTCCACACTTTTACACATCACGCCAAAACTCATGGGCTCACATTCCTCACCCAGGTTCAGGGAGGCTCGCCTGCTGCGCTCTGATTGGCCGACACAAGACTACAGACTGTACTGCAGCAGAGTCTCCACTATCTGTGGGTTAAGAAATATCTGTACTCCCTGATCCTCACATTTCACATGCTTTAGTTTTGATGTGTTTCAGCTTCAGTTTTACTTTGCATCAGATCAAAACTCATTTTAATTCTTCTTCCATGTTCAGACCAATATGATCTAAAGTGGATCAGACCAGTAAAATAATAACAATATCAAATATTTCTCTTTGTTTAAGTGTAAAAAAAAAAAATTTAAATACATTACAAAAATATGAATAACCTGAACAACCAACCCCCCCCCCCCCCCCAAAAAAAGTGCAATTTCAGCAATATTATTTCTGAGCTTATTATTAACACAACTAAAAGATCACAGTGGATGTAAAAATATACAAAACACTTAATAACAGGCAGAATATCGGTGAAATTAAACTTACTTCTATTCAGACATTTCACGTTGTTCATATTTGTTCAAGTTATTCACATTCTTTGTGAAAAGGATGGATTTAAACGTCAACATTTTAGTGTAATTTTACTTTTTTCACATCAAACGAAAAGAAAATTTGTAGTTGTCAGTATTGTGTATTTTAAAAGGGAAGTGTAAGTGTGTGTGTGTGTGTGTGTGTGTGTGTGTGTGTGTGTGTGTGTGTGTGTGTGTCTCGGGCATCACACAAAATCCGGAAAGAGCTGACCGCTGCAGTTTGGCATACTTATGTGTTTTAGGTCAAGGAGGAAACTAGCAAAAACGGCAAGTTGATAGGACCAATATTTTGGGAGATATTACGAATTTGAACAATTTTTATGTCAGTACTTATAAATACTAGAGCACCCCCTGGTGTCAGAAGATGGTAGTGGATGGTCTGTGACAGGCCTTGTGTGATACAGGAGAAAGAGAACAGGAACAGAATAATGTTAAAATAAACTAACATCTTAGAAGGTTCTGGGTTTGAGTCCAACACCAGTCGATGGGGGTGGGACCTTTAAGTGTTGAGTTTGCATGTTCTCCCCCGTGTCTGCGTGGGTTCTCTCTGGGTACTCCGGCTTCCTCCCACCATCCAAACACATGCACTGATAGGCTAATGGGTTCATCTAAATTCCCCATAGGTGTGAATGTGAAAGTGATCGTTTGTCTCTATGTCAGCCCTGTGATGAACTGGTGACATGTCCAGGGTGTACCCCGCCTTTACCCATAGGTAGCTGGGATAGGCTCCAGTGACCCCCGTGACCCTAGTGAGGATAAAGCAGGTCCAGAAAATAATGAATGAATGAATGGGCTCACATTTTTTTCCCCAAAAGTCAGCTCTCCCCAGCATAAAAACTACCACATCTCAGGAGGTAGAGTGGGTCGTCCAATAACCAAAGGCTTGGTGGTTTGAATCCCGCTCTGTCCTAGTCATGTGCTGTTGTATCCTTGGGTAAGACACTTCACCCTCCTTGCCTCCAGTGCTGCCACTCACACTGGTGTATGAATGCAGATGAATGTTCAGTGGTGGTTGGAGGGGTTGTAGGTGCGAACTGGCAGCCACGCTTCCATCAGTCTGCCCCAGGACAGCTGTGGATACAAATGTAGTTTAACACCACCAGAGTGTGAATGTGAGAGTGAATGAATTATGGCTCCACTGTACTTGCTTTGAGTATGCATTCATAGAAAAATCATAGATCTGTTCCTACATCTATTATATTTCTGTTGAAAATATATTTTGGGTTTTATATTACACTAAATTGCCAAAAGTATTGGCTCACCCATCCAAATAATCAGAATCAGGTGTTCCAATCACTTCCATGGCCACAGGTGTATAAAATCAAGCACCTAGGCATGCAGACTGCTTTTACAAACATTTGTGAAAGAATGGGTCGCTCTCAGGAGCTCAGTGAATTCCAGCGTGGAACTGTGATAGGATGCCACCTGCACAACAAATCCAGTCGTGAAATTTCTTTGCTGCTAAATATTCCACAGTCAACTGTCAGCTGTATTATAAGAAAGTGGAAGTGTTTGGGAACGACAGCAACTCAGCCACAAAGTGGTAGGCCACGTAAACTGACGGAGCGGGGTCAGCGGATGCTGAGGCGCATAGTGCGAAGAGGTCGCCAACTTTCTGCAGAGTCGATGGCTACAGACCTCCAAACTTCATGTGGCCTTCAGATTAGCTCCAGAACAGTGTGCAGAGAGCTTCATGGAATGGGTTTCCATGGCCGAGCAGCTGCATCCAAGCCATACATCACCAAGTGCAATGCAAAGCGCCGGATGCAGTGGTGTAAAGCACGCCGCCACTGGACTCTAGAGCAGTGGAGGCGCCTTCTCTGGAGTGACCAATCGCGCTTCTCCATCTGGCAATCTGATGGACGGGTCTGGGTTTGGCGGTCGCCAGGAGAACGATACTTGTCGGACCACATTGTGCCAAGTGTAAAGTTTGGTGGAGGGGGGATTATGGTGTGGGGTTGTTTTTCAGGAGCTGGGCTCGGCCCCTTAGTTCCAGTGAAAGGAACTGGGAATGCTTCAGCATACCAAGACATTTTGGACAATTCCATGCTCCCAACTTTGTGGGAACAGTTTGGAGCTGGCCCCTTCCTCTTCCAACATGACTGTGCACCAGTGCACAAAGCAAGGTCCATAAAGACATGGATGACAGAGTCTGGTGTGGATGAACTGGACTGGCCTGCACAGAGTCCTGACCTCAACCCCATAGAACACCTTTGGGATGAATCAGAGCGGAGACAGAGCCAGGCCTTCTGTCCAACATCAGTGTGTGACCTCACAAATGCGCTTCTGGAAGAATGGTCAAAAATTCCCATGAACACACTCCTAAACCTTGTGGACAGCCTTCCCAGAAGAGTTGAAGCTGCTAGAGCTGCAAAGGGTGGACCCACGTCATATTGAACCCTATAGACTAGGAATGGGATGTCACTGAAATTCATATGTGAGTCAAGGCAGGTGAGCAAATACTTTTGGCAATATAGTGTATCTGACTACAACGGACGAAAGAAAGAAAGAAAGACAGAAAGAAAGAAAGAAAGAAAGAAAGAAAGAACTAATTTCACTACTTTTATATATTACGAGTTTTAATTATCTAAAAACACCCATTTCAGTAATTCTAATAACCTGAAAATACTCTTTTTATTTTACTAGTTTTAATTTGTAAAATACTCACTTAACTATTTTTTTTATTATTCTGGATTCCCATTTTATTAGTTTTAATAATCTTGAATTATTCACATCAGTAATTTTAATAGTCTTAAATTACTCATTTTACTAAGGGTTGGCAGTCCAAATCCCGCTCTGTCCTAGTCATGTGCTGTTGTATCCTTGAGCAAGACACTTCACCCTCCTTGCCTCCAGTGCTGCTACCCACACTGGTGTATGAATGCAGATGAATGTTCAGTGGTGGTTGGAGGGGTTGTAGGCACGAACTGGCAGCCACGCTTCCATCAGTCTGTCCCAGGACAGCTGTGGATACAAATGTAGTTTAACACCACCAGAGTGTGAATGTGAGAGTGAATGAATAATGGATCCACTGTACGCGCTTTGAGTATGCATTCACAGAAAAGCGCTATATAAATCTAATCCATTATTATTATTATTATTATTATTATTATTATTACTACTACTACTACATCTAGAACCCATACTTCCCCACGGATCAACGCGCTAGTTTATAGGTTATTATGATAGTAGTTTACTGGTCTGATCCACTTTAGTTCATATTGGTCTGAATACAGAACCTGAACTAAAAAGATTTTGTCACCATTGATTGTTAATATCTTCAGTATAATGTTTCCATTCCGTAGGCTGGATTGGACCCTCAGGTGCCCAGTTTTGGCCCACGAACCGTATGTTTGACACCTCTGCTATAAAAGTTTAGCCAGATGAACCAGACCAGTAGATGGAGACTGGATCTGCAGAGAAACAGCATCATAACATCTTGGTTTTGGTTTATTTGATCAGATTTGAGGTTTAAATGGTTTAATAATCTTCTGGTCAGATTAATGCAACACAAGGTTCAGTTATTTTCTACTTCTGACAACATTTCAGAGCTGGATTTGTCACTTCTTCTGCAGTTAAGTGTCAGTTCTTCTACTTTTTCCTCAGTGTCTGGACCTGAAACAGCTTTAACCATGATCAGCGTAGTGACTTCATGCATCAGTCCTGTTGCTATGGTTACCCCAGGTTAAGATCATTGACCTGTTCAATTTCTAATGAATGAATGACTGAATCAGTCGACGTTGCCTTCTCTTGTGGGTGTGGAGTGTTTAACTACCATACTCCATAAATGCCCACCAGAGCCACCACGCCCCCGTTATCGGCGCCCGTCTGGATAAACATTAGCGATGAAAGCCCTGCCCCTCCCACTGATTAACCATGACGACGACACGCTGATATTCATCCTAAACTCATTCACCTGGAACAGAAACACTTCCTCACACAGAGCAGAGGGAAGGTGTTTCTGAATGTTTGTCAAATAGCGCCACCTGGTGTCTCAGGTGTGTAGGTTCATTACATTTACTGTGGGGGTCAACAGTACTTTAACCAAGAAACAAAAAGAAAACTTACAAAATAATAAATACTGTGAAAAAATATGCAAAAATGGACTAAAGTGAGGTAAAAAAAAAAAAAAAGAAAAGAAAAAAAGAAGCAACAAAATGAACTAAAACAGCCAAAGTGATCAATAAAATGAACAAAAATGAATAAATCAACAAAAAAAGTAGCATGACCAAAATATATGCCAGGAACTGAACAAAATTCAAGAAACACAACAAAAATGTAGAAAAATAAATGAAATAACATAACAAGCAAAACCAAATAAGTAAAATGAATAAAATTTAACATTGTTTTTATGTTCAGTTAATGATATATTTTACTGAAAAGTCATGGTTTCTTCAGTTTTCTCTGTTTTGATATAATAACCTTTGAATTTACTCTGAGCTTCAATGAACATCTACATGATCAGTGAATTAAATATAGGAAAATAATTATTTACACTGAAAAATGCAGTCAATAAATTCTAATAACTATCGATAAATCACTTTAGAAATGTTAAATGTAAACTTCACCACAAATATAGTTCTTGGTCTTTAATGGTTAAAACTTTAGATTTGTCAAGTGTCTGTGATTGAACTCTTCATTAATCCTTATTTTTCTGTATTTAATGATAGTAAATTCAGGACGATTCTTACTTCTATTCATCACTTTACACATTCTTATTAGGATTTCATCTAATCTCTGGTTTCCTTTCTCACCATTTCTATTTTTGTATGCTTTCATTTTCTTCTGGATGTTGCATTTATTTGTCTTTGTGGATGAATTTCTTTAAATAATTCAAATAAACCTGTCATGTCCTGTCATACAAGATCATCTGATGATTAGATTTAATGGATTTGACACTGGTGAAACATTTAAGGATTTATTCTTATTCAAAGAGGATTTATTTATGTCTGTCAGCAGCATTTGAGACTCCCGCAGAGGATTGTGGGTAATTAAACAGCGCAGAGGATCTGCAAATGCATCCTTAAAAATTTCTCTACAGGATGGATTGGTCGTCTTCATGATCCTGGATGTCGGACTTGTCCTCCTAATGATGGTTTACGTCTACAAATGGTTGCATGACAGGGACTTGACCAATCAGAGGAGGCGACACAGTGACGGGACCAATCAGAGAGCAGAGGCGGGTCAATTTTTATCAATATTACAAAAAACCCTGAAGTTTATTACTTAATCTTAAGTTGTCTGGAAACTGGAAGACAATGCAACTAAATGTATGCATTTTAGTACACAATAAAGTTCAATTAGCGTCATTGATTAATATATTAGTTTGGACAAAACCTGAGGAACTCACATCGAGTTAAGATCCATTCACATTAGAAAGTAAACATGATTAATACTGTCAGTTTTTTAACACATTGCACCTTTAATTCTCCTCTTCGAGCTCCAACTGGTCACTAAATGACCACAAAGGCCACGTGGGGTGGGTTGGCTGTCCTAGACTTGGTCCTAGTCTTTGTCCTGGTCCTAGTCCTCGTACAGGACTTCATCGATGAGCACGTCGTTGGCATCCACTGGGATCTGCTCACACAGCTGCTCTTTGAAGGCCAGGGCGATGGTGTAGGGCTTCCCCCCGCCCAGTCGCATGCAGCGCTCCAGGTACGAGTCGTAGAAACCCTTCCCTCGACCCAGACGGCGCCCAGCCTGGTCAAAGCCTAGGCCCGGCATCAGGATCAGGTCCAGACCTCCTGCAAAAACAGACCCGGATCAGGGTTCAGGAAATGGCAGTGAAATGGATGAAGAAAAACCAGCTCAGCTCAGTTTGTCTCTGTTAACTTGAATTCATTCTGGTTTTGTCATTCATCTATTTCAGCTTCTATTCATCAAGACTTTCTTTATAAAACCTGAAAAACTAAAGAAAATCTCAATTTAAACTATTGAATAAAAACTCAAATGAATACCTCTACAGACTCATGAAACTGACCTAAACTGAACTGAGAGAAAATGCCAATAAAACTAATAAAATATCCATCTACAGGGTTCGCACACATTATTCAAGGTCAAAGTCAAGCACTTTTCAAGCACTTAAAGTAAAATACGTATCTACAGGACTACATAGACTTATGATTATTTTTTTCACTTTTTATCACAATGATGTACGTTGTATTATGCTACAAACATCTAAATTTATGTTTCATATTAGCAAAAAGTTTAGAAATTAAAGAACACAAGGCTTTATCCAAAAAAAGGGAGGCCACTTGCTGTTCATCAGACACACTCACACCGCAACGAAGATTAAGATAAAAATGTAGCTGGAGTCAACCTGAGAACACCCACTAATTTTCTTTTTTGACATAAAGTTTTATTTTTCTATATGTATCAGCTCTCTGTGAGTAGCTTAGGCTTGCCATCTAACCTGGCAGAATTAATATTAAAAATAAATAAATAAATCACATCATAGAGTTAAAATTGCAAGAACTTTCAAGCACTTTTCAGACCTTGAAAACACAAGCACCTGTACAAACCCTGTAAAGAAAATCTCAACTAAAACCACTGAATAAAAAGTCAAACGAATACTTCTACAAACTCATGAAACAAACCTGAACTGAACTGAGAGAAAATAAAACAGATTCAATCAAATGTCCATCCATAACAGACGTCTGTGGGGTCTAATGTCATGACTGAACCCCTGACCTGACAGACCCTGGACCTGGTCTTGGTACGTTTGGTGTGTTACCTCCGGACAGCGCCTCCTCTCGGCTGTGGTCGTCGTCCGCCGGTTGTCGGATGTTCCAGGACGTCAAAGGCAGTGTGTGGATGTCATCGATGCTGTGGAGCTTCAACATGTCCATGTGGCTGCTGTGGCGCTCGTACCGGGGGATGAAGCAGCTTTTACCGCGCCTGAACGCATCAGCGATGATGTCATCAGTCCGCACCTCGTCATCCATACTGAGGAACAGAGCGATCCGCCTGCACGCCAGGTACCGGGGGTGGGTCACGACCTGGAGGACCAGAGACCAGACACAGGGGTCAGGGACGGGGACCGGGACCAGAGACCGGGTTCAGGGACTGGGACCAGAGACCAGACACAGGGGTCAGGGACCAAGGTCTCACACCTGGATCAAGGACCAAAGTCAGAGCCCAGAAACCAGAGACCAGGACCAGAGACCGGGTCAGGGACCAGGGTCAGAGACAGGGATCAGGGACCAGAGAGCAGGACCAGAGATAAGGGTCAAGGACCAAGACCAGAAACCAGTGACCAAGACCAGACACCAGAGACCATGGTCAGGGACCTACGTCAGAGACCAGAGACTGGGGTCACAGAGCAGGATCAGGGACCAGGGACCGGGATCAGGACGCAAAACCTGGACTAGATCCAGGACTTCTTGGTCCCCTAGGTCCAGGTCCTTCCTACATCTATGTGGATAGGATAAATTTGAATTGTCGTCATCACAATGTACGTTTAATTTATCAGTAAAAACTCTAAATTTTTCATTGTTTTCATGATAAAGAACAAAATCAGTTTAAGTATTATTTTAGTTTAGTAATTTTTTTTCTAAACTGCTTCCTCATGTTGAACCATCTGAAGTGTTTCTACAGTCGTACAATTCTCAGATTAAAGTGATTTTAATGAAACCCTTTCCCTTGAAATTAGGAAATAAAGAAGAAATAACACAATTGATCAGGTACATATTAATATAATCCAGAAAAAAAGGTGAAATTATCCACACAACGTCCAAATGGTGACTTTTATTCCAAAATCCCCCGGACGACTCCCAGACATCTGTGAGGACGCCCTCTGGTGGACGATTCAGGTCAAAACCCAGACAAATACACAAACACAGCCTCTTTACACAAGGGCACACTACTGTAAACAAACACAACAGAACAAACAACACAACCACATTATGTTTCTGTCAATTTATTCATCATGGTCTCGACTGGAAAATGCACTTCTATTATTATCTCATTTATTCTGTTGTTTTAACTAAAGTTTCGAAAAATTTGATTTTTTTAATTTTCTGTGGCAGCCGTCTATTTTTCAGTAAAATGGCAATAAAGTCTTTCTGTTCTGTTCTATTCTACTACAGTTGGAATAATAATAATAATAATAATAATAATAATAATAATAATTAGAAGAAGAAGAAGAAAAGTTGATGACCAATAACAGAATAAAACACTGAGGAGGAATGTCATAACTCATTTCTGACTAAATTCAACCTTTAACCTCTAAACAATGTGGAAATATTTACTTATTTACTGTTTTTTATCTGAATTCTACAAACACAGAGACAGTGGGCACATTCACATCATAAATATGAATAAATCATGTACATTATGTTTTTATGTGAGTGTATTTTTACTGTAAAGGCTGAAACAGATGCTTCATTAAAGTCAGTTTATTTGTTTTTTAAATATACTTTCCTTTTTTCTGTTGTTTATTTAGATGAAGCAGTTTGTGAACATGAACCACCTGTTAAACCCTGTGTGTTCGTTAATACCTGATATATTTACACATGTCTGATAAAATGTCCAAACAGACTCTGATCCCGGACTTTGAACTTAGACTACATTACCCATCAGCCCCGGGTCAGGCTCAGAAAACAGACCAAGATATTCATGTTACCGGGCTCTACAGAGACCCGGACCCGAACCCGGATTCAGACCCAGACCCAGATCGGTCCAGTGTCCTCCTACCTTGTGTGAGACCACCGCCGACTGCCGGTCCTTCTCCGGTCCACCCAGGGCCGCGACCCGCCGCTTTATCTCCTTCCTCAGGGTCTGTTTGGCTGCGCGTAAAGCCGACATTCCGGATCTGGAACCGGGTCTTCAGAACCCGCCTGAACCTGGACAGTCCTCCGTCTGGACTGAACCTGGACGACCTGGTTCAGGTTCTGGTTAAACGTTAACGGGTCCTGTCATCACATGGCAGCAGGACCGGAACCAACAACACAGCGACCGCCTCGACAGGGACACAGCGCCCCCTGGAGGGCCGGAAGTGGACCCGGACCACAGACCGGAGCTGGACACGGACAGGGATTCGATCTGGACTCAGACTACGGAAAACCCGGACCTGGACCCGGACTGGTTTTGTGTTATTAATGTGAATGTTATGAATGGGTGTTTTATGTTTGTATTTTGTTTTTTTATATGCATTTTATGTGTTTTTATATGTGTTTTGTATGTTTTTATATGTGATTTATGTGTTTTGTATGTTTTTATATGTGTTTTATATGTTTTTATATGTGTTTTATGTGTTTTGTATGTTTTTATATGTGTTTTATGTGTTTTTATATGTGTTTTATGTGTTTTTAATATGTGTTTTATATGTTTTTATGTGTTTTATGTGTTTTTATATGTGTTGTATGTGTTTTTATATGTGTTTTATGTGTTTTTATATGTGTTTTATATGTTTTTATATGTGTTTTATGTGTTTTTATATGTTTTATGTGTTTTTAATATGTGTTTTATATGTTTTTATATGTGTTTTATATGTTTTTATATGTGTTTTACGTGTTTTATATGTGTTTTATGTGTTTTTAATATCTGTTTTATATGTTTTTATATGTGTTTTATGTGTTTTTATATGTTTTATATGTTTTTATATGTGTTTTAGGTGTTTTTATATGTGTTTTATGTGTTTTTAATATCTGTTTTATATGTTTTTATGTGTTTTATGTGTTTTTATAAGTGTTTTATATGTTTTTATATGTGTTTTATGTGTTTTTATATATTTTTATGTGTTTTATGTGTTTTTATATGTTTTATGTGTTTTCATATGTGTTTTATGTGTTTTTATATGTGCTATATGTGACTCCAGTTCATTACATTAAAAAAAAAAAGTTTTGTGTTAGAAGAAGTTGATGTGAGTCACTGATGATAAGATGAAGAAAATCCTGAGGAAGGATGTGGTTCATGTCCTGATAAAAGAAGACACACAGAGACAAGGGACCAGACCTGCTGGACCTGGTGGACTTTCTAAGACCTGGTGAACCCTCTATACCTGCTGGACCCAGTGGTGGACCTGGTTGGACCTGCGGGACCTGGTGACCATAGATCATACAGTCCTGGTCCTGGTCCTGGTCATCTTCTTCTACGGCTCAGGTACTAATGACATTTCTTCCAAACTAACCAGAACCATTGAAACTACAGACGAGCATGTAATTACGCAGATTCTAAAATATCATTTATTGGGGGGAGGGGAGGTTATTTGTTTACTTAATTTTATTCTGGAAATTTCATATTCATAAACACAAATATATATATATATATATATATATATATATATATATATATATATATATATATATATATATCTGTACTTAATTCAACCTGATCAGAAAGTTGAACAGAAAACATCCTCCTGTCAGTTAATTTAACTGTTGATTTTGTGTCAATGATTGAAGAACACTTTAAGTAAATACAGTAAAATTTCATAGAAAGTGTCCAGATCCATTGATTAAATCGAATATTCTGTGTTAGTTATTATAAAGACATTGGAATATGATGTAAAATGACAGATTATTAATCAGTTGCTGGAGTTCTAGTTTTAAATATATTTTTAATTATTGTTCAATTACTTTCTTGTTTTCTGTATTACTGTAATTAGTCTAATTTAATGTGAATTAATATCAAACGTAGATGTATTTATTTAACATTTTTACCTGTAATCATTGTTTTTTGGTTGGTTTGTTTGTTTTATCTGGTTGAAGCAACATCTTTTCTGTCTTTAAGGTTTTTATTTTTATCATGAGGCACAAAGTAAATAAACCAAATGGTGATCGTTAACACCACCTTCACTTCCTGTTTGTCCATTCCAGCTCTCTGATTGGCTTGATGGCGTTACCTCAGAATCTGACTGTAATTTGAAGTCTTCCACAGATAAAGATACATTTTATCTCCTTTTGTGACCAGCATGTTTTTATCTTGTCATCTATTTAACTTCTGTTTTTCCACAGCAGAAAACCAGGCTAAAAACAACAACACTTCAACAGGTAACAAGCACATACATAGCACAGGGTCAAACTCCAGCGTTTTTTTTTTTTTTTTTAGAAAAGGATAGATAAGGGAACAGAACAGAGTGGCCCTAAACAGACTCAAATAAATCGAGACTAGATCCATAATTATTAGGTCAATATATATATAATATTTGTCTCAATGAATAGTTAAGATCTCAAAAAACGAAAGAAATATAATCCTTGTGTATCATTAGTCCCTTTTCCATTGGACATCTGTGCAAAACTTTACAGATATTTACTAAATGTCGAAAAAACAGAAGTGCATAATGTCGGTTTATCCATTAAATCACAAATGCGATGATTTGTTTATTTATTATTGCGAGATGACACCAGAAGCCATTCCATAAACATGGCGATGAACATAAATATCATGTTGATTTACAGATACATATATATTTTTTTATTCACATGACTAGTTGCGGAAAGAGGTCTTTCCATTGCAGTTTTACAGGATATACTAATTTCGCTACACCCGAATCAAAAACTTTTCATCAAAAAATGAGAATGTTGGTGCAGTTGTCATTTTTCCATTAATTTCCATTTATTTTACCAATATTCTGCCTGTCACTAAATGTTTTGTGTATTTGTAGAGCCATTGTGATTTATAAGTTATAATACACAGGTGTAAATGATAAACTAATAATATTAATAAAATTGCCCTTTTTTGTCTTAATAAATTTCAGGTTGGTTATGTTATTAACATGTTTTAAATGATAGTTTGTAAATAGTTTCATCATGTAATTTTACTTTTTTCACTCCAAAACATAAACAAAAGTTTATGGTTGTCTTTATCATTCATTCATTTTCTGAACCCGCTTTATCCTCACTAGGGTCACGGGGGTCGCTTGGAGCCTATCTCAGTAACATAGGGGTGAAGGCGGGGTACACCCTGGACATGTCACCAGTTCATCACAAGGCTGAACATATAGAGACAAACAATCACTGTCACATTCGCACCTATGAGCAATTTAGATGAACCCATTAACCTATCAGTGCTTGTGTTTGGATGGTGGGAGGAAACACAAACACGGGGAGAACGTGCAAACTCCACACAGAAAGGCCCCACCCCCATCGACTGGTGTTGGAATTGAACCCAGGACCTTCTTGCTGTGAGGCACGAGTGCTATCCACTGCACCACCGTGTTGGTTGTCTTTATTTATAGGTTATTATGTTAGTATTTTACTGGTACTACTTAAAACAAATCAGCACTACAGCCAAAAGCCTCTCCAAGTATTGAAATAAAAGATGAATTCACCCAAAAAATATAATTATAAAAAGAATCTTGGACTTCTTTATTGGGCAAGTGAATATTTTTGGTAATTTCTGCATTACAAGACAGTGACAGCAACAGTTCCAGTGAGGACAGTGAGGCAACCATCTCAGGTTCAATGTGGTCTACAGGGTCTGTAAGGTCCACCTCTGTATGAACAGTGAGTGTACCAGCTTTGTTAGGTACCATGAAGTAATGGTACTAATGTAAGGAATGATGTTCAAAGGGAGAATGTGGATGTGGACAGGGGTCTGGATCAGCACTGATGTTGGTCTAATGTTCTAAAAGTGATGTTCTAAAATACATGCTCCTTTCACATTACATGTGTTCGTTTATTTTTTATATATATGTATATACATTTCTTGGATATATTTTTTGCCACTTGTGGGCAAGGAACCAAATATGGTAACTTCATTGACCTTGATTTTCTACATGACAGTAAAATTTTTTTAAATTTTTTACAAAAGTAACAAGTGGAGCCAGGCACAACAAACCCTGCTCATATTTCACCCATTATAAGTAAATTGGAAGATTTTTTTTTTAAATAATTTTTTTAAAAAAGTGAACTTTAACCTACCTTTTCCAAAATGTAATGACATCTATTCTGGGTCACTGGTAATCTATAAACCAAATTTGGTATGAATTCAACCAGTAGTTTTGCTGCTAGAGTGTTAACAAACAAAGAAACACTGGGGTCAATACAGGGGTCCTGCAATAACACCAAGGGTTAAAGTTTGAATTTCAGAATATTTCTATGAGTGCCTTATAAAGGGTTAAATCCTTAGCTCCGCCCTCGCGCAGTGCATTGTCTGTTAAATGATCGAGCCTCCTGCGCAGCCGCAACACACACCATGTGCCTTTGGAAGCTCTGCAGCCGTCTGCAGCCCAGCAGAGTGGAGCGACTGAGGGGCCCAGCTTTCACCAGGTGAAGTCAGTTTCCATAACACACTAAGTTAAAGTCAGGTTAAATATGGTATAAAGGGAATCTACACTAAAGGTTTAGGAAGTTCATTCATCATTAGCATCATTTGTTGGAGTATTTTCCCTTTGGTTAGTCAGCTGATTGTAGAAAACAGTCTATGAAGCATTTAGATATAAAAGACTGGCATGTTTAAATTCAGAGGGTCACTGTTGAGGGGCTTCAGTGTCAGTGACAGTGTGGTCAACCCTGTTCAGTTAAAGCAGGTTACATCTATACTGTCAAAATGGGAAAATCACAAATACAGAAAGAAAAAGACAAGGTTTGTGACAGAGGGACAGAAGAAATGAGGATGAGGAGGCGAGGAGTCACAGGATCCACCTTTATTTCAGCTGGACCACACACACCGTATGGTTTTATTTCCCATATAGATTCCAGTGCAGTGACAGAACATGATGTTACTCAATAGAATAAGTTGTTTTCACTAAAAAATCTTTGTTATAAGGTTACATATATGTAAAGCTTTACATGTATCTTATTTTATCAATAATTATGACAAAACTCAAACAAATATCAAGACTGTACACCGAGTTACAAAACATTAGGGCTGAAAGTACGGTTTATATCAAAGAAAAGTGGGAAAAGGAGGGCAATTTTGAATTGACTGTGGACGAATGGACTAAAATACAAGAAAATATATGGAAAAGTACATCTTCACTTAGTTGGAGAGAATTTGCATGGAAAAGTGTGATTTGCTTTTTTTTTTAGAACATCTGCACAAAAAGGTTCAAATGTAGATCCATCATGCTGGAGACAGTGTGGGATGAAAAAAAGCTCATCACCATCATATTTTTTGGAGCTATCCCAAATTATCTTCCTTTTGGGAAAAAAATCAGGAATAGTATTGACAAATTCATGAAAATAAAAATGCCTTTAAATTTTTAGAATATATTCTTAGGTAAAGGACCAGGTTGTATAAAAGGATTTTGTAAAACAGATCTGTGGAATATCATGTTGATTGCCAGCAAAAAAGTGATTACTAGGAAATGGTTGACAGATAAAACACCCTCACTGGACGAATGGAAGGACCTTGTTAAAGAAATCGCTCAAATGGAAGAACTCACCTTTACACTAAGACTCGACCATGACAAATTCAAGGAATGCTGGAGACCGTGGACAGACTTTATAAATACTTAAAAAGAACATACTTGACGCCCATTGTTCAGTTGCTACTCAGTTGTTTTCTTTGTTTGTTTTTTGTCTTGTTTTATAAAAAACAAAACTATCAATGTATAAAATATGTAAATCTTGCATTGTAAACCAAATAAAAACTTGAATTAAAAAAAAAAAAAAAGATAAAACTAAACATGAAGCAAATTTCTACGTGCATAACAATTCAATAAAAAGTGTAAAGGTGTTTTTGACTCCATTTGTACATACAGTGCCTATCATAAGTATCCACCCCCTTGGATGTTTTACCCTTTTATTGCTTTCATAAATCAATCATGGTCAATAAAATTTGGCCTTTATCACACAAAAATTTATCGGGGAAAAAACTCTTTAATATCAAAGTGAAAACAGATTTCTACAAACTAATGCCAAGAAAAGAAAAATATATAAAGAAAAATAATTGTTACCCCCCCCTTTTAAATGTAATGGTCTAATTGAATAGAGGTCCATCTAGTTCAGGGGTGTCCAGTCCTGGTCCTTGAGGGCCGGTATCCTGCATGTTTTAGATGTTCCCCTCTTCCAACACACCTGATTCAAATGATAAGCCCATCTTCAAACTCTGCAGAAGCTTGATAACGGCCGTCAGGTGTGTTGGAAGAGGGATCCATCTAAAACATGCAGGATACCGGCCCTCGAGGACCAAGATTGGACACCCCTGATCTAGTGGGCGCCAGTAAACTCCTAATTAGTGAAATGAGGATCACCTGAATGGTATGGGTGTGTCTCAAATGACTGAGGTATAAAACACCTGTGTCTGGAGGGTCCAGGGTCTGGTTGATCAGTATTCCTGGCTACCATCACATCATGAAGACAGAGCAACACTCCAAGCAACTCAGAGAAAGAGTTATTTAAAAGTACAAGTCAGGGGTGGATACAAAAATAACACTGGGTTGCAAAAAAAGGTTTTTTGCAAGTTGTCTAGGTTTTTTCAACTGAATTAGGACCATTTTGCACCGCTAAATCCAAAAATGACATCTGTTTTTCTCAATCAGGTCAGGTTTTTTTGCTAATTTGATTTTGAAAAATTTGATCTTCTCACAAAATATAATAATTAATACCAAAATAAGATTGGTAAGCACACTTTCTGAAACTTGTGACTTGATTCCTGTTAGGTACAATGGTGTATTCACTGCAGATATAGCAGAATACGTCAGGCTTATTTTTGCAAGATCTTCTAGTCAAAGCCATTTCATTCACCTGTAATATTAAAAAAAAAACATTAATCATAAATTGGCAAAAGTAAAATCTTCAGAACTCGTTTATTGCAAGAAATATGAAAGAATTTTGTATCATATGATGTGAAAATGCCCATAAATGTAAGCAAAAATGTTAAAAAGCCAATATGTAGCATAGTTCAAAAAGTTGACCTGATTGAGCAAAATTAATGTGATTTTTGGATTCAGCACACCAAAATTATCCTGAATCAGCTCAAAAAACTTAAACCATAAATTTGTTGTTGACCAGTGTAATGTCCAAGGCATTGAACATGCCCTGGAGTTCAGTGACATCAATCAAGAAATGGAAGGAATATGGTACATGTGTGAATCTGCCTAGATCAGGCTGTCCTCGTAAACTGAGTAGGAGACTAGTGAGAGAAGCCACCGAGACCCCTATGACTACTCTGAAGGAGGTATGAGCTTCAGCTGCTGAGATGGAACAGACTGTGCATAAAGCGACTGCTGTCCGGGTTCTTCACCGCTCAAAGCTTCATGGGAAAAAACTCAATTTTGGTCTCATCAGACCAAAGAACCTTCTTCCAAATGACCATGGAGTCTTCCACATGCCTTTTGACAAACTCTAGTTGAGATCTTATATGAATTTTCTTCAACAGTGGCTTTCTCATTGCCACTATCCCATAGTGCCCGACTCTGGTCCTCGAGAGCTCCTATCCTGCATGTAGGGATGATCACGGTTATTGTGACCAAAATTATCACGGTTATCATTATTATCATGGTATTGTTGAAACTGTGCTCAAAATGTTCAAAGAGTACTAATACACACACTGAAATAATTTAACCAAGTTGTATTTTGGAAAAAAAAAAAACAAGACAAAAAAACCCCAAATAAAATAATAATAATAATAGGCACAATGTACCCTCTGTTAGCAGATACATTCAAATATTAACCCTTAGTGGTCTGAGCCTATTTTGGCTGTTTTTCAGTACTTTTGATTTTGCTTTTATATACTATATAAAGAAATGTTTACTATACCCATGTTTGGTATCTGTTTTTTTTCAGCACAACTTCATCTATCTCATCTGTCTATTATTTTTTTCACTTTAACCTACTATAAAAACACAAAAGGCCAGAAAACACACACACACACACACACACAAAAATCTGATTTGAAAAATGTATATAATATATTGCATAAATAACACAAAGATGCTTAACAAACCTTTTCAAAGACTTTAAAAGTTAATATTGGTTCCAAATATTAGGTATATACAATTAAAATTGTAATAAATTAAAACTATACTCAAATATTTGACATAAAAGCAGATCTTTACATAGGCGTTTTTTCCGGAAAAGTGCGATAATCAAACACAGTTATCATGATAATTAGAATTTAAACAATAATACTAATCGCTGGCAATTTTACCGCAGTTTATCATTATACCGGTAATCGTTACATCCCTGCCTGCATATTTTAGAAAATTTACATGTATCCTTCTTCCAACACACCTGATTCAAATGATAAGCCTATCATCAAGCTCTGCAGAAGCCTGATAATGACCGTCAGGTGTGCTGGAAGAGGGAAGCATCTAAAACATGCAGGATAGTGGCTCTCAAGGACCAGGGTTGGGCACCCCGCCATAAACACCACTCAGGTGATCCTCGTTTCACTAATTATGAGACTGTTGGCACCAAATGGACGGATCTCTATTCAGTTAGACCATTACATTTAAAAGGGGTGAATAATTATGCAAATTGTTTTTTTTTATATGTTTTTGTTCCCTGACATTACTTTGTAGAAATCTGTTTTTAGTTAAAGAGTTTTTTCCAATAAATTTTTGTGTGAAAGGCCAAATGTTATTGACCATGATTGGTTTATGAAAGCAATAAAAGGGTAAAACATCCAAGGGGGTGAATACTTATGATAGGCACTGTATATGAAGATTCCACATATAGCACTGAGGACGTTCCCATGCCAACCTGCCAACACCTCCTGCCACCCCATGGAAAAGTTTCTAGATCTGCCGCTGTGGTCTTACCTGTTTCAGATCATATTGGTCTGAATGTGGAATCTAAACTAATGACACTGACTGGACTGTTGGATGCCATCCAGACTGTCCTTGGTGATTCAGATGAACCTGAGTCTGGATCTAGAGCTCCTCATCCTGAAGACCCTCCACTTGGCATCAGGATCATTTTTATCTGTTTTTATCCTTCACTTCTTAACATCAGGTTTGACTCTGATGTTGTTCCATTTAATAGACTCATTACATTTGTTTTCTATTATAGAAGTTACGTTTATTCATCCTTTGTTTTCTTTGCTGCTGGTTGTGTTTATATATAAATGTGTATTTTATCATATGTGTGAACGTCTTTTTTCAATATGTGCTGTTCATATCATTACGATTATTTGATTTGTTGTTAACTTGTAAGTTTTTTCCCCTTTTGTTTACTTTTATTTACACTTTGATTTTATTTGGTTCATGTTTTGAATCGTGTTTTCATTATAAATCACTTTTCAGTCGTTTCAATGTCAGCTTTTTTTTAATTGTATTTCTGATCTTATCTAAAACTAAAAGTAGAGCCACCGTGAAAACACTTTAAAGGGTTTCTTGTTTAACCTGTAAATGTAAACCCATGTTCACATTATTCCAGGTTCTGGTAGGGACCGGGTGCTGGAGTTGGTTTGATGTTTTTGACCATGTTCCTGGGTCCAACTGTTTTTTTTTCTCTGTTTGTGCTGAGTCATTCAGGGCCTGGTTTGCATTACTTATGGTTTGGGGTGGAAACCAGAGGGTGACGTGTGATTGGCTGAGCAGCAGGGAGGCGGGGCCAACCAAAGGCTGCAGCTCCACATCTGGAAGTTGTTCCCTTAGTTCAGTCCCAGTTTGTAGAACCACAGCTGAAGAGAAGATGTCCTTCATCAACGTAGACGCCGGGTCTGACTTCTCCTTCCACAACCTCCCGTATGGAGTCTTTTCCACCGACGCCAACGTGAGTCACCCATGAACCATACAATCTGCATGAACATCAGTCTGACTGTGGACAATTCAGACACAAGATAAAGGTTTAATGATCACATTCACAGCAACTAGTCAAGATGAACCCAGGAGACTCACATTTATCCACTAGAACTACATACAAGTCAGGCCTGTGTCTTTATGTACACTATGTGGACAAAAGTATTGGGACACGTTGAATATAATTTTCTGTTGTGAAAAATATCATTACATTAGTTAGTTTTGTATTACTTGTATGCATTTTGTATCTCAAATCAGCATGAGGACATTTTAGGAGCTGTAGCCATGATGTGTCCCAAGATTTTTGTTCATATAGTTTATAAACATCAATATTTCCTTAAAATTTAATGGAAGATGTGAAGAAAGTAGATGGTTAGTTGTGGTAGAAAATTATTTACCGTCAGAGCATGACAAATATTTTAGAAATTTAGCGATAGAACATTTCAAATCACAGTCATGAATAGAAAAAAATACTAAATCATTGTTGAGAAATTGCATAAAAACCATCTCTGAGGACATACTGTTGCAAATATTGTAAATAAATCAAAGTAGTGTTAGGACAATAAAGTTATGCAGATATCACAATGTGGCCAAAAAATATGACTTTGAAGTAATTATGCTTTGAGGCTAATGATAGTATAATTAACCTAAATTAATTAGATTAATGTAACTATGTGTTTTTTCTGTCTATGTGCTTTGTAAATGTATTCATTGTAATGTTTTTATATTGAGAAGTAATCATGTTGTTTTTAAAACAAATCTTAAGAAATCTGTAATCTATAGTGAAATAATGTAAATTAATGTAACTATGTCTTTTTTTCTGTCCATGTGCTTTGTAAATGTAAAAATGTTAATACTTTAATATTGGGAATGGACCCCAGGAAGAAAAGACTCTACTTTGTTAGAGACTAATGGGGATCCTTAAATAAAGAATAAACCTGAAAGACAACATCTACTGGTGAAGAATTCCTTCCATGTTTTTAAGTACTCTGAAACTAAAGATGATTCTTATTCTGATGATGTAAATTCTTCTCCTTTTTGCATCTCTTCCATCACTCCCTGCATGTTTCATCTTCCTTGAGTCATTTTGTCTCAGTGAATATTGAATGAATGGATGTTTGAGGAGCTTTGAACTTCTTTCTGAACCTGATTCTGTCTTTAAACTCAGATCAGTGACATGTAAGAGGCTGATGTTTCTGGTGTTCTTTTCTCCTTTCAGCCCAGACATCGCCTTGGCGTTGCCATTGGAGACCAGATCCTGGACCTCAGCATCATCAAGTCTCTGTTTCGAGGCCCGGTGATGAGCAAACATCAGGACGTCTTCGACCAGGTACGATTCCAATAAATGATTCACATGAAACACTGACAAGTAAAACAGTACAGATTATTATCCTGTCATATGATGATCTACATCCATCAGTGTCTATGATTGTCACATGAAACTCTTTTTGTCTAATTTTACATATTCTGATACTGAAGGGAACATTTTATCGTTATAATAGTATTGAATGTTCTGACTATTAAGACACTTTAAAACCACATCATTTTCACCATTTTGTGTCTTTTTTTTTTTCTTGTGTTCAACCTCTTAAAGTCAGCATACACTGAACAGAACCAGCTGGAAATAATAAATCAGAGTACAGGTGTGTTTGTAGGATGGTTTTGTCCAATGCTTCCTAAAATGTTGTAAATTGATCCATTCAAATGCATTCAAAGTCATTTTAAATGAATGGAAAAGGATAAATCTGAGTGAGTGAATTGGGTTCTGCTTTGAAATGCTTTTAAAGAACATATTAGATTAGATTAGATTAGATTAGATTAGATTAGATTAGATTAGACAGAACTTTATTAATTGGGAATTTAAGGTTCCAGTAGCAGCAAAAAACTGAATGTATGCTTAAAAGAAATATTACAAGAAAATAGTAATAACAATAAGTATAAAAATAGTGGTGAAAAACAGGCAATTGCACATTAGAAAGTAATAAGAGAAATGAATGATAAAATAGTATTAGTAGTAATAATAATAATAATAATAATAATAATAATAATAATAATAATAATAATAATAATAATAATAATAATAATAATGATAATAATAATAATAATGATAATAATAATAATAATAATAATACATGAGCAATTATACCTGCTTATTTACTATAATAAATTTATAATCTAATCTGTACAATATGTGCATATATCATATAGGTACTGTTGGTAGATCCTGGTTAAATAAAGGATAATAATAATAAATAGTTTTATTTCATCATATACTTTCCTCACAGTTGTGAAGTTTGACACGTTTTATTCCTGATTCTCCTCCAGTTACGTCTTAGAAATGACTAAGTGTTTGGAAGAATTTGAAGCAGGTTTCATGATGAAGTTAAAGGAACTAGATGACGTTTAGTGACAGGAAAAGACAAATGTATGACCTGATGAAACTAAAATCATGAATAAAACAGTGAACAGACCAGGTCACGGTGCTTCTGGTTTGTCTCTGCCTCAGACTTTATCGACTGGACGTTTCATCATCAGAGTCAATGATCCTCGACACAAATGCAGACGAAGGCAACAGTCACCTGATCGGACTCTGACCAAAAAGTAAAGAGCATCAGACATGACGTTTTATTTGACTTCACATAAATCTGACCCATTTATTCTCAACATCTAAACTTTAAGCACCAGCTGTCACATCTATGAAAGGACGGTGCAGTTTGTGAGGATTTTTTTTCTCTGTAAAACTGGTGCAAAAGAGACTAAAATCCAACATGTAAATTAAGGAAATCAGTCGTTCTAGTGTTATTTCCATGTATGTAAATGAAGTATTAATCATATATTCATGTATAACCATCCAGGTTTTATGTGGACGAGGTTCTGTCTGGACGTGGCGCTGATGGTGTTCAGGAGGTTTGATAGATCTTCATGGTCTGGTTGTAATCTTGGTTTTATCTCCACAGCCGACACTGAACGCCTTCATGGGTCTGGGTCATGAGGCCTGGACGGAGACCAGGAGGACTCTGCAGACCCTACTGTCAGCTCAGGAGGCCACGCTGAGGGATGACATGGGCCTTCGAACCAGGTCAGTGTGGACCGGGGTCAACCTGGACCCAGGTCTGGATGGGGGGCAATGCAGAAGGGGGTCTGGACCTGGGTCTGGACCAGGGTCAGTCTGGGCCTGGGTCTGGACCAGGATCAGACTGGACCGGGGTTAGTCTGGACCAAGGTCAGACTGGACCTGTGGATCTACAAATACACAAAACATTTAGTAACAGGCCAAATACTGGTAAAATTATACTTATTTTTCTTAAGACATTTCAGGTTCATATTTGTTCAGGTTATTCACATTTTTTATTGAAGTATAGTTTGTAAATGTAAATATTTTCATGTAATTTTCCTTTTTTTCACTAAAAGACACACGTTTGTAGTTGTCATTATTTATAGGTTATTATATTGTTATTTTACTGGTCTGATCCACTTTAGCTCATATTGGTCTGAATGTGGAATATCCTTGATTATTTAAGTCTTCAGTGTAATGTTTACATTTCACTAACTGGTTCTGTTTGTTGGACACCCCTGGTTGACACTGTCTCATTGAACTAATATCCACACATTAGTAGAGGATGGAAATGCACAAATCCACCTTTTCTTTTTTGGATCTTACGAACATTTGGCCAAAATTTGAAAGACATTTTGGGTAAATTCGACTTCAATTGAGAATTTGTTCCAATAAATGAACCAATGATACCTCAAACCTTCTTTTCTCATCAATGACTATTTAATGCAGCTCCAGTTTCATGGTTCAGACACAGATTTAACCTGAGTTTATCAGTGTTTTTAGACCTAATAGTCATTTGGAGGATGCTGGCTCTTAGTCCAAATGAATCTGATTTATGATCCGTATCTGTTTTTTTTTCTGAGATCTGCTTCTTTGTCATTGCAGAGCGTTTGTCCATCAGAATTCAGCCACCATGCATCTCCCTGCACACATCGGTGAGTCTCAGGACACGATCCTCTGATTATTTAATAGCAGATAATTTCACCCAAAACCAGTGGTATTTACCTAAATAAGGTCCAACCATAAAGTCTAATGAAAGAGTGGATGTTATAATGATGAGCTGGAGTGAAATTAGCTAAAAGGTTCTCATTTGCCCAGGTCATCGCTCATGCTTGATAGTTTAAATTACCACACTAGCAGCCTTCTCCGAAGTGAGTAAAAAATCCACACTGACACATTTTAGCATTTAACATTTGCACTAGCATAAATAATAAATTAACCAGTGTTGCTTTTAATCACTGACATATGCCAGGCTCCAAAAATAAAGATAAGTAATCCAATTTTTATGTAGTACATTACAAACATTAAAACATGGCATTTAAAGGGTTAAAAATATGGCAGTTATTAAGTATTTGGTATTTTTGTCAGTAGCTCAAGTTGATGAAACACAAAAAACAAGTGGTGCCAATTACAACAAACCCCGCCCCTCACACGTATTGTAGCTTATTTTGGCATCGATCCAGCTGATGTCATCATGTCTATGCGTGTGCTGATGTCAGCATATTAATTGCCTCTATATATGTGCCAAGTTTGAAATAAATTGAAACAAAATTGATGTTTTTATAGACATGTGAAATCTCGTTCATTATAAGTATATGGGGAAAAAAAAGATTTAAAAATTCATAAAAAATTTGAACTTTGACCTACTTTTCCCAAAATGTAATCAGATCTATTCTGGGTCACTGGCAATCTATAAACCCAATTTGGTATGAATTCAACCATTAGTTTTGCTTATACAGACATGTGAAATTTTGCCCATTATAAGTAAATTGGGGGGGGTGGTGGGTAAAAAAAATTCATAAATAATTTGAACTTTGACCTACTTTTCCCAAAATGTTATGAGATCTATTCTGGGTCACTGGCAATCTATAAACCCAATTTGGTATGAATTCAACCAATAGTTTTGCTGCTAGAGTGTAAACAAACAAACAAAGATGCAAACTAGCCAAACCAAAAACAATACAATAGTAAATTAAAAAAGGAAAAAAATTATATGAAAAAAAATTGTGATGTCACTACAGCACTGTGCAGATTATGTGCTTTCAATGACTAGGAAGGACCTCTTTAGGTGGGACACTGGAGTGTTAAAAGTGATTCTTAATGTAATATATCTCCAATCCAGGGGGGGTCCAACAACTTTTTTCCACCACAGTCCATGTAGATGTAGTTCATGTCTGTGAGCATCAGGGGGCAGTATTACATCTCCATGTTCTCAATGTTTCAGGCAGTAAATGTTCATGTTTCTTGTGAACTCTACTCTGTGTTTTCTAGGCGATTACACTGACTTCTACTCCTCCAGGGATCACGCCACCAACGTGGGCATCATGTTCCGGGGGAAGGAGAATGCCCTGATGCCAAACTGGTACGTTATCAATCAAAACAGCAGCAAACCAACCGACAGCCAAAGGCTCGATGCCGGACGTGAACGCTGACGTGTGGACGTTCACGACAAGGTTCCTCTAATTGATTTGGGCTCAGAGCGTCGGTCTGCATCTGAACGCTGCAGCAGCCGTTTCCTCTGCACAGACAGCCTTCAGTTCTGCTCAGGCCTCGTGGGGGGAATGTTAAGGCGTCAGGGCGGAGTCTGGTGCCGTGGTTAAACACATGATTGACAGGCGGTTCCTCCTGACTGAGCCTCAACTCCAAAAAGAATCAGGGTGAAGGAGGTTTTACAGAAACAATGCTGTCATGATGGATCACCTCTCAGATCTGTGCATTCGACATCAGCAGAATTAGACGGCCAATCTACCCACTGTTCTCTGACGGAGGATGGATTTGGGTCACTTTCAGCTTTACTTGGTTTAGTCTGATGTTCAAGTTGGGTTTGATTAAAAGGTGTCTCGTATCATCAACCACAGCATTAACCATCTGTAATAAACATAATGAACATATTGTAGTAGAAGATGTGAACAGACTGAGCTGAGGAGACAACACCAAGGAGATCACATTTAGTAGAAGAGGAAGATGAACATGATGAGTCTGGTACTAGAAAGTTCATGACGACCAGAGAAGATGAAAAGAAAATTAAAACTGCATCAATATGGAAACAAAAAGAGGTGAAACCAAAAAATGGAGACAAGGAAAACAAATGAAGAGGGAAAAGTCACAACAAACTGATTGCATTTCATTTATTTATATGGATATTTATTAATTGGCTTTCCTCTTAATCAAAAAGTATATCGACTAAAAAGTTAAAAGGATTATTTTGAAGCCACTTTTTTCCTTTTGGTAGTATTTCCATCTTTACAAACATATATACAATTGTGTCGTCTGCATATATTAGACATTTAGTTCCTTTGCAGCTGTCAGGTAAATCATTAATATATAAACGAAAAAGTAAGAGGCCCAGTATTGAGATGCTCAGTAGACATTCAGTAGAAGAGGAAGATGAACATGAGTCTGTAACTAGAAAGGTCATGATGATCAGAGAAGATGCAAAGAAAATTAAAATAGCATCAATATAGCAACAAAGAGGTGAAACCAAAAAGCAGAGACATGAAAAACATGTGAAACAGGGAAAAGTTGCAACAAACTGATTGTTCATTGGCTTTCCTCTTAATCAAAAAGTACATTGATTAAAAAGTGAAATGATTACTTTGAAGCCACTTCTTTTTCTTTTGATTATATTTCCATCTGAGGAGTTTTTAAAACACACATACAATTGTGTCGTCTGCATATATATGAAATTGAGCTACTTTGCAGCTGTCGGGTAAATCATTAATATACTGTGTAAAAGTAGAGTCCCAGTGTTGAACCCTATGGAATTCACATTTGGTAACTGAACCGCCGACAGAGTAGAATTAGATTCAATACAATGCTCAAGCCTAGATTGGAACAACAACAATATTGTATTTATTATTATAATAATATTATTATTATTTTAAAAGTGCTTTAACAACAAAGAGGACATTCAGAACAGTAAGTATGTTACCAGTTAACCAAACAGTAGTAAACAAAGCTTACAAAGAAACATTTAATAATCAAAAATAGAAATACTTACCTTACTTAAACCAAAATAACTAAAATCAGTGGGATCATTACCTGATCCCAGTAAAAGTCCAATAAAAAAAAAAGACACAACAATGACACATTTTAGCTCAAATGGTCTGCAAAACCCAACTGGTTTCAGCTCAATAGCCTTACAATCATGTTGCAATACTTGGAACGCTTCAGCGGTGACTGCTGGACTAATGCGGTACAGCATGCACGAATACACAACAGCATAAAAACGCACTAGTGGACTCTTATCCTGACATCTCAACCAACCAATAGATGTACAGGCCTTCTAACCTTGGACACATCTAAAACCATCAGATTTTACCTCTGAGATGTAGTGGATTCTAAAGTAAAAGTACATTCCACCATTAACCTCAGTGGGTTTTTATCTGGTTGAACAAAGGTTAAAGTTAAAGCTAATTGTGTGCTGAACAAACAGAGAACAACATCTCCAACGGTAACAGAAAAGTTCATCAGTCTATGACATTTTCTCTCAATCCTTGTGTTTTCCTCTGGTGAAACCTGCCAATAATTTCTTGGTCTGTGATCATTGATTCTCCAGAGGTGTCGGATTTGAAGGGCTTTAAACCAAGCACGTTTTCAGAAATGACAGAAGCCTCTTGTCCTGCATCTTAAGTAACAACAAAGAAATGGATTTACCAAAGTGTTGGATTGTTGTTGGACTGTAATGGAGGATTAAATGAACTGTGTGCTTGACTCTGAATACTCCTCCAATAATCACAGTGGAAATAGGTCAGTGTTGTATTAATCTGACCACAGCAAACTACTTAAAGCTGCAGGAAGTTGAAGTTTTCCTGTAACTTTTGGTTTGTACAGCTTCTCAGTGCCTCAGTTTTCTGGGACACCTACAGTATATGGAGCAGATTTATGTTCAGTTATTATCACCAGTGTTTTTCCTGCTGAGACGAGACCAGATGCCTGCTAGGATAAAGGTCTGTTGAGTGTATTGTAAAGTATTTCAAGTGTTTGGGCAGAGTTAGTGAGTGAGAAGGTGCGATTTATGAAATGACAGTAAAAATTATTCCTTTCAAGAGCTACACCAGCAACATCAACACCAAGTACTTCAAAGGTTGTTTCCATGATTCACATGTTTGTTTTTTTTACAGGTTGAGACTTCCGGTTGGATACCACGGCAGGGCGTCGTCTGTGGTGGTTTCTGGGACCCCCCTTCGTCGACCTTCAGGACAGATGAGACCGGATCAGAGTAAGATCCTGACCAATACTAGGGCTGGTCTCAGATAATGGACTGCAGAGTTTGTCTCATTAGAACACAGACTCTTCAATTTGCAACCGATAAACATTTTCCCACCGTATCTTTAGAGCATGAAACGTTACATCCAGAAATATTATCACCTGTCTGCGTAAGCAATTTCTTTAAACATGTTCATTGTTGTCTTTGTCGCCATCATGTTCCTTGTCTTTGTCGTCTTTGTTAGCAATTTCTTCAAGCTTCTTCTCCAGCAAAACTATTGGTCAGATTAATTTCAAATTTTATATGTAGTTTCATTGGGACAAAGTCTACAAAGTTTTTTTCCATAGTTTTGACCAATTTAGATTTTGGGATTTCTGACAATTTCTGCTATATTTTGATGGCTTATAACATGGAACTGATCAGAGATATCAGTATAGTTACTACTGAGCACTGATAGGACGTCATCTATGGACAGTCATTTAATTTGTTGAGTTATCCTTCAATGGGAGGTTGATCTCCTGTATCAAGACCACAGGACTGTAACGTAGCAAACCTGGCAACCTCGCAAATTCAACTTGTTATTGATTCTTGATGAACATGCTATTGAGATACAGGGACATTGGTACTATTTTCGTATAGTATCTTGATCCTGGTGAAAAGCTGGGACAGTGACATAAATGCTGTTTTGGCCAGTTCAGCTGTATTTTCCCTTTATTTTGGGGGCAAATTGAAGAAAAGTTTTATTTGCAAATAAATTATGTTTAGGCAATGAATCAGTCTGTGTCACTGACAAAACTTTTGGCCCCAAATGTAGACCATTCTGCCACCGACATCAAGTCCACTACAAAACCACAGTGGTCCTAAAGATGTTCCCTGTGGTACTCCATATCCTGAACTCATGGCATTTTCCATTAAGTTCAAAGAAAATTGGATATTTTTGTGCCTAGTCACCAAGACTTCAACTCCATCCATATATCACACATGATGCTGACAAGTTAAAGTGGGCTAACAGATGAAGGACATACTCCAACCTGCCCATAAACCCCATAGTATGGTCCTCTCAGCTGAACCTCTAACCGATAACCCTGTGTATGTTTGTTTTTCAGCCAAACCTCCGGTGTTTGGGCCATCGAAGCAGCTGGACATCGAGCTGGAAATGGTGAAGACGGTGTTGACTTTAATCACTCGTTTGTCTGTGATGTTTGAGTGGATGATGAAGTTGATTCTTCTGTTGTCTCATCAGGCTTTCTTCGTCGGAGGAGGGAATCAACTCGGGGAACCGATTCCTATCGACAAAGCCCACGAACACATCTTCGGGATGGTCCTCATGAACGACTGGAGCGGTAAGGATGTCTGCACAACACATCACGAAAAGACTAGAGGTGGAACAGAATGGATTTGTCTTTCACATCATTTTTGTCTTGTTTTGCCCATTTGATTCTTTAATGTCAAACTAATTTTAGTTCAGGTTCCACATTCAGTCCAATATGATCTAAAACAGGTCAGACCAGCAAAATGCTTTGATAATAACCTATAAATAATGTCAACTTCAAACTGTTCTGTTTTAGAGTGAAAAAAAATGTAATTACATTATGAAAATGTTTACATCTACAAACTATCCTTTAGAAATGTGAATAACATGAACAACCTGAAATTTCTTAAGAAAAATAAGTGCAATTTTAACAATATTGTCCTTAAGTTTATCATTTAAACATGTACATTACAACTTACAGATTACAGTAGATCTACAAATACAAAATAGAATATTAGGAAAATTACATTTATTTTTCTTAAGACATTTCAGGTTGAATATTATGGACACTGAGAACAGCCGTGGTTTTACATATTATTTTATGGTCGTTATCTTGTGATAACAAATTAATTAATTCATTATCTTGAGATAACAAAGATCATTTTCTTGTAGTTACTGTAACTTACCGATAAGTTGTTGCATGTCTGTTCTGCCCTGTAGCACATGTCAGCGGCAGCTGTTGAAGGCTGCGATGTGGAGGATGTGGTACCTGTTCACATCTGAGTTCTGTTTATGGTTCTCTATTATGAAGTAACGAAATAAATTTGTTATCATGAGAAACCAACCAAAAATAAGATGTAAATTCACGGCCGTTCTCAGCTTCTGTAGAACATTGTTGTTAATGTTATTGCACTTTTGTGAAAGGATAGTTTGTAAATGTAAACATTTTTATGTAATTTTCCTTTTTTTTTTTTTTGACACTAATCGTCTGAGGCAGCTGGTTTTGGCCCACAGGCTGTACTTTTTTTTTTTTTTTTTTTTTTCGGGGCTGTATGTTTGACACCCCTGCTTTAATCAGTTGTCGTTTCTTTGTATTATTGTCTTGTTATAAAGACACACAATGAAGTAAAATAATGGATAATTCACCTCAAATGCATTAAAACTAAAGCCTGTGAAGAGTTGAAAGAACATATATCTGTGTTCAAATTTTGGGAGGGAAAGTGGATTAAATGCTTAGATGCTGAAGTCCTTTGTTGATCAATAGATGGTTGAGGGATGTGAGATTATCTCCCTGATGTGGAACAGTTTCCTTATCTTCACAAACTGATCTAAAGGCTCCACAGACGTTAGTCCTGATCAGTTTGTTCAGTTCTGATTCTGCAGTGAAGAACTCGGCACTGACTCTAAAAAGATCAATAGTGTTTTGTAGCAGCAGGTCTTTGTTTTGTGTCCAGAGAAGCTGAACTGGCTAAAAACTAGAGAAACTAATATGTGAAGCTGAAATCCCATTTGACTGTTCACTTGAATGCATCATCCTGATCTGTGTTAGTGTCAGTTAAGTCTCAGTGATGGAGCTTCATGTCCTTTGTGGGTTCATACCAAATGTGTGTCGTTTCCATCAGTAAAGTGTGTGATGAATGAAAGTGACAGTTTGCTGCTGAATCCACTGATGAGCAGTGACAGGTCACTTAATGCTCACTTGTTCTTTAATTTAGATGTACATTATAGATGTTGATGCAGTCACTTGATGTTTCATCAGATGGAAATGGTTTCACATTAAGTGGAAAAGTCAGTGTGAATATGTATTATTGATTGATCTGGTGTCAAACCTCTGCAGGGTGTGGAGGATCCTGGAAGGATGAGGGATGGGGTGTGGATGTTTTTCACAGTCAAATTATGTTAATGTGGTTTAGTCGATGCTCAAAATGCTTTGTATGCTGCAGATAAAACTTGTGACGATAAGAATGATGAATGATCGTCACACCATCGTCTTTTCAATCAAGTGTTGAGGATGATACAGCTATTTCATCGTCATCATTGAGTCATGATCATATAAACCCAGTAATTGTAATGATCAGATAATTGTAATAATCAGATGTGGTGCGTTTACATGCACTTCAGAAATACTATAATCCATAATCCCAGGTTTAGAAGTTTCAGTCCATTATTGGATTTATTTCAGAGTTCGTACGTATGTAGTGATGGTAGAATCAAACTTCCTGTTATTGTCTTCAGCTCATGTTAATTTTATCATTACTTTATTCAATTTATGTTTAGTTTTTCCTCATTTTATTCATCATTCCATTTTTGTTCATGTCTTCATTATTTTAGTTAAGTTTTATTTAGTTTTTCTCATTTTATTCATTATTTTGTTAAATTTTTGTTTAGTTTTATCCATGTCTTCGCTATTTGACAAATTTTTTGTTTAGTTTTGTTCATTTTATTCATTATTATATTCAATTTTTATTCAGTTTTGTTCATTTTTCTTTGGTTTCGTTTTACATCCAGTGATAGTAGTCAAACTTCTTGTTATTGTGTTCTACATCACTTCCGTTTTCTACGATTTCATTGCATTTACACATGCTCTGATGTTAAAGCAGCATATGACTTTCAACACAAATTTTTCTTCAAATTTGTAAAACCCCAGTGATAGCCTCCTTATCACTAATCCATTAGTCTTTCCGTGCTTACGTGCCTAAATCACTTCCCTCACGGTGAACAACTTTGAAGTTGACTCCATCACAAGCACTCCGTTTGTTTACATACCAAACCGAAATGTCACTCGGGCCTTTTCAGAAACTTTGTCGCCAAGTGCATTGCGGGAATGGGAATTCCATGCAGCCGCAGTAGCAACAAACATAGAGACAACAAGCAATGAAACCAAGTCCGCTACCGGGTCAGAAGAAATGGAAGGAATCACTTTAAGTCAGTTGTCATCTTATAATACAAGGTGTGTGATCGTGAAAAACAATACTTGGACATTAGTTTCATGGCATTTTTGGAATATGTCTTTGTGTCGGCTTATCATACACGTACTGTAAGGAGTGAGTGAGTGGTGAGGGCCTGGCCATAACCTGTATGCTTGCGAGACATGTATTTGAGTTTACAATGGGTCATATTTTGATGCTTATAAGATGGAAAAGGTTCCAGATATGACTATAGTTACTACTGAGCATTGATAGGAAGTCATATATGGACTTTCATTTGTGTCTATGACCTTTGACCTTGAATGACCTCAAAGGTTCCAACTCAAGTTGACCAATGTCTACATTTCAACAATGTTGTTCTCTGAAACTACTGGTCAGATTCATTTTAAATTTTATTTGTAGCTTCTTTGGGAAAATGTCTACAAAATTTGTCCACAGTCTTGAGTATTTATTTATTTATTTAGTTAATTAATTATTTTTGAGGATTTTTTTTGAAATATTAAAAATTTGCCGTGATGGAACTTGCCAGTGAGCTACATGGCCATTGGTCCAATTTTTATACTGAAACTCATCTGTTTCTGAGTGATGAGGCTGAGTCTTCTGAAATCATCGCCGGTTCTGATCCATTCCTTAATCATCCTGGTTGTTCCTTCTGATCCTGATCTTCCCAGAGCTGTAACAGCCTCGACTGGCTGTGTTTAGGATGTCATTAAGTGCACAGAGCAGGCAGCGTTTCAACACAACAGCCCGTGATATTTCAGGTTTTATTATTCTTTTGTCAGAGAGCTCAGTGGTGCTGTTATAGACGGCAGCTGTTACTGCTTTATGGCCTTCAACAGAATGATGTGTGGATGAAAACAACGGTGGAACAGAAAGTACAGTAACAGGGAGCCAATACTACTACTACAGCTGCAGACTGAAACAAACACCTGCAGTTCCTCAAATGGCCACTAGAGACTCCAACAGTCAGTCAGTCCCTGTAGAGTTAATTAAAACATCCAGATTTACAGCAGAAATAAACATGGAATAAGCAGTTTTTGGTCCCTGTAGTCCATGATAAATGCAAATGGGTGCTTCTATGAAACTGGTCCCTAAAAGCAGGACGGAGGGGCTAAACATTCAAACAAGATGTAGACTAAGGTTATGAAGCAAGTTTGGAAGCAATAAACAATAATAATACATAAGTACATTTTATTTACTGTACATCCTACTATATAATGTGCATTTTGGCCCCACCCCGCCCCATCCCATCAATGTCCGTCCCATTGATGTTGCAGCACAGGAGAGCGTTTGTACGGGTTTTCCTCAGCCTTCACAGGCCTGATCACCGCCAAACTCACCAAATGAATAGAAGCATTACCTGACTATCAACCAGGCACAATTTTATGTCTATATTCAAATGTTGTGAGGTATGCTGGGCGATTTTAACAGGGTCCCCCTCACCACAGACCAGGTCCCCGCTAACCTCAGACTGTCTCCCAGCTAACCTCAGACCGGCTCCAAGCTCACCTTGGACCGGCTGCTGGGCCATTTTAACAGGGTCCCAGCTCACCACAGACCAGCTCCCAGCTCGCCTCGGACCAGAAGGCTGCAGTTCACTACCGCTGTATAAATTTAATCATGCTTGACAGGCCAAACAAATACATGCTCTTCCCTTCATGCCTCGCATGTTGGCTCAAATTATTACCTGCACAATGCATGATTAAATGGTAGTTTACAAATGGATAGTGGTGGCAGACCACTTCTACTTATCATACTATTGTACAGTGGCACCACGGGTAAAATTTCGCTAGTAAGTACAATACATAATACAACAAAAAATAAGCAATCTTATCTGATTTCCATTTGATTAACCATAACTACAGACATGCTGCTTGTCAGGAAAATTAGTTTTATTCAATATAAACAGACTCAGGAGACGTGTAATCATCAACAGATATCCACTTCTTCAGTGCAGAATGTTAGAAAGTCCAGAGGTTGACATGTGAGCATCAGTAAACTTTTTCATTTTCATTTTTCATTCTTTTACTTGATTTTGCCCACCTGCCGGCTGTATTCTAACCAACACCGGCCCTGTGAGCTCCCTACATTCCATTCTTCAGAGGAAGCCGAGTATTTCAGACGCCCTGAACAGCTCTGAACAGTGCTAGAGATTCTTCAGTCGGTGACATTTCTGCTGAAGGTGCATCTTCAAAGTGAACTGACATTGCTTTCATTTTGTACTTGACTGCTGAAGCCTCCGGAGATCTGAGTTCACCGCAGGACTATTTGCCATCCACTATTTGCAGTTGTGGGGGGTAGAGGCGGGGGTTTATGTTAAGTTGAATGCTTCCTTCTCCCTGGCGTCTCAGCAGTTTTAATTGAAGAGTCATTTCATAAGGGGTAGCGGTGGGAGGGAGGACTGGACCAATGAGCCGTGAGGACAGACGCCGCTTGCAGCAGATTATCTGACTGAGGCGTCATTAGCTTCATAGCAGAGCAAACCGATGGGAACAGTGTCAGCTTTGTACATTACATCCCATTATGTCAGTATGATCTGATATCGACACGAGGCCACGTTTTCACCCTGATCCAGATCCACATTAGACCTGAACCTCAGCACCCCCTTATAGAACTAATGTTAGAACTTAGACCAGGGGTGTTCAACTCATTCTAAATCAGTTTCTATTGTATTAAAGGAGTGATATTTTGCTTTTTTTTAAATGGAATTATGCATTTTAAAACATTTCCTAGTGGTCTACATAAACTGTAAATGCTAAATCTTGTTAAATGTTAAATTTACAAAGGAAAAAAAACCTTCAAATTTACTAGTAAATTATGTGACGACATGGCAGTTGACGAGTTTAGCTGAACTTACGCAATTTTGTTTTGCTTTTCAGTTTGTTTTGGTTTTAGCATCAGATAAACATGGTTAGATTTAGGAAAAACATTATAGCCTCTTGAGAATGAACATGAGAAACCTTCAACTGAAAACTGTGAATACATGACACCATAGTATAGTTACTACTGAGCACTCATATGAAGTCATATATGGACTTTGATCTAATTAGCGGAGTTCTCCTTCAGTGAAAGTACCACCCACTTCTATTGGGAGATCGATCTCCTGCGTCCAGACCACAGGACTCGAACATAGAGACAGAACCTGACAACCTCACAAATAGTTACTGGGCGACGTCAAGGGCGTCACAGTTGGACAGCCCACTACTTTTTGACTGATAACCTTTGAACCAGACAAGTTTAAGACAAACACTGCACATAATTGGAAAGGTTCTAAATGCCATCTTAAACATATTCAAAGGGCAAAATTTAGTTTCAAATATTTTTAAATTAAAAATATCAAAGACTACTGCATCACAGATGGACAAAAAATTAACATCTATGTTTTGCAAGAATTACAAAATTCTCAAAAGTGAAGTTCCTCTGACATTTTCATCCTAAAATGTATTCAGTGTATACCTTCAACCCTCTATTTTACAACCTAATAATTGATTAGAGGAAAAAAAATATTTGATCATACCTGAATAACAAGAGTTTTGACAAATGACAGGATCACAGATGGACAACAAAAGCAAATATCAAATTGAACATTTTTTATTTCACTTATCAATATCCATCCATCCATTATCTGCCGCTTATCCGGGGCCGGGTCGCGGGGGCAACCGTCTAAGCAGGGATACCCAGACTTCCCCCTCCCCAGACACCTCCTCCAGCTCTTCTGGGGGGATCCTGAGGCATTCCCAGGCCAGCTGATATTATCAATATCATATACATGTTTTACAATATTTACAACATACAAATAATATTAACATTATATTCAAATGTATAATGCATAGATATATGCATTTATTAATTTTATATACTGTATGTTTACAATATGACATAATATAATTGTCAAATATCAATGTATTTGGAATAAATTTAATTTATTTTTGAGAGTTTATAAAAATGAACCCAGAATGACGGCAGAAAACTTTGTCACTTTCCAAACATTCCAAACACACTCATAAAACTTCTCAAAACATTTTTTCTCATTTCAAAATATAAGTAATTAGCTACCCAGAAATATAAGGTTGGTGTAGATTATTGTAATTAAATTTTTTTGACCAGATGTTAACCTTCCCTTGACTTTGCCCTATTGTTTCTTGATCGAACATGCCAGTGAGATACAGGGACACTGGTTGTATTTTTAGGTTGAGTTGTATTTTGTTTGTGATCACAGTGAATAAAAACATCACCATATGTGTTTCTTGGAATCAGTGTCAGCCAGTTCGCTGCTGAACATACGCCGCTTTCATGTCTCATTACACTGAAGAACTCCGTCTCATTCTGTTCATTCTGTTCAATCTTTTGATCGGCTGCAGTTTTTAGAGTTGAAGGCGGTACCTCTGAACAGTAAATACAGCAGCTTCAACTAAAATAAACACAGTCATGAAGTACCTGTATGTTGGTGTTGAACGATATGAGACGCCCTCCCTGAGGTGTCAAACATACGGTCTGTGGCCCAAAACCGGCCACCAAAGGGTCCAATCCGGCCCATGGGATGAAACTATTACCTTGAATATATTAAAAATCAATGATGCTAAAATGATTTTAGTTCAGATTCCACATTCAGAGCAATATGATCTAAAGTGGATCAGACCAGTAAATTACAGTCATAATAACTGATAAATAATGACAAGTCCAAGTGTTTCTCTTTGTTTTAGTGTTAAAAAGTCAAATTACACAAAAATTACTTGAACGTGACATATCCTACACTGCCTGTATATATCCTTATGTGTTGTATATATTTTATTTTGTCTGTAGTATAGAATTAGCTTTATGTCTATTTCAGTATTTTTTTTTTAGCTTTTATATATTGTCAATATTTTTCAGTATAATTTTGTTTGCTGCAAACTGATTCTATTCTATTCTATTCTATTCTATTCTATTCTACTCTACTTTTTCCACAAAAATGTGAATAACCTGAATAAATATGAGCAACCTGAAATGCCTGAACAGAAGTAAGTGAAATGTTACTGATATTCTGCCAACATAATATTTTTGAAATTGCAAGAAATCTCAGGTTATTTAAGTTTGTATGGATGTTATTTTTATTTCTTTTCACACTAAAACAAAGAAAAAATTTTTACTTGCCCGGCTGATTTTAAATCATATTGGTCTGAATGTGGAACCTGAACATATTCTGTATATGTTATGTTTGTTTGTCCTGGTCTCTGTTTTACATATTTTTCATCTTTTTATTTCATCCATGGCATTTCTGATTGTTTCCATTTGTCTCTATTTCTGTCTGTCTCCATATCTGTCCTTTTGTGTCCATGTCTGTCCTTCTGTCGCCATGTCTGTCCATTTGTGTCCATTTGTCTCTGTTTCTGTCCTATTGTCTCCTTGTCTGTCCATTTGTGTCCATTTGTCTCTGTTTCTGTCCTTTTGTCTCCTTGTCTGTCCATTTGTCGTTCCTGTGGTGGAATCCTGTCATATTTTCATGCAGTTTTACTAACGGTGCATCTCGTCCTCAGCTCGGGACATCCAGGCCTGGGAGTACGTCCCTCTGGGTCCATTCCTGGGGAAGAACTTTGGGACGACCATCTCGCCGTGGGTCGTCCCCATGGAGGCGCTGATGCCCTTCGCAGAACCCAACCCGGTCCAGGTCAGAACCGGGTCACGAGCCCAGTGTCCTTCATATCTACCACAGGTTGATGTCTGTGTAATGTCTGTACGATCCGGTCCACACTGATCTGGACTCGTGTCCTCTGTTGTCTCCAGGACCCAGAACCACTTCCCTACCTTCAGCACCAAGACCCGTTCACCTTCAACATAAATCTGTTTGTGTCACTGAAAGGTAACGGACCTGATGGTTCTGCTTTTATTTACCCACGTCCACAGTCGACCCAGACCCATAAAACCTGAACTAACTCATGTTGATGAGGACATTGGACTTTTTATGGTCTGTGTGTCTGTGGTCCTTCATATTTCACCACCTGTAACTCCAACACTGACCCCGTTTACACGACCATATAAAACCAATAACTGTAATAATCAGATAATTGGAATAATCAGATCTGATGCGTTTACATGCACTTCAGAAATACAATCATCCATGAACCCTGGTTTTTGATGTTTTAGTCTATTATTGGATTTGTTTCAGAGTTTGTACGTACATAAGTGATGGTAAAAACAAACTTCCTGTTATTGTCTTCAACTCATGTTGTTTGGTTTTGTTCATTACCTCCGCCAAGGAGGTTATGTTTTTGCCAGGGTTTGTTTGTTTGTTTGTCTGTCCATTAGTGTGCAACATAACTCAAAAAGTTATGGGCAGATTTGGATGAAATTTTCAGGGTTTGTTGGAAATGGGATAAGGAAGAATTGATTAAATTTTGGTGGTGATCGGGGTGGGGGGGCCCACAGGGGGGGCCACTGATCAGCCTTGGCGGAGGTCTGCGCTCTCCGAGTGCTTCTAGTTTTTTTAATGATTTCATTCAATTTTTGTTTGGTTTTGTTCCTTTTTTTTTTTTTTTTTTTTTTTTTTATAATTTTACTAAATTTTTGTTTGGTTTTGTTAAATCTTTTACATTATTTTACAGGTTTTTTTCTTCAGTTTTGTAAATTTTTGTCATTAATTTACAAAATTTTTGTTCTGTTTTATTCATTTGTTCAGTATTTTATTCAATTTTTATTTTGTTTGAAGTCTAATGACAATAGAATCAAACTTCCTGTTACTGTCTTGAACATCACCTACATTTTCTACGATTTTAATAGTTTTTACACATGCACAGATGTAAAAGAACAAAATAAATCAGACACACATGAATATAAACCATATAAATGTCCACTATCTCTAATGTGTTTTCACTAAACTCTTCAGGTCAGAACATGACGGAGGCAGCCACCATCTGTCGATCAAACTTTAAGGTGAGTCTCATCACGTCAAGAAATAACGAAACAACTTTTACAAGTCTCTTCCTGGTTAATAATTCACAGCAATATCAGTATTAATGAGAACCTTTTTCTGGTTTACCCATGAAGACCCAGTGCTATTTTTGTGGCAGTTCCCAAATTAGTTTTCCTCTGTATTAAACCTTTATTAAGTAACTCATCATGATTTATTATAATTGTATCCTTTTGTGTTTTACATTTTTCAGTGTAAGTCATGTATTTTCCTATATTTAATTCACTGATCATGTAGATGTTCATTAAAGCTCAGAGTAAATTCAAAGGCTATTATATCAAAAGACAAAAAAAAACTGAAGAAAAAGGGACTTTTCCAGAAAATACATCATTAACTGAACATAAACCAAGTGTGGATGTAGATGGTTTTGTTTGATGGTGGATGTTTGGGTCTTTACGGGGTAAGGTCAGTGTCCAGAGTCTCTAAAGTCCAGTTCCGACCAAGGATTCACACTGATGGGATCTGAAAACTCACATCTACTTGCAAAGCTCTGTTCTGAAAATATACCTTATTCAGACCAATTTATCAAGATGAGATGAGTTTGATCTGAAGTGGATCAGACCAGTAAAAAAAAAAAAAAAAAAATTGTAATAATAATTATAATAATAGCATTATAGCCTTGTCTCTGTGTGTAGTTCATGTACTGGACGTTGTGTCTCTTTGTGTGTAGTTCATGTACTGGACCATGAAGCAGCAGCTGACCCATCACACAGTCAACGGCTGTAACCTCAGACCTGGAGACCTGCTGGCCTCTGGAACCATCAGCGGACCCGTGAGTTCACAGACCAAACACTCCTCATATGCTGAGTTCAGATAATGGCCGGTGTGATGGTCTGGTTCTGGTTCTGTGTCCGAATTCTAGGATCCGGACAGTTTCGGCTCCATGTTGGAGCTGTCATGGAGGGGATCAAAGAGCATCGATCTGGGAGGAGGAGAGAGTCGAACCTTCCTGAAGGACGGAGATGAAGTGGTTATTACAGGTCAGACTGAAGCAAAGCACAAAACAACCACTGAGTCTCTAATGAGAAACAAAACAGTCAGTTTATGTCTGTGGATGATTTTATTTGTACCCAAACGTAGAATATGCATCCACTTAAATACATGTTTTACACATTAAAGAACAATTACAGACAGTAAACATTTTATATTAATAAAGTACCTTCTGATAAACAGTGGTCCATTAATGCTCCACTAGTGAAACTACGCACTTTATGTTGGACAATGTTGTTTATTGTATCCAGTGTGTAATCTTTGTTTGTTGTTGTTGTTAATTTAGTTTTCTTAATGGTTATTATTATTATTATTTAATTTTTTTTTATTATTACATACTTCTATTATTTATTACTTAAAATATTGTTGTTACGATTACTAGTACTATTATCAGTTTATTTTACTTCATTGTTTTTATTTTTGCTTTTTTTTTTTTACTATTATCTTGTGATTATATATACATATAGTAGTAAAAGGCTGTTATCATGGAGAGCTGAGACACTTTAAAAATGGAGTTAACATCAATTAAAGATCAGTTCACAGCACGAGACAGACTCCAACCATATTCCACCTTTAAAGAGAAGGGAGGTGACTCTAAAACAGACTGAATGTCTGATATATAGTTTAATAATCAAAGGTTAATAATAAGAATAATAAATAAATAGTAAAAAAAAAAAAGATAAAAATAAATATATAATATAATAATAATAATAATAATAATATATAATGACTTATTTATTGTTATTTATTATTACTATTTTGTTATTTATTTCTTCTAGTACTTTCTAATTTGCAGTTGTCTGTTTTCCACTTCTGTTTTCATAGTTATTGTTATTATTTTCTTGTAATATTTCTTATATGTGTGCCTTCGGTGTTCTGATGCTGGAACCTTAATTTCCAGATACCTCTGTCCAAGGATCCATTAAATTGTAATCTAATCTAATCTAATCTAATCCTTTAATACTAAAAATGACAAAATCCCTTAAAAAGTAGAATAAATAAATGAGTAGCCACTATCTGTGCGATATTACAATGATGTTTTAATGTCAGCTAAATTATTTTTGTACCCTTTTATTTTACAAACCTCCATTCAGAAGAAGAAAAGACTGGCAGCGGTCTTTTGTTATTATCATCCAGTGTTGGATAAAATAAAGCAATAAAAATGACAGTTTCAGCTTTAGACGAGGCACTAAAGAAATCTGGCCTGAGCCACCTACATTTGAGTCAGGAAAAGGCTGTTATAGAGAACGGAGACAGTATAGAAATGGAGTTAACATCAATTAAAGATCAGTTCACAGCATGAGACAGACTCCGACTCAGAGAATTGTTCATATTCCACCTTTAAAACAGAAGGGAAGTGACTCTAAAACAGACTGAATGACTCAGATTTGAGCAGATTCATGGTTTTAGTTCATGGATAATTACCCATGATGATGCATCCTGTTTCCTCTGCAGGTCACTGTCAAGCAGACGGATACAGGGTCGGCTTTGGACCCTGCGCTGGGATCATCCTACCTGCCCTGTAGCACTGAACGCACCCTGAATGCACCCTGAATGCACCATGAACGCACCATGAAGGCACCCTGGTCACAGTGAACCCACTGGTCTTCCGTCCAACCTACGACTGCGTTCTGACCTTCACTATGGATGTGGAATTGGACCAAACTCTGCCCGTACTCTCACATACTGTTATTCATGTTATCAGCTGCAGTGAATAATTGATGAAGACTCTCAGGTTTATTGGACTCCATCTCAGCTCCATGTGCAGCTACACTGACCTTGTTACTGAAATCCTCTGCAATATTAACCCCGTCCAGACTGAGATTCTTCTCTATGGTTCAGCGGTGTTACTGCTGATCCAGGATCAGTGTTACTAATGTTTATGATGTATATCGGATCCTTTTTTTTTTTATTATAAAGGAAACGTCCATTTGTAATCTGGTTGCATCTGTGTTTTTTGTCTTTGTGTTTTTTTCTCTGAATCCATTAGTCTGTCATTTTTGTAATCTCAGCTGAATGTTCATTAATTAATTTATAGAGAAACAATGTGTTAGTTACTAGTTCTTAGATTAATTAATAAGGCAGGTTATTTGTTCTATTTGGCAATTTACATTGTAAAATTTTCATTAGATTTAATATATAATGCCTCTAGTCTGCACTGTATAAGAGTTAGTACCAGGATGATTTTTAATATTTACTTAACAGCAGTGGATGGAAATGACAGGAAATTTAAATTTTTATAGATTTTATAGATTTTCATAAAATTGCACTATAGATTTCAGGTAATTTTGGATGAAAACCAGACAGGCGAGGCAAGGCAGATTTATTTGTATAGCACAATTCATACACAGGGCAATTCAGTG
The DNA here is from genome assembly GCF_902148855.1 of Sphaeramia orbicularis. Lineage (NCBI taxonomy): Eukaryota > Metazoa > Chordata > Actinopteri > Kurtiformes > Apogonidae > Sphaeramia > Sphaeramia orbicularis. Next base: position 26,338,056 of record NC_043959.1, on the reverse strand, counting down.
CTTTACAAAAATGGAAAAGAGACAGACTAAAAACATGCAATTACAATTAAAATATAATCAATAAAACATAAATAATAAGCAAAACAAAGTAAAAAAGAAGAGTGCAGATAGAACCTTTTCAGTTGTAATATACACAGTTGAACAGAGCCGTTTTCAGCCTGGACTTAAACATTGTCACAGTACAGGCCTGTCTCACATCATTAGGAAGACTGTTCCAGAGTTTAGCTGCATAGAAGAAAAGGACAGTGTAGAATCACCAATCAACCCATTTTCTTGACAACTGTGGACTGTGGAAGGACAACCATGGGGACACAGGAGAACATGTGAAATCTGTTTTTAATACTGAAAACAAACCAGACTGTTCGTACCTTTGTTGGTATGAACAGCCTCTACAGCCTCTACAGCCTAGAGGGAAAAGGGAAGGAAAAGTTTATGATGAATATTTGCTGTCATTTACTGTCATTTAGGATTAAAAAAATGAAATAAAAGTTTCTGTCATCATAAGGTTAACACATTCTTGGTACAGATCTTTCAGTGAGATTTACGAACATTAAAAAAAAAAAAAAAAAAAAAAAAAGAGTTAAATCCATCACCATAACTACAGCGGCATATTGCATCCACATGGAAAAATAAAAATCGACTCTGAATTATCAGAAAAACAAATCTGATTTTTATGTTTTCATGTGAATGCAATAGCAACGCTTCCGTAGATGTAGGTTTGAGACGTTGGGAGATACTCACATCTTTAAGTAGTGTTGATGGCATTGTTATTAGTTTGTCGACTTTGTGCAGGCACCTCAGTACAGAAGCGTATTACGTTCACATAAAAAAATTGAAATCGGCTCTATTTTTCTGAATTTACAAGATAGTTATCTTGTAATTATGAGAAACGGTGTTATGTAAAAAAAAAAAAAAACAAAACAGACTTTTTCTGAATTTGTTTTAAGAGAAACAATTATCTCATAATTACAAGATAATTATCTCATTAATTCAGAAAAACAGCCGATTTTTATTTTTTCATGTAAATGCAATATGCTTCCGTACATTATAGTCTTATGTATAAATCTGAAGTTTTTCTGGGTCAAAAATCTGAAGTTGATTTGGTCTGTTAGGTGGTGTGGTTTATGTTGTTTTTCATGAAATGAGTTTGAATCCAATTCTTTGTTCGGCTTTCGAGAAGCAAAATCCTGGAATTTGCTACATCGGACATTGACATAAATGCATCATGACTACTTCCGGGAAGGCCAGTTAACCCCGCCCCCCGTCACCTGCTCGAGCTTGAACTTTTGGCGGGATTTGAGTATTTGGGAAACAAATGGCAAATCTATTGAAAACGGCCTTTTACACGGACAAAAACACTTAAAGGAGATGAAGACCAATATCCAGTATGGACTTCATTTACAGACATAAATGTTTTGTGAGGTTCTTTTAGTTTGAGCGGCTAACAGCTAGCTTAGCACAGACCAGAGCTAATGTTATAACAGATATAGTATATTAACACTGATGGAAACACTGGTGTAGCTGTAGTTTTAGCTGGAACGGCTCACTGGGTATCACACAGGTAGCTAATATCAGCTGAGGGAAATTGTCCGACCTAAAAGTAATGAAAACATCCAAAAGGACATGCTGACCGTGGCTTCATCTGAAACAGGAGGACAAAGAGCTTCACCAGAAAAGACACATGATTTAACGAACAAGTGACAGGTCAGTGACACTTTTCACTCTGTTAGGAGTTGGCTGTTTTATATATGACATATGAGGCCGTGTAATATTCATGGATCTTGTGTTTTATATGATGACTGTTTTTACTGCTGGATGTGAATATGAGAATAGTATCTGAAGGTGATGCTACATTATTAGGAGCCCCTTCTGGTTACTGCGTTCAGACCAGCCCCTAGTGTTTTTCATGTGCACTATTTATCTGATAATTACAGTAAAGTAAGTTGGCTACAATGGTTTTAAGGCTAACATGAAGTAAAATCTTTTTCCTCCATAAGTATTTCACGAATCGGGTATTTTTGTTTTTATTACTTCATATATTATTAGCACAAACACTATGAACTACTTTTACTCTGTACTTTTGGAATAATCATACTCCAGAATCCCTTCCAGGCTACATAAGTGTTTTCGTCTGAAATAGTATAAAAGACTAAATTCAATGATGAGTAAAATACATTTTTTCAATAAGTACCTCATGAATCTAGTTTATGTGTTACTAGTACTTCATATATTATTAGCACAACACTATTAACTACTTGTACTTTGTACTTTTGGAGTAATCATACTCCAAAATCCCTTAAAGCCTATTTCAAACGAAAACACTTTTGTAGCCTGGAAGGCATTTTGGAGTATGATTGTTCCAAAAGTACATAGTAAAAGTAGTTTGTATTGTTTGTGCTAATATTATATGAAATAATAATACCAAATATACCTGATTCATATGGTACTTATTGGAAAAATTATTTTTATTCATCATTTAATTTAGTCTTTTACACTATTTTAGACGAAACAGTGAAATTTCCTTACAAATCATTTCAAGAGGTCAGTCAGTGACCACAGGTTTTGTTTATTTTCAGTCATATTTTCAGTTTCTTTGTAAAGACTGACAGATTAAAAGAGTCTCTATTGTTTATAGGGAGTGAGCTCCACTTGTCATTTGCTCCGACAGAGAAGGCAGATCAAAAGACCTCAGAGATGTTCTTTTGAATAACATCTTCATCATTTCCACATATGATGTTTGTCAGTTTGTTGTAAAACTGTTGAAGTATCGGACTGTGAAAATCCATAAATATAAAGACTACACACTTGAAAGTCATGGAGGTGACATCATTGTAACTGTCTCTGTCCATGATAAGTCTGAAGATGGAACCATTAAACCTCTAATACCTTTTCACCAAACTCCCAAAGAGTGAGGTACAATATATCGAGGTAACGACCATTATGGTATTGTTGACATGTATCATAACCACAAATTCAGTCATTCAGCTGTTTAACACTAAGCTACATCTTACTTTACTATTATTAACCCCAACTGTAACTTTATTGACTTGGAAAATAACCTTTTAAATTTATAGTAAAGGATGTCATAGTAAGTTTTTGTTTTTTGGCTATGTGAAATATTTCATATATTTTATTCATTCATTTATTTGCTGTAAAGGCCTGTTTCATTACATCAGTGATGTCATGTCAAGTTTGTTTACCTTTACTTACATGCATTTCACCAGAATGAAATCACATTTATTTGGGGGGGTCCAGTTGACGAACTTCCATTGTACTGACAAAGTAATTCCTTAATATAATTGTAGGAGAAACACTGTAACATGAAGCACAGAGGGGAGTTTTGTGTGAGTGAAATGCTCTGAGGGACTCAGTTCACTCACAGCTACATGTTTAAGGCTTTTTTTCTGAAAGCTTAGAACAGAAGTAATAGATTTATGCTGAATGGGAGTTTGCTGTTGTTTTGGTTGAGACATGCCTTGTGGAAAATACATACTGTAGACATGTGCAGTATAGAAATCACTGATCTCTGCTCACAGACTGATGCAATATGAAAGGTGATGAATAAATCAATAGTGTGAGTCGACATCATCTACATTGCCAGTCAGAACAGATGAAGAACAGAATGAATAGATGAAGCTGTTCTCCAGTCATGTACATCAGTGTTACATATAAGCTTATGTAGCTACAAAAAAGATTTCAATATTTCCATCTCTAGTTGGTGTCTTCTCACGGTCACCTCCACATTCTCCTCTAGTCTGGATTCTGTTGGCTTTTTGCCCCCACTGTAGCAGATCAGTAACTTAGACTGAGCAGATTTTATTGTTGCACTTTCTGCCCAGATTAAACATCACACTTCAAACCTCAGGTGTCGATCATTTTTATTAGATTCACATCATACAGTGTGGATGCAATACTGTGGTAAGATGAAATATCACAGTCTGTGGAGCCTTTAGAAGGAATTCACCCACATATGTCAGCTCTAAATGTATCTAGAGACACTCTATGGGTATTGTGTATTGAGTTAAATTATGGAGACATAAATGTGTTTCCACAGTCACTCATAATGTCAGTGATGTTAGCTCTTTATTGTTAAGTCTCAAGGAAATTAATGCAAGTCATAGAAGTGTTTCTGAAAGTAACGGAAACACAAATTTGTGCCACACATCTTTGTTCTGCAGAAGTACAATTGACTCTAATTATATGAGTAGCATTCGATTTTCTTTTGTTATAGTGAAAACAGAGTAGGGGCTTATTTAATTAACATTGGTCTGTCTGTTTAATCTCGACATAAAGAACACCAGGAACATTGTTCCCAAACAGAATACACTGGCTAAGACTGATTAGTTGCTGTGCAGGCTGGTTTTTGGTTCAGATGTCAATTACTGGCGGGTTTTTGGTTCAGATGGCATGTATTCATTGGGTTTTGGTTCAGATGTGGTGTATTGGCTGGTTTTTGGTTCAGATGCTGTTTAGCTACTGGCTGTTTTTTTTGGCTCAGATGTCATGCACTGGTTGGTTTTTGGTTCAGATGTCATGTATTGGTTGGGTTTTGGTTCAGAAGAGTGCAACTGCTTTTCCCATGCTGGATTTATTGTATGCTGTCTTGGCCAGGTCTCCCTCGAAAAGGAGATTTTAATCTCTAGGGATTTTGCAGGTTAAATAAAGGTTAAATAAATAAAGATGTGGTGTACTGGCTGTTTTTTTGGCTCAAATGTCATGCACTAGCTGGTTTTTGGATCAGATGTGGTGTACTGGCCGGTTTTCGGATCAGATGTGGGGTACTGGCTGGGTTTTGGTTCAGATGTTGTGTATTGGCTGGTTTTTGGTTCAATTGTGTTGTATTGGCTTAGTTCTTGGTTCAGATGTGGTGTACTGGCTGGTTTTTGGTTCAGATGTGTTGTATTGGCTTAGTTTTTGGTTCAGATGCTGTGTACTGGCTGGTTTTTGGTTCAGATGTGGTGTACTGGCTGGTTTTTGGTTCAGATGTGGTGTACTGGCTAGTTTTTGGTTCAGATGCTGTGTACTGGCTGGTTTTTGGTTCAGATGTGGTGTACTGGCTAGTTTTTGGTTCAGATGCTGTGTACTGGCTGGTTTTTGGTTCAGATGCGGTGTACTGGCTGGTTTTTGGTTCAGATGTGGTGTATTGGCTTAGTTTTTTGGTTCAGATGCTGTGTACTGGCTTAGTTTTTGGTTCAGATGTGGTGTACTGGCTTAGTTTTTTGGTTCAGATGCTGTGTACTGGCTTAGTTTTTGGTTCAGATGTGGTGTACTGGCTTAGTTTTTGGTTCAGATGTGGTGTATTGGCTTAGTTTTTGGTTCAGATGCTGTGTACTGGCTGGTTTTTGGTTCAGATGCTGTGTACTGGGTGGTTTTTGGTTCAGATGTGGTGTACTGGGTGGTTTTTGGTTCAGATGTGGTGTACTGGCTAGTTTTTGGTTCAGATGTTGTGTATTGGCTGGTTTTTGGTTCAGTTGTGGTGTACTGGCTTAGTTTTTGGTTCAGATGTGGTGTACTGGATTTTTTGCAGTGTGTGTTAATGGATGAGTAGGTGGATTTCCCACTGTGATGCTCTCAGCAGGCAGAGAAGGTCGAGCAGATTCAGGACAGTTTGGAGCAGAGAAAACTATTAAACAGAAATAAAACTCAGAGAACTGGTGAAATGTCAGCACACTGAGTGATTAGATCAGTAAACTCTGATTGGCTACTCTGCCTGCTGGAATTTACATCATCCTGGGTGTAGATGATCTCATGATGTTAGAATGCAATTGATATTCACTTTTCACATGATCTGCTTCCTTTTAATATCCCATTTTTGTTGCACAATTAGTTAGCATTAGTGTTTGTAGCACAGGTCACCAATCTAGTCAGTTTATTTCAGTCCGTTTATAGTGATAAATTAGCATCTGTCTGCATATAAAATGGGACTAATTAGTCTGACACAGCCTGGTTAATTAGTGGAAATGCTGCAGCTGTATGTACAGGATACTGTCAACTAGTGTTTACTTGATCTAGATGTTGTCAGCACTGTAAAAACAACACACAGCATCTCATGCAGACCGAACATCCAGAAACCAGATAAGCCTAAACCAGGGTGCGACTCAAATACATTTTACAGCTGTGCTATAGTTTCATCTGAAATCAGTCCAGATGTTGGGAAGATGCACAGTGACGCAAAGTAATGATGGACAGTTCACCTCCTTGTGTTCATCATCATCATCTTCAACATTTTTTAAAAACTGTATTTAATTTTTTAAATTAAATGAAACTGAAAAGATTCACTTAGATGAGAGATTGGAGCATGTTGTTTGACTTTAACTGGTATTATTCTAGATTCAAGTATTGAGGTACGCTATTGATGATTTGGCCCAGATACAGAGCATCCCTGTGTGATTAAAGATGAAGTGGTGTAAGAACTGACAAGTCTGATTTACATGAACAGTAAGAATCTCAGCAGAATCAGAGTACACAAAGACCAGATTCAGGTGAGTGACAGGTGTGTAATGGCAACGGTGATGCTTGTGTGTTTGTCATACATAATAAAAAATATTACTTTAATAGTCATTGCTGTTCATTGTAACATCAACAATTTATACCAATACATGGTTAACAGTGGTTCAGCGTTTTAACAATGAGCCTTATGACATGACCATAAAAATCCGGTAAATGGGAATAATCAGATAATTGTAATAATCAGATCTGACACGTTTACACGCACTTAAGAAATACAATAATCACAAACCCTAGTTTGGATTTTTCAGTCCATTATCGGATTTCTTTCAGAGTTCATACGCACATAGTGGTAGTAGAATCAAACTTCCTGTTATTATTTACATTTGACTACGTAACTTCCGATTTCTACGACTGTAATTGCGTTTACACATGTTCAGATGTAAAAGAATGAAATAAATCAGATTAACAGGTATACATGCATGAAGACATCGGAGTATTGTGGAGAAATCCATGTGTGTTAATCGGATTTCTCATGATCGGATTACTTCTGTTATCTGACAAAACAGATTAGTTTATAGTGTTTACACGATCAGTAATAACTAGAAAAGCAGTCGAAGAGCGCAGACCTCTGCCAAGGCAGATCAGTCCCCCCCTCGATCAACACCAAAATTTAATCATTTGTTCCTTGTGCCAGTATCAGCATTTCCTGAAAATTTCATCAAAATTTGTCCATAACTTTTTGAGTTATCTTGCTAAGAGACAAACAAACAAACAGACAAACTCAGATGAAAACACAATCTCCTTGGTGGAGGTAATAATCTGATAACTCCAGAAATCGGATAATAATCAGAGTATTAATGTCCATGTAAACAGGCTCACTGACCAGGACAGATCAGTATGGACAGGATTATCACAGTCTGATTAATGGGAAACACTGTGTTTGTGTGTTCGGTTCTTCTTCACCTTGATTTGTTTAGTGCATTTATGGATTTGTCTCTGGAGAGGAAAATGCTATTTAAAGCATATGTTTTTATTCTTATTATTCTTGTAATCAATTCTTATTATGCAACCAGTGGACAACAACTGTGGTTTGAAGATGAAGCCATTATTTTAGACGTTATGTTGTAATACCACTGATGACCACTAGATGCTGCTTCACAAACCCTGACTCCCATAGAGTTATATTGAACTTGTTAAAAATGCTGCAACGGTGTTCCACCCAGAATTCATTCTGGTCTCATTGGTTTTCTTCTGGACCCTCTGATAAGTGTACTCGATTCCAGTCTGGATTCTTTGACCATGGGGCATTTTTTAACCGTCTGAACACACTGATGAGTGAGCTCTACCTCCGGGTTCGGTCCTGTCAGTCGTCTGCTCTGTGAGTGACACCACAGTGTCTCAGGAACCTGGCCGTTATCTCAGATATGTGTCACATGTCTGAGTCTCAGGTGTGAAACCTGTCCTCTAAATCCTCAACAGTGAAACTCTGGGTTTGTGGATGGAAAGAGCTGGTGGGTTGAAGTGTAAAATCCCAGTGGGTGGTGGAGTGTGGAAAGTGCCTGACTAATTACAGCCGCTGTTAGCTTTAGAGGCGGCAGAACGTGACTCCAGGCCGGACCACGGTAGTGGAGGTGGAGGAGGTGTAAGCAATGGGGGATGTGGTTGGAGGGATTTCAGTTTTGAGTGGAAAGAGGACAAAAATATCACTGGAGTGAGTATGTGCTACCAGACTGAAAGGCTGAACGGGTGAAACTGTGCTCAAACAAACGCTGTGACATTTAGAAACACTGAGTCTGAGGAGGTGAATCAGCTTCTCAGATACTGTACAACATGTTTAGGTGAACGGGAAGTGTTTTGGTTCCATATGATTGGTTTATTTTTGTACTCTAGATGGAGGCACATTTTACTCCTGTGTCAGGACTGTTCAAAGTAGAAAACACATCACATTACACACCTCTCATTACCTATATGTATCTGGTAAATTCATATAAAATAAAGCAGTATGTGTTCTGATAATACCACTGGTAAACAACAAGGTAAATACACAGAAACTATCACTGAAATACTATGAAGAAAACCCCATTACTACACATTATATCCACTAAATACCAGTAACAGTCTAATTCTGTACTGCCTAGATCTATCTGCCTCGACTTTTTCAGTAGTATTTGTTACCTCCGCCAGGAAGTATTGTGATCACTTTGCTTTGTGTGTTTGCGTGCGTGCGTGTTTGTTAGTTTGTTAGCAAGATAACTCAAGAAGTTATGGATGGATTTTCAGGAAATTTTCAGGAAATGTTGATACTGGCACAAGGAAGAAATGATTAAATTTTGGTGGTGATCGGGGTTGAGGGGGCGGGGGGGCACCCACTGATCTGCCTTGGCCGAGGTCTGCGCTCTCTGAGTGCTTTTCTTGTTCTGTATGTTATGAATGATTCAGCTTAATATGTAGATTTGTCACCACAAAACACACAAAAGATAGAAATGCACCATAGTCTAGTGATTCCAACACACATTTGGATTATCAGAAGCTTCATTGATATAAAAAAAAGTTAGACGAATTATCTTGTAGTGTTGGATCTGCTTAGTGTTAGCTTAACACTGCAGAGTTTGTCTCATTGGTCTGTAATTTTATTAAATTATTCATGACATACGCTGGTCTCAGACTGTTAGCTTGGTTTACAGATATAACAATTTATTAAGTGCTTGTGTTCTGTTTTCCGACAGTTTTGTTTTGTTTTGGGGTTTTTTAGCTTTTAGCTGATATTCTTCTGGTTATATGGATGTATAGAATGTGTGTGTTGGTACAAGTGTCTAGTAGTATTACCATGGCAACACAGATGGAACAGTAGAGGCAAAAAGTGCAATTCCCACAGTCTCAGTTAGTTTACAAAGAAGTAGTTCAAATCTAATTCTGTTTTACAGTTTTTTCTTTGTTCATGCAGTTCTACATAAAGTACCTTTTATTGTCTTTGAGTCCAGTGATGAAAAAAATAAACCCTAATGTCTTGAGATGGACAGAAACATCTTCACATTACAAAACAACGATCCAGCTCCAGGATAACAGAGGGAGTATGAAGAGTTTATGTGAGGATTAGCAGCCTCACTGCACACAAACAGATCTACAAGCTGAAACTATTGCCAATATTATCCACGAAGGTTAGTATTTTCAGAGTAAACCTTCATTTTGACACCACGGCGACACAGGAAATGCTGCTCATTGTGTTAAATCCACGACAAACAGTCCAGCCACATGAGTGTTTAGAGACCTGCTCCCACTCAGTGATGCTGTTTTCGAGGGAGGGGTTCGTTTCCATTCACAGAGCCTCAATTCATCACATCAGTGCATTTCCTCTGTCACTCATTCCATCTGTCAGCTCCTGGACTCACCGCACACCACATGTTCCTCTGGTCAAACTACTGCAACGCTTCAGTCACTTTGGAAAATTAATTCATACAGTGACATTTTTAAAGAGCTAGTTCTGTTCTCCTTATTCCAGGAGAGTCAAACATGCAGCCCATGGGCCAGAACCAGCCCACCAAAGGGTCCGATCTGGCCCATGGCATGAGTATTTCGAGATGTAAAATTAAACTGAAAGTATTAACAATCAAGGGTGTGTTAGTAAACTCATTTAGCATCAACAGTTTTTCTTTTTTCTCATGATGAAAATGTTTACATCTACAAACTATCCTTTCACCAAAAATCTGAATAATCTAAAGAACCGTGAACAACCATAAATTTCGGAAGAAAAATAAGTGGAAATTTTGACAATATTCTGCCTGTTATTCAATGTTTTGTGCCTTTGTAGATCCCCTGTGATCTATAAGGAGTAATGCAGAGAGATATGTAAATGAGATTATTTGCTGGTGCAGCCTGTTTGAGATCAAAGTGGGCTGTATGTAGCCCCTGAACTAAAAGGAGTTTGACACCCCTGCCTTATTCCCTCCAATAAAAATATGATGCATAATGACAGAAACCAGAATGACCAGTGTGGAGGCCTTCCTGACTCTTCTAATTCTCCTTAATGAATTGGGTTTTTGAGAAGCTTAACTAGTTTAGTAAATTTATACATTTTCATATATATATATATTTTTTTTTACACTAAAACAATGACAAAAAAATTGTAATTGTCATTATTTATAGGTTATTATAATAGTATTTTGCTGATCTGATCCACTTTAGATCATATTGTTCTGAATATGGAACCTGAACTAAAATGATTTTCATGTCACTGACTCTTAATGTCTTCAGTGTAATTTTTGTATTTCACTAATTCATCCCATGACCTGGATTGGACCCTTTGACGGGCTGGATTTGGCCCACGGGCCAGATGTTTGACACCCCAGGTTAGGGGTGTGAAAAATGACAATATTAGATCATGGAGGATTAGAACGAATCGATGATCCGACAAAGCAGAGAGATCGTATGTTCCACATTGATCCTTTTTTGGAGTGCCTGGATTATTTTTCTTCTCATTTTGGACTTCTTCCTCCATCCAAGACCACCTAATACACTGATTAGCTACCAGTTGAAAAACCAGAGCTACAGCCACCTGTTCTGTATGCCTGGAGGATTTTTTTGAAACGGGCATTTCTTCATTGATATTTTGTTCTGTATTTTTTTTTTTTTTTTTTTACTTTTCACATTTACCTCAAAAACCAAGTGCAGTTTAGTTTTTATGTTGCAAGAGTGCACTTAATTAGAGTGTTGTTTACATTTTAGTATGTTTATGTTCTTGGCACATGTTGCAAAATTGCACAAACTATTTAAATTAAAAATGTTCTGGAAGGTTCTTTGGGCCAGATTGTCTGTTTTATTGTTTTGTTTTAGAGCTAGGTTTTACATAGGGAAATTGTTTGGTTGCACTGTTCAGAAACTTACAAATTAGTCTCAAAGATCAATGTAAAGAATCCTGATAAAATTGAAATCATGATTATTATTTTTTTTTTACAAAATATATATTTTTGCCATATTGCCCACCCCTACCCCAGGTCTATGTATTTCTTCCTATTATACATGTATTTTCTTGTATCCTGGAGGTATCAGCGAAGAGGCCTAATGAAATCCTTCTTGTCTCAGATCACGTTGGTCTGGACGTCACAGTTCACCACCTCTGCTGTTGTATTAATGCAGATCAATACTATATAATTAGTTGGCATTTTTAAGTTGCCACTGTGTCAGCAGTTCCACCCTCTGAGTCCGCCTCAGTCCTCATCTGTTCACCCACAAAAACACTCTGATTAGATCTTGGACCTGGGTGTCGATGCGTTTACAGACTGCTCACCTTCACCTCACTGTTCCCTCTGCTTCAGCTCTTTCAGACCAAATCTGCAACTTCCAAGAGGAGGAGAAAGGGGATTTTTTTGTTGAATGTCATCTCTCAAAGTTAATCCACAGGGCACTTGGGTAAATCCATTTGAGCAGAACATTTTTACTGCAAAGACCTGGGACACAGCAGTCGGTGAACTAAAGAAACAGCTGCAGTGAAGGAAGATGTGAATAATATGGAAAAAATGTATTCAAAACTGCTGATGTAATGAAAAAATCCTCATATAAAACATCTGAACATGTTATTTACAGTAAAACAAGTAGAGTAGATATGAATATAGGCTTAAAATATATGTAGTCCTGTCTGGTCCTTCCTCAGACGTGTGTTATATACTACAATAAAACAAGTTGTAGGAAAATGCAGATAAAGACCTCAAACCTGTAAAATAAACAAAATCCAGTTTTCCACATTGGTCACGTTCTTTAAATCTGATCGTTCTCTGTGAGGACCAGAGAACAATGTGATTATGTGACATTAATGTGATTTCCTTGAATTGTTGCTCGGCTTGCTGTCTGTGATTGCATATTTTCGTGCTGTCTAAGTACATTATTGACGGTACGTTAGCCTAGTTAATGATCTGCTCTGATGTCGCTGATTAGATACAGTCATGTGTGTCCGAGGCATTTACTGACCTTATTTCTGCTCTGAATACACATTTTAATGCATTTATGTTCACTCTCTTATTTCTTCATCTTTCATAGTTTTTTTTCCGGAATGTTTTAAATAGTGATTTATGAAACTGTCTGAAAACATTGATATCTGAAAGTGCATCAAGCACATTCACCATTTACTAGAACTGACTGTATTCAGTGGAAACATTTCATCCTCATTTCCACTCCTATCTCATATATATCTCAGCTTCTTGTTTCCTCTTTCCTTGTCTCTTCATCTTCTCTTCTCATCTCCTCATTTCCTCTTCCCTCGTCTCCTTATCTCCTCTCTCTTTGTTGCCTCATCCTCATTGCCTCTTTTTCAATCTCCTCAGCTCCTTGACTCCTTATATCTTTTTTTTGTCATTTCCCATCTCCTCTCTCCAGATCTCCTCCTCTCCTTGTTTCCCCTCTTCTCATTTCATTTTCTCCTTCCTTGTCTCTTCCTCTTCTTATCTCCTCTCTCCTCATGTCCTTGTTTCCTCTCTCCTCATCTCATTTCCTCTTTCCTTGTCTTTTCATCTCCTTGTTTCCTCTCTCATCTTCTGATCTAATTTCCTTTATCCTTGTTTTCTCATCTTCTCTTCTCTCTCCTCATCTCCTTGTTTCCTCTCTCCTCTCCTTATCTCATTTCCTTTTTCCTTGTCTCTCATCTTCTCTCCTCTCTCCTCATCTCCTTGTTTCCTCTCTCCTCTTCTGATCGCATTTCCTCTTTCCTTGTCTCTTCATCTCCTCTTTCCTTGTCTCTTCATCTCCTCTCTCCTTATCTCCTTGTTTCCTATCTCCTTATCTCATTTCCTCTTTCCTTGTCTCTTCATCTCCTCATCTCCTTGTTTCCTCTCTCCTCATCTCATTTCCTCTTTCCATGTCTCTTCATCTTTTCTTCTCTTCTCTCCTCATCCTTGTTTTCTCTCTTCATTTCATTTCCTCTTTATTTGTCTCTTCATCTCCTCTCCCCTCATCTCCTTGTTTCCTCTCTCCTCTTCTGATTGCATTTCCTCTTTCCTTGTCTCTTCATCTCCTCTCTCATCTTCTTGTTTCCTATCTCCTTATCTCATTTCCTCTTTCCTTGTCTCTTCATCTTCTCTTCTCTCCTCATCCTTGTTTCCTCTCTCCTCATTTCATTTCCTCTTTCCTTGTCTCTTCATCTTCTCTTCTCTCTCCTCATTTCCTTGTTTCCTTTCTTCTCATCTTCTCATTTCCTATTTCCTTGTCTCCTTATCTCCTCTGTCTTTCTTGCCTCTCTCCTCATCCTCTCATCGTCTTGTCTTTTCGTTTCCTCAGTTCTTCATCTCTTCATGTCCTTCTCTTCTACCTCAACATTTATCTTTGTTCAGTTGATTCTTTTTTTCAGACTGAATTAATAATAGTATCTTTGATTTTTTTTTTTTTTTTATTTATAGTGTTTGTGCTAATTGAAGGTTCTTACTCTGTATTTATGTACTATCTGTCATCATCAGAGGTACAAACATCAAATAAACCACATAGGGTTTTGTGATAAATATACATTAGTGATAAATCACTTCTCTCTAATGTGTTTTTGGTTTCAGTTCATGTTGATTTGTTCTGCTTTGTGTTCTCAATTCCTCTCTGCAGTAACATATCAAACTTTCTCGGGGTAACACTGTGGTATTTTTCATCCCACTGGTGGAATTGGACTTCCACAGCCCAGAAATGGAAATCATTGATTTATTTTTGCGGTTGATTTAAGTAGAGTGAGAGGAAGCTTTCATTTCCAGATCTGTGCAGTGCCCACCCTCCCATCAGACTCAGACAGAACCTTTCCACACAGTAGAGGCTGTGTTTGTCTGTGTCGACAGCTGAACCCACACCTGCCAACCCGACACACAAACACAGACACACACCAGGGCAGGGCTCTAGATCCGGACGACGTGTGAAATAGCCGGTCGTGCAGACTTTGCGGTGGGATGTAAATGGCTGAATACTGAGTGCTGCTCACACCCCCATAAACATGCTCAACATGAGACCCACCCAGACCTTTTCATAGAAGCAGGGCTGCAGAGAGCCAAGGTTAAAGACAACCAGGCACGTTTAACTGTCAGGCAAATTAAAACACTGCTTTACATTCTCACAATGTACTCTCATTATCATAATATACAGTATATACCTTCACTGTGACCTTCAGAGCCCAGAGATACTTGAGTTATTCAGCACAAAACGACCTTGAGTCAAAGCACAAGCAGAGATTTTCATCTTTGTACGATTGTGAGTCAGAAGTTGATGGAAAGGCCTCGGGCGGCAGACTGTTCCCCTTGGATGAGCCCTGAATGAAACTCCATTAGGCTTAAAGTGTGACCCAATTACATGTCCAAAATAATGTGAGATTAGCTTTCAGTTTCATTTATGTTCAATTAGAAAACACACTGAAGGCAGGTCGCTTCGTTGGAAGCTCAGTTCAGGATCTTTATTGTCCACACACTGCAGTCCAGTCTCTTACATGTGAAGCACTTTAATGCATCCAGATGGATTCATTCACTCTTTCATTCACTCCTTCACTCGTTCTACCTGTTAGCCATCAGCTGGGGGGTCAGTAGCTAACATCTGATAGTCTGCACATTCAGCATTAGGCCTTTCTCAGCTGTTTATGTGTGTGCAGTTTGTGTTGTAGAAATGTGTCTAAAATCCCGACCTCACAGAGAAAATGACAATATGGGTCGTTTAATGACCGGGATTAAAGTATCCCCTCATACAAATAAGTAAAGGTAGACAATGAACCAGTCTGTTGTTAAATATGGACAAACTTCAGAGGGAGGTGTTTGTGGAGGATCTGGACCAACTATGACTTTGGAACTCATGGACTCAATGCTATAACTATAACGTCTACTGAGAATCATATTATTGGATTTGACAAATGATTGAGACATTGAGCCCATTTACATGCACACCAGTACTCCAATCATTATCTGATTTCTGGATTTATCAGATTATTGTTGATCATGTAAACAGCATAATCTCATATGTTATATCAGATAACAGCAGTAATCTGATTATGAGAAATCAGATTAAAACACGTGGATTTCTCCCCAATATGTCTTCATGCATGTATACAGATTAGTCTTATTTATTTAGTTGTTTTACATCTGCTCATGTGTAAGCACAATTAAAATCGTAGAAAATGGAAGTTACATAGTCAAACATGAGCGGAAGACCATAACGGGAAGTTTGAGTCTACCATCACTATGTACATACCTACTCTGACAGAAATCTGACAATGGACTGAAACCAGAGTTTATGGATTATCGTACTTCTGAAGAACATGTAAACCTATTGCATCTGATTATTACAATTATTTGATCCCTCCCAGTTAATAGAGTTTTATGGTCACGTAAACAGGGTCAGTGACAGCCAATCAGAAAACTGAATTTAAGGAATACCATGTTAAAACTGGACCTCACTGATTTAACCTTTATTTATCTCACTAATAATGTGACTGGGGTCAGTTTCAGACACTTTTGTGGATTTTGTTGGACTTAACAGATATTTTTTGTGGACTCTGTGCTGAAATATTACATACAGTCCTGTGTAAAAGTGTTTGTAGGTTTATTAAAGTTCTAATGTCTACACATGCAATTAAGATCCAATCTGATATATGTGAAGTATGTACAGCAGGAAAAACTAATGCTCCAGGATAAAAACAGCTTGGTCTGGATAAATCCCTCGACAAAGACCAGGATTCATGTAAATTAAGGTAAATGCTGTGTAGTTTTGTAACGACATCATGTAACTTATCTACTATCTTTGATTTAGTTTGACCTTTTTCCAAACTGAGTAGATTCTGTGCTTAAAATGAACCAAATCATAGAATAATTGTTGGGAGTGAGTGGAAATCGACCAATGCTGTCATTTAAGCATGAGAATGTCTTGGTTCTCAATGTGCCCATGTTTTCACCTGGTATCCCAGCATGCACTGAGCATCACCCAGCAGCCATGCAGAGGGCATAAGCTAAACATAAAACTGTACTTCTTAAACCGTTAGCATCACACTACTAACTGTTTAAATATATGGTGCTTTTAGTGATGTGCGTTTCAGCTAAAAGGTCCATATTGCAGTATTTGTTACCAAAGCTGAGTAAAGTCAGGAAAACAGTGTCCTCACTGTAAACTAGGGCTGCATGATTAATAGATTTTAGTCTGAAATCGGATTTTTTAATTAGGACGATTTTTAAAAAAGGGAAATCGTCAAATCGATTTCATCTCTCTCGTGCCTCCGGGCCATGCGCCTCCAGGCTACTGTAGGCTCCTCCTCCTATCAGTGAGAGCGCTTTTTCACAGACGTTTGTGTAATGACCACAGACGTTAAATCTGTGATGGGCCCGCAGTAGTGATACCAATGTAAACCATGGTTTCAAGCACGGATCCCCCAGTTCAAATACAACTCCATGGGGATCACTCATCTTATGTTGTCCTGCACAGATCCATACCATACCGTTCTCTTCCGATCCAGGTCAGGGTTGCAAGGGCAGCAGCCTCAGCAGAGGAGCCCAGACACCCCTCTCCTGAGCTACATCCACCAGCTCCATGGATATAATCACTCCAGCGTGTCCTGGGTCGGTCTCTTCCATGCACGGATCCCCCAATTTAAGTATAACCGCATGGGGATCACTCATATTACGTGGTCCACGCACACACGCACTTACACACGTACACACATACACATGTACGCACGCATGACTGATGCCTGTCGCTGACTTACATTGGTATCACTTCTGTGGGCCCATCACGTGATATCATCAAAGATCTGAGGTAGGGAGCAGTGCCTTGCATTATGAGCTTCTCACAAAAACAACATGCTGGCTTATGTTGTCTTTTGTAGTTTTACCCAAAAATCTAAATCGAAAATTGAGTTTTTAGAGGGAAAAATTGGGATTTTAGTTTTGGCCAAAATCATGTAGCCCTACTGTAAACAGACTGACCGCTTCCTGAACCATCCAGGTCATTGTAATTAAACTCCACAGAATAAAGTCTGATTTGTGAGCTCTGAAAAAGGCCTATCTCCACCTCATGGTACTCCATCTCAGTGTAATACAACATAAAACACAAGGTTATGTCCCCGCCATTATCTGCATCAGTTAAGGTCTGACTCCCACACTGACATCTGACACAGCCTTCAGTCACCTCACATCTACTCATATCAGACACATCTGAATGGAGTCAGCATAATCTTAGAGAACCACAATGTACAGGTTCCCATTGAAACGAACCTGGACTACACACAGGGAAAGGGACTTTAGGGGACTGATATGAGCTCAGCTTTGTGCTAAATGGCTTTTCTGTGGTTTACTTTAAGCTTAGGCACTTCATCACATGCAACTTACAATCATTCCATACACAATAAATGTTTGTCTGTGCACATACATAAGTTGAAGACAGATTTGATTAATGGCTCAGCTTGTCTGGACTAATGGCTGAGACAGGCAAGGCAAACGAGGCTGACGAACAGAAGCTGAGAGTTCATACATGAAGGAGAGCGCCGACAGCGGGATAGGATAGAAGGAGCTACAGATTGTCTGAGCATTAACGCTCATTGGATTTACTCCAATTCTGGAGATCAAGCAAGTCATTCAAGTGCTGTTACAAAGACATTATTCTTTAGAAAATATACAAAACGTGCCTGTGTTGCTGTAAGTGAAACCACTGGACAAAGGCCTCCTTCCATTGTATGAACGCCGTACATTGTGTAAAGGAGCACTCCAATGATTTAAAATTACACTGTCAGACTGTGTATAAAGATTGACGGCTGATGTCGGTAAATGAAGCCAAAATTCTGCAATTTCAGAGCTGCCATGTTATTAGAGAATAAAACATACAAGTAGATGTCACATCCGACTGATTCATTTTCTACAACACATTAGAGTCTGGTCATTACAGCTGTTGGATTCATCAGAAAGACACTGACTTTAACAGAAACCAGTCTCTGGAAATCTACCGAACAAGACCATAATCACCTCTGTAAAATAGTTTTGGTGTGTATGTTGAGTCTTTATTTTGGCCCAAGATGTTGAGATGTTTTGGCTTCACTTTTAGGAGCTGATGCAGTGTCTATCTTTATATGCAATCTGATGTTTGAGAACATGTGCAGCATAGTTTAAAGTATGGTTATGACCAAAGCTGCAGAGGCCACAAGTCCTGACTGCAGGAGCCCTGCATCCTCAGAGTCATCTTCCATGACGTTCCATGACGTTCATACTCTATGCACATGGACCGACTCTGGTAAATGTATTTTCTCTCAGATCAGACACTCTACTCACACAGGGACATGTTCAGGTCATTTGGCATCATCCTAAATCCAACATTTCCACAAACTCAGCAGCATTTATGGAAACAAACCATGGATGTATTATTGGGACGATCCCGGACACATGCATCCATTTTAGGGTTCAACACATAAATGTGAATGTTTTCTTTTCAGATGCAGTCTGATAGATGCATTTAGAACTCACACTGCTCCATAATCTGGTTGTAGGATCTTCTATAGCAGGGGTGTCACGCATTCAACCCAATATGGTCTGAAGTGGGCCTGACCAGTGAAATAACATAAATAGCTATGAATAATAATAATAATAATAATAATAATAATAATAATAATAATAATAATAATAATAATAATAAAATCTCCAAACATTTCTCAATGTTATAGAGTGAAAAAAGTGAAATTACATTATGAAAGTGTTTACATACAAACTATCCTTTAAACAATGTGAATAATAACCTCAAATTTATTGAAAAAAATAAGTGACATTTTAACAATGTTATGTCTCAGTTTATCATTTACACATGGATTCGAAGTTACAGATTACAGTGGATCTACAAATACACTAAACATTTAGTAACAAGGAGAATTTTGGTACAATTCCACTTCCTTCTCTTAAGACATTTGAGGTTGTTCATATTTGTTCAGGTTATTCAAATGTTTTTTAAAGGATAGTTTGTAAATGTAAACAATTTCATGTACTTTTACTTTTTTACACTAAACCAAAGAAATTTGTAGTTGTCATTATGTATCAATTATGATAGTACTTTATTGGTTCATCCCACTTGAAATCAAATTGGTCTGAATGTGAAACCTGAACTAAAATGATTTTGACATCCTTGATTATTAATATCTTCAGTGTAATTTTTGCATTGATCTGTCAGGAAAAAGCTTATGGTCCACTGCAGTACCATGAGTGTCCACTGGGTTGTATCCAGTTTTCTTAATTACCTCCACCAGGAGGTATTATGATTGCTTTGCTTTGTGTGCGTGTGTGCGTGTTTGTTTGTTAGCAAGATAACTCAAAAAGTTATGGATGGATTTTCAGGAAATTTTCAGGAAATGTTGATACTGGCACAAGGAAGAAATGATTAAATTTTGGTGGTGATCGGGGGTGGGGGGAGGGCTTGTTCATAACTTTTTGAGTTATCTTGCTAACAAGCAAACAAACAAACAAACACACACGCACGGGAGGCAGATCTGTCCTGGCGGAGGTCTGCGCTCTCCGAGTGCTTTTCTTGTTTGTCCATGAAACTCAAACTAAATCAGTGAAGTGCTCCTTGAAACATGTCTTATGATAATCCTAAATTCTGAACACTCATGACTTTCAGTAGAATAAATGTTCCTTTTTCACTTGATATAAGTTTCTGTACCCTGATCAATGACCTTAATGACTATCATATATTACTGTATATAATTCCTACAGACTACAGGTTGAAGCTGCAGTTGTTTTTTTTGTTTTTTTTTTTTCAGATTTACATTTTGTCTCTTCTTGATCTTTGTCATTGTCCCAGTCGGTGTTGGCGTAAAGGGAAAGTGCGATCGGTTGCGTTCTGCATCATTCCTGTTACTGATTGCATTTGACCAACAGGAATGTAAAGGCAGCCCTGGGGCTCCTGAAGACATCTCAGGTAGATACAAAAAGCCAAGTCTGTGTGCTTTACTCTGTGGTTGGATGAGTCCTAGTCCATCCACATGGAATCCCAACATCCTCTGCTTCCAGTCTCCTCCTATCAACCCCATAAACCAGTCTTTACAGGCGATATCACTGGTTTATATTCTACTGGATGTGTGCGGTTTGGACTGTTATGTCTGGTTTGTGTATTTCTTGCTACAACAACAGATTATGAATTGATGAAAACATAAAGTAAGATTGTACAGAACTGTTTAACCCATAAAGACCCAAATATCCACCAGTGACCGAAAGCATCTACTGATCTAAACTGTTTAATACCTGTTGATTCATTAATTCTATCAATACATGTAAATAATTGGTGTAAAATGCAGTTTGTCATCTTTTCAAGTATCCGTAGTGAACGAGGAAACACCGTCATCTTCTACAACATTGATTCACCAGTAAAACCCATGGAGTTTGATCAATGATAGTGGATGGAGACACTTGTTTTTATGTTCAGCTATTGATATCTTTGCATAAAAAGTCACTCAGTTTTCTGCTTCTCTCTTGCAAAATAATAAATAACATAAGAAAATAAGCAACAAAATAAGCAGAAATGAAGGAGAAATAATTAAAATGCCAAAAACATGAACAAAAACAGCCCAAATAATAAAACGAACTAAATGAATAAAAAAAATGAACAAAATAAGCCACAAACTGAACAAAACTGAAAAAAAACATAAAAAATGACAATGAATAAAAATGAACAAAATCAGATTGGAAACACAGTTTCTTCAGTTTCTAATACAATAACCCTCAACTTTATTCTGATCTTTTATGACCATCTACATGATCAGTGAAATAAATATAGGAAAATACCTGATTTCAGTGAAAAAAAAAAGCAAAATACAGAGGATAATATTCTAATAAATGGAGATAAATCACTTAAGAAAGGTTAAGTATAGAGAAAAATTTATTTGGGAATTGCCACAAAAGTAGCACTGGGTCTTTATGGGTTAAGGATGTAAACAGGGTTCTGTCCCAGAAAATGATATGTAATCCTAAACACATCATACCAGAATGACTGGAATGATGTTAAAGACTGTTTAACATGTAGTCAGACTGGCCCGCTTAATTTCTTGTAATGAACTTTTGGAGTGTTTTAGAACCTCTGCATCTCCACCAACCCCCTGCAGCAGCTTCCCCTCAGTTCCCTCTGGTTGTTTCTCGGCATCAGTCGTCCAGGTGTTGCTCCTCCCAGGTGGAGGTGGGGATGGCGCTGTATGGGTCCATGATGACCTTGGCGCAGCGGATGATCATGGCCACCAGCAGCAGGCAGAGGAAGGCAATGCAGGCCAGAGTCAGGCCCTGATCCACGTCCACGAAGGCCGGCTCGGTGGTGCTCTCCACCTCCATGACGGCGGGTTTCTGTCCTCAGCCGCTCCCACGCACTCTGCTACCATCCTGAAGACGCAGCTGCGGAGAAACATCACCAGATGAGTCATGGATGGAGGGGATTAAAGCCCGGAAAGCACAGATTAAAACCCCCCAAGGTGTCTGAGGACAAACTCACATCACAAGTCTGCTCTCTGATTTTACCTCGCAGATGGGAGACTATTTCAGTTGAAAAATGTTGAGGTTACTGTGGCATTAAGATACACTGTATGGACACAAGTATTGGGACCCAATGAATTCAGGCATTTCTTTTCTAGCAGGGGTCTGGGCAACAAAATAATAAGACAAATGTCATAATATAGTTTTATATTGTGATAAATATCATTGCATTGACTAGTTTTGTTTAATTTGTTATATTTGCTTCCAAAATGCTACAGATATGGTTTTAACTTAATTTCTCTCATCCATTAATCCATGACGATGATATAAAATGTTCTACCCCTAAATTTCTAAAACATTTTTTGTGCTCTGACTATAAATAATAATTTTCTACAACAACTAACATATACTTCCTTCACATGTCACTTAAGAATAAAAAATTCCCATTAAACTTTCAGGAAATATCTATATTATAAAAGTCTAGTGGCCACTGTGTGCGTGTGTGTACATGTGTCTTGGTATTCACACAAAATCCGGAAAGACCTGACTGCTGCAGTTTGGCATACTTTTGTATTTTTGGTCAAGGAACAGACTAGCAAAAAGGGGAAGTTGATAGGACCAATATTTTGGGAGACATTAGTAATTTTAGAATACAATAGCCTTACAATCACGTTGCTATGGCCAGAACACTTTGGTAATGACTGCAGGACAAATGCATTACAGCATGTACGAATACGCAACAGCATAAAAACTACCACATCTAGAACCTGTAGATCCCCATGGGTCAACACGCTAGTTGATGTTTGTTTCTCAAATCAGCATGAACAGGACATCTTATGAGCTGCAGCCATGATGTCCCAATATTTTTGTCCACATAGTTTATAAACAACAATATTTCCTTAAAGGTTTATCGGAGATTTTTCTTCCAAAGTGAGATGTGAAGAAAGTAGATGGTTGTGTTTTTGAATACAATTTTCTATTCAGTCATATTCATAGTTATATGTATTTATGAAAACCATAAACCAATGGCACACACAAATTTATCATATTTGCTGAAAAGACTTATCAACACATTAATATTGGTAAATTCCTTAAAATATGACAAAAACAGTCAATTTCCACTATTTTGAATTATGAAGGTACATTCACAGAACATTGCTGCCTCTAGATACAAACACAAACACAGGACTATGCACATAAAGGTTAAATGTGTCAGCTGTCAATGAACAGCTGAAGCACGTCTAAAAATGACCAACATGTACAATGAAGACAAACGAACCACAGCTCAAACACAATTTCAGCATCATCAACAAAACTGCGAAAAACACAGTTCACTTGGTGTGATGTTCCGTCAGCGTGAACATGAACAGACACACATGAACAGTTCATTTTCACATACAGATTACACGTTCTTTAGTTTTTAACTCAGTTTTTAAGCTATTGTGAAGGCGCTGTGTCTGGCGTCTTTATTGTCTTGATTAGCCATTTCTTCAAACATCTTCAAAACTACTGCTCGGATTAATTTCAGAATTTTTAATTTTTGCATTTTTTCTATTTTAGGAATTTTTGAATGTAAAAAATTTCCCTTTACTTTTCATGAGACATATTTTGATGGCTTACAACAGGGGTGGCCAACCCTGGTCTTGGAGAGCCACTATCCTGCATGTGTTAGATGTTTCCCTCTTCCAGCACACCTGACGGTTGTTATCAGGCTCCTGCAGAGCTTGATGATAATGCTAATCATTTGAATCAGGTGTGTTGGAAGAGGGATACATCTAAAACATGCAGGATAGTGGCTCTCCAGGACCAGGATTGGCCACCCCTGGCTTACAACATGGAAATGGTTAGAGATATCGATATAGATACTCCTGAGCACTGATAGACTGAGATTGATCTCCTGCATCAAGACCACAGGACTCTAGCAGCAGAACTTGACAATCTCATAAATTCAATTTAGTATTCATTAATAGAACGTGCTGGTGAGATACAAGGACATTGGGCCTATTCTGTTCTTTATAGTCCATTATCGATGCTAAATCGTCACATTCTGCCTCTTGGTCACATGTTTCGGACCCCAGTTCCATCATGGAGTCGTGTTTTTATTCACAGGGAGCAAATAAAAGCCACCACTAGCCGGTCTGTACCACAAACCTGCTTTGTTCTGCCCTACTTCCTCTCAGCTGTATATCTAAGTAACTTACAGTATCTGGGATTTAGAGGTAGTGAATCTAATGTGTTACCTTCCCAGATGCACTTGAGGTTGAAGCTTAGCGACCAACAAATAAATGTACATGATCAGAACAAAGCTCAGTTAACAGAAGCAGCACATTAGCAGAGATTTATGGAGGAATCCTTTAAGCTCAGCAGCTGAAACTACTGCTCCAGAGTCGATATCTGAGCTGCACACCAGCCAAATACTACCTCACAAAATAAAACAACACAGCTTATGTAAATGTTGAGAAATATGCACCGATGGAACAAAGGCCAAACGTCTCAGAGGAACCGAGCAGAGGAGCAGACACTCAGCGAGAGGCTGATCTGACAGAAGAAATGCCATCAGTATTCAGACAGCATCAGCGCTGGAGAAGCTGAGGAGTTACTCCTGTTTTCTATGATGATCCGTTGTGGTCGGAGTTCGTAAATCCAGCCTGTGCTGTACAGAGATAAGCCACATTAGACTGAACCCAAAACCAAGGGCAGAAGTGATGTTTTCTATTTGTTCTCCTGTATTGTCTGGGATCATAAAAATTTACTGAGTGGAGTGTTTGAGGGATTAACCTGAGAAACCTGTGGAGGAGGAGCGCAGAAGATGCTGGGAGTCAAGGACATTCCTCTGTTGAAAGAGATGAAAGGAGCTGGAGAAAAGGTAGCTGAAGATGATGTAATCCAGTAGAGTAACTCAACTTTTATGAACCCAATATGTTCAGTTTATGTTCATGTTAGAAAGACAGAAGGACTAGAAGAAGATGAGGAGGACAACGAAGATATCTACGAAGATGACAAAGAAGACAATGAAGAAGATGATGATGAAGACGGAGACGAAGATGAAGACAAAGAAGACGATGAAGAGGAAGACAAAGAGGAAGATGACTAAGAAGAAAATGAAGAAGACGACAACTGAAAAGAAACAAAAAAGATTAAGATGACAACGAAGAAGCATGTCAAAACAGAATGTAATCCCAGGACCGGGGGTTGACTTGGCTGATGATCAAGGAAAATTTACAAATCACTCTGTCTAAAGTTCGTCCATTTGCATCTTAAACATATACATGAACTAGAAAAATACAAACATTTTAAACAAAATAAAAAACAGTGATTTGTATGTCTTACACAGTTCCCGATGTTACTGTTGAAAATATCACAGAGGTTATGTTTTTTCTCCATTTCTGACATAAATCTTCCAAAATCTGGGCCTGTAATTCCAGCCTTTTTGTGAGCAGCTTGATAAACTGTGATGTCACTTCCTGTTTACTTTTGTACATTGGTCTGTGTTTGAATCTGCTGCAGTACTGAGTCTCTGAATCCTTAAAACACAAAACACATAAAACACATCAATTTTATGGGTCCTCCCCTCTCTTCACTTTTCATGTTTGGTTTGTTATTTTTTTGTCTGTTCTGTCCAGTTCAGATGAAGGTAAATAAAGTAAGATTTATGTCGACACGGAACAACAGGCCTGGAGCTGAAACACTAAAGACACCAAGGGGCTATTCACACCTGGAAAGTCCTTTTGGTCCACTTATTTGATTCGGATCGAATGCAGACTTTATTTTTTTAATTTGGGTTGGATCGCATTCTCATTGCACTCTTCTCATTGCTAGCGGACCAAAATTTATAAACAGAAGCATGCATGTGACAAACTGTGCTGGCATTGGACAGAAAAGTCGGGGGCGGGGAGAATCAGAGATGGCAGTTGTTGATGAAAACAAACATAGAGGTCCTATGTGCAGTTATCATTTTCTGAATGTTTTCTATCTTTACAGACAAAAATTTCCGAAAATTATATTATCTGTCAGGAACAGCTCATTCAGAGCCAGTTTATCAGTGTTTTACGTGTCATTCTGCATCGGTGAAGGTGTGTTGCTCAGCGGTTTCTCACAATCGGAAAGCTACGGTGACTTGTCAAGCACAAAACAGTGCATGGTTCCTTGGTTTGTTTTGGCTCAAGGCTGGTTATATTCGCACCGGAAGGGAATCGGCCCAGAGTCCATTTGGAAACGGACCGAGACGACCAATTGTTTGGTTCCAATCACAGTTTGCATGTTTGTATTCACACTTAAAAAAAAATCTGGACTTTCCATGGAAACGAGCTCTGGTCTGTTTTAAAAGGACCAAACAAAGTAGGTCTGAATACACCCTTAAAATCACCATCTACTGCAGTAAAGCACTGACTGCATTGCACTAATCACTTTAAGTAAATGAATTCAGCTGCTTCTGAACATGAACTGGTTTCTCAATATAGAAAGAGGTTACCAATGAACAGACTCCACTAGTGGACTGTTCAGACCTGGAAATTATATTTATGGCACCATGACAAGTGGATTATATCACTGCACAGGCTGATACAGTAATTTAATGAAATGGACATCCCTAGAAACATCACCTCTGTACATTTTAGAAGGAGAGAAGTGTTCTTAAGTCATAGCCCTAGGTTTTATTTCAACACTTGTGCTATTAGAATTCTGAGCACCAAACACTTCATTTCCTGCATTTTAATGAATTTTAATGCACCAGGTGCACTAGCTTATCCTCTGCTTTCCTCATTTCAACTCATTAATATGAAGCTGTATTTTATATTTTACAGTTGGAATAACTGCTGTTTTTCCTCTGTGTTTGTCTATGTCAACACATTCGGTACTTTATAATATCCCTACCAAGTATGATTAGAGACATCAGTTGCTTTTTATTCAGTGTCAGTAACGGGTAAATACACTATATGGATGTAAGTATTGGGACCCATTGAATTCAGGTGTTTCTTTTCTAACAGGGGTCTGGGCTATGAAACAATAATGACAAATATTATAAAATAGCTTCATAGTGTGATAAATATCATTGCATTGCATTGGTTAGTTTGGTTTAAATTGTTATCTTTGCTTGCTGTCTTGCTTGGTTAGTGGGTGTATTACCAGTGATGAGACCAAATCTCTGCTCTTGGTCAGGACTGCGCTCCTCATTCACTGTTCTATTTAACTGACTCTAAACATTTCTGTAAAAGGGCTTTGACACCAGAGAGCAGGGTTCACATCCTCCTTAAAGTGGAGGAAAAAAACACTTAGAGTTAATGATCTATTTGGAGTAAAACATCTTCTGTTACCACCCATAGATCATTAACAGTTAAACATTCCCTTTTTTCCAGACAAACCAGACTTCCCTGTTTAACCTGTGATCACGTTAACCCTTTTTGGATGATTGTGTCTCTGGTGCCAGAATTCTACCTAAACCGTCATACAAATTACTGTAACTCGTGAACTGTTTGCACTATCAACAAAATTCAAACATCTGTTGAAAGCTGGGATTGGGTTCTCTCTACTGCTATATAACACATTAGGGTAGAGGCCTGCATTGGTTGAGGGGGAGAGGTGGAATTGGGTGAAGCAGAGAGCAACAGAGTGCAGTCAGAGAGGTGAAAGATTTTTATTACTGTTAGTAGTGTTTTAGCCAGGTTTTAGAGCTGTTTTTGCAGTGAATTCTTGGCAATAATTGTATAGTAATAGTACTGTTTTGGAGTGTTCTACTACTGTGTTTTGCTGTGTTTTTGAGTTTCACTGCCTTTTTTCCTCACTGTTTTTGTCTGTATTTGTGCGGTTTGTATAATTCATTGATAGTTGATTGTATTATAGCTGTAAATATTATATATTATATATTTATTGTATATAGGCAGAGAGAGCAGCCCAGGGTGGAAAGAGAGGCACTTTTTATAAAGGAAGTAGATCATGGATGTTTTTCTGAGTGAAATGAGGGCCTCTGTCTACAACTAGACAGAAAGTGAACAGAGGCTAAAAATGACTAGAAATAACTAAACAGAAGAAGCTGGAACATGGACACAGAAAGATCTAGACAAACTAAAATGTTTTAGCATTTGTAAAATAGTTGAAAATGTATTTCTATAATCTCAAAGTTTCATTATGCAGATTTACAGTTTTTCATAATAAATGTGATTTTAAAAAATTCAAGTCCTTTTTTTTGTTTGTTTTTACTATAACACTGTTTAAAGCATTTTATTACATATAAGAATGATAATGGCCAGATATTGAAAGGTAAGGTCTTCCTTAAAAAAGGTGCAAAAGAATTGGCCAAAAAAAGAAAAAAAAAAAATTCTGACACTTTTATTACTAAAACAACATAAAGAAATCTAGGCTTGTTATAATGGCAGTCCTTAATGTAAGTTAGTTGTGAGTAAAGTAAGTAGTTAAGTAAATAAATATAGGTTTCCATATTGCGTGATTTCCATGTTGATCTTGAAGCAATAACAGCCCTACAGTATGTAAAATACACTATTATTTTTGACTGTAAGTTCAGTTCACAGTGCACTGAGTCTGTGAGGTCAGCGTGGCCTTGACATTTGACCTTTGGAAACCAAAACGACCAAAGCTTTTGTTTTAAATGAGTTATGGTATTTCACAGAGCACTGCATTATGAGCTTAAGTGTCTCATATTCATTTCAGTGTGCGTACGCTTTAATGTGTTGGTTTTAGTGTCTTTAACATGCAGAGCATGTTTTGCTGCTAAAGAGATACTGACATGAACTGAATTTTTC
Organism: Sphaeramia orbicularis; assembly: GCF_902148855.1. NCBI lineage: Eukaryota > Metazoa > Chordata > Actinopteri > Kurtiformes > Apogonidae > Sphaeramia > Sphaeramia orbicularis. The sequence goes on along the minus strand of NC_043959.1, from coordinate 26,309,432 downwards.
CTCAGATTGCAGATATCTTAATATGTGGGTTTCTTCAGTGGATGTACAGTTAGAGCATGTGGACGAGTGTTTACTTCACACACACTGGACAAACACTGGAATAATATGAACCAAAATGATGCACAAATACAACAACACAAAGCATCACACACACACCAAACACACACACTGAACACACACAAACCACAGAAAATTCGCTGTCTTTTGCCATTCATATTTCAGTACTTTAGTGATAGATTTACAAATGGTTCCTTAACCTTCAATCATCCATTAACATCACAACGGAAACACCTCAGACTCTGAAACGGGTCTTGTTTTTGTTCTGGTTCTTAAAGCCACAGCTCGGACTCTATCTGCTTTAATATATACATGCAAATCTGCAGCCTATGAAGGGCTAAGGGGAGATAAACCGGACAGTGTTCTGTGAGTTCATACCAGATCCTGACTGATCGGTTTGTTTTTCCACCGCTGGCTCAGACGACTCACGGCCGAGCTGAAACCGATACGACTATTAATCATGTTGGAACATACGGTGTTTTTCTACGGCTCAGGGCCAGAATCACAGGGATCATAGTGTGAGCCAGATCAGTTCATTTCCAGCTAACAGTCATGAAGCTGGCTCATCTGAAATCCAGCTTTTCAACCATGACTGGATTACTCCTATGGTTTGTCCAGGAAATAGTCTATTATTGGGTCAGTTGACCTTAAACCCCTGGATATGTCGCTCTTTATGAGTCTTACTTCCACCAGAGGTCATAGACGCTTGGTGCATTTTGTGTATTCTGTAATGTAGAGGATTTTTCACGGTATGAACCTTCAGACACATCTCCAGTATTAGCCTTAAATTTCCCCAAATCCAAAAATTTTTACTGTTGAAACTGACAAACTATGAGTGCAATTATTTTATACTAATTTATGAAAAGGAGACATATTTTTCCCCATGTGTTTACCAAAAATGTGCACTACACCTAAAGAGAAGCTGTTCTGTTTAGCTTTTATCTGTTTTATTTATTGTTTTATCCTATTTCATGCCGCAAACACTGAGACCTGGGTAACCATATTTTGTTCTATCATGTTTATTGATTGAATGATAAGACAGAGTTTCAGTCTTAGTCAACACTGTGATGGCTGAAGAACAAAACCTCCTTTCTGAAAAATGCACTTGATTGATTGATTGACTGACTGATTGATTGGAAATTTGAAATATCTTTTTGTTTTCTTGCAGAAAAATATTCTAAAAAATAATGTAGTCCAAAAATGGTGCATTATTTATTGGGTTTTGTTACCAAAGAGCATTCTGCAAGAAAAGGGCAAGTTTTGTTTTTGTTTTTTTTCACAAAAATGTGCATTTTTCAGATAGGAAGTTTTGTTTTCCAGCCATCCTGACTGCTCAACACAGCACTTTTAGAGGATGCAAAAACAGAATCCATTGGTAAAAAAAAACACATGAAAACTGAAGAGGTGGGACTGATATGCTCCTTTTATTGTACTGTTAAAAAACAGTGCAACAGAGTGAACATTGTCCTGAATTTAACTAGGAAAAAGCCTTTTAGATCTGGCTCAAAAATGCAAGAGCATATGAGCTAAAACATTTCTCAGTATGAATTGTGGGTAAATCCAGATATTAATCAGAGGAATGAGGACGGAGGCCTGTCTCTAAATGATCCTATTTGAGACGGAGCCGGTTCGTTGACAGAAGGCAGAAGCAGTAACGTATAATATGTACGAGAAACTAAAAACCCAAAGAGCGATGGAGCTGCTGCGGTGTCATGTGGTGATCAATGGTAATGGCTCTCCTACAGACTTCTAATTAAACTGATGAATGAGGCTCATGATGCAGTGATTCTGCTGGAATCACCAACGGCGACATGTTGGACACTTCACCGGCTCGTAGATGCAGAACTAACACTTTTCAGCCCTGTGATGGAGGGATTGTTCGGTCCCAGATGTTTATCCACCTAGAGTCGTTGGGTTATAGTCCTGCACAAAGAGCTGTTTTATTATAATGGATCGAAGATGAAATAACTTATTGTTCTTTTGACGCATCTAGATCAGGGGTGTCAAACTCATTTATGTTCAGGTTTCACATTTAGCCCAATATTATCTCAAACAGGCCAGACCAGAAAAATAATACTATAATAACTAGAGATATAAGTAAATATCGATTCTGTGATATTTCATTTCACGATACTGTATCGATATTAAAAAGTACTGTATCGATACTTTTAGGTATTTATTCAAACACTGATATTGCAGAGGTTCATTTTTGTTTTTTGTTTAGATTTTATTTATTATTGTTTAATACTATTTTATTAAATAATGGTTATTTGAAGCATCCTAAAAGCACTTTTTACTGTCTGAGAGGCAGATGTCAGTTCTTTTGTTGGGATTGTACAAAAATAACGCTATGATGTTAGTTATGAACTAACAGAAAATGAACATTTGAGCAAGATCTTAAACTGTAATGTCTGTAAAACATAATTTAAGTTTTAACAAAGGAAAATTTTGCGATATAGCATCAGATCCTGTTGTGATCAAATAAAAATATATTTAGTATTTGTGCATATTTTGGGTGTAATTCAATTCTTCAAGGAATAATAATTTTTAAAAAAGAAACAAAAAATTGCCTTTTTAACAGTGTCATGATATATTATGATATATCGTATCATGATCCTAGTATTGTGATTTGTAACATATCACCAGATTCTTGCCAATACACACCCCTAATAATAGCCTATAAATAATATCAACTCCAAACTTTTCTCATGATTTATAACTTCTGGTGCCTGAATGTGAGAAACCTGCAACTGAAAACTGTGAATACATGACACCATAGTATAGTTACTATTGAGCACTCATAGGATGTCATATATGGACATTCATTTATTTGGTTGTTATCCTGCAGTGAAAGTACCACCCACTTCTATTGGGTGATTGATGCATCAAGACCACAGGACTCTTAACATAGCAGCAGAACCTGACAACCTCATAAATTCAGCTTGTTATTGATTCTTGATAGAACATGCTGGTGAGATACAGTGACATTGGTCCTATTTTTTCATTGTGCAGTAAATTTCAGATTCAGAATCCGTTCACAGGCACCACTTTCTGCACATGAAACACCATGACTTTATTCATAAGTTGCTTTTTGTCGCTACAGACTTTTTTCAGACTTTTTCTTTGCTCTGTTCACTCCTGGACGCTGACTGCTACAACTGTTGTAGCATCATGGAGTGTAGTTTAACTCAACATAATACCAACGCAACAGGTAGGGCCTTGATCGCAGTACAACAACAGCTTATGTCAGTCATTTAAGCTGATTTATGTCTCTACCTGATCACCCACTGTCCGGTTCCAGATTATGGTCTGACTGCCAGCCTTCTCTAAACCAGGTTTCCAGGAGTTTCATCTCCATCATGACTTTTCCACCTCATACATCAGATACAGCTTCATAAGAACATCAAATCATTTTGTTCTTAGTGTTAAAACAATTTGTCATTTGTCTATAGCCCTATTCAAATGGGACTGGTACAACCCGTGGACCTGCATCACCTACAGAAAAATGTTCCTTCTGTATCTGTCGTCATGTCATCCATCTCATCATTTATACAGAGGACACTTTTCTGAAAGATTTCAGTTCATTCCATCAGTGAATATTCATGTTATTACAACACGAGCCTCCTGAATTTACACCAAAACACTGTTAAAACTTTAATTTAACTTCACCTCCAGCTACCATAGATAGATAGATAGATAGATAGATAGATAAAGTGTTTTTTTCCTTTTTTTGAGTATATTCGCAACATAGTAAAAAATTTTCTGCTTGGTTGTCAAAAAGGAAAAAGAAAAACAACAATGCGTGTTGAGTTGGAGTAACCAAGCCATCCATCAACCATTGATCCATTGACCATCGATCTCACAATATGCAATGCAGTTTAACAGTCTCCAATTTCATCTCAGGAAGTGAATCACAAATACACTACACAATATAAGCACAGAGAGATCAACCATTTATCACACATCATACATAATACAGTGAGAGCAGCTTGATGAAAACACATATAAGTTAGTCAGCAGACCCCTAGAGGTTATTCCAAACCAATTACTACACCTGACTCATGTAGGAGCCTAATGGCAGAGGGAATAGACTGAATAAATGCATAGAGAAAACAAAAAATATTGCCAATCCACCAAATCACAGAGATGTAGATTCCCAAAGGACGCAATCATTTGCAGTGAGTTTTTACTTTACTGTAGGATTAAGACCACACAGATGGCCTATGTAAATGTGAAATGACTTTGAATCAGGTTAAAGAGTAAGAGCTCACCTCGGTTTGATTTATTCACATTCTACAGTCACTACACTGGAGACTCCAATAAAAGCAGAATAAGTTTATGCTGTTTTTTTCGCTGTAATTCAAAGTGAAGGTTTGATTGTCGCCTGGCTAAATTTGCTGATGCATGAACCTAAGACGAGGTGAGATTGTCGAATGGAAAGTCAATTTAGTGGTAAGAGCTGAGAGGATGCAGGATGAGGCGGTGAAGTGAAGGCTGTGCTCGCAGATAAACGCGGTCTTCTGTGTTATCGCTGTCGTTGTAATACAGACGACAGACGGCCGACGGCCTCCTGGGACCCAGGACTGAACTGAGCTCACAGCGGGTCTGCTCCATCCGGTCTAAACATCACATGACCGAAGCTTACAAACTGGAGGAGAGTTCCCAAAAAGCTGCTGGTGTCTGGAGGCTCAGGCGGCTTTATTTTATAGGCCATATAAACCTTTTACAGAGCTTCTTCTGAACTCTCTTCACCCATAAAGACTCAAACATCCACCACCGACCAAAACCATCTACTGATGTAAATGTTTAATACCTGTTCATCCACTAATCCTATTAATACATGTAAATAATTGATGTAAAATGCAGTTTGTCATCTTTTCATGGTCATCAGATATGACCCATTTGGATGTTCAGAGGCTCCGTAGTGAACATGGAAATACTGTCATCTTCTACAACGTTGATTCACCAGTAAAACCCATAGAGTTTGATCAATGACAGTGGATGGACACACTTGTTTTTATGTTCAGTTATTGATATCATTGCTGAAAAAGTCACTTTTTCTTATTTTCTTTTTGTTTCTGATATAATAACCCTCAACTTTAATCTGAGATTTCATCAACATCTACATGATCAGTGAATTAAATATAAGAAAATACATGATTTAAACTGAAAAAACACAAAATAAAAAAGATGGTATTAGAATAAATTGTGAAAAATTACATAAGAAAGGTTAAATATAGAGAAAAATTAATTTGGGTTGGGGTTGTTAGTTTTCTATTTCACTGTTTTCTATTTCACTGTCAAAAAATAATAAATATGTATATAAAAAAAAGCAACAAAATGAACAGAAATGAACGAAAAATAATTAAAATGCCAACAACAGCCAAAGTAATAAAATGAACAAAATGAATAAAGATTTTAAAAAAAAGAAACATGAACAAAATAAGCCACAAACTGAACAAAATTGAAGAAAAAAATAAACATAAAAAACATACAATGAATAAAAATGTACCAAATTTAGTTTGATGAATGATAATGGATGAACTCACTTGGTTTATCTTAAATAAAATGAAGAAAACTGTAAAAGAATTACAAAATAATAAATAACATGAACAAAATGAAGTTAAAAAAAAAAGAATAAAATAAGCCACAAACTGAACAAAATAGAAGAAAAACACAATAAAATAGGAAATAAAAATTTAAAAAATAAGCAAAAACGAATTCGAAAATTTCCAAAATAGTAAGTAGTAAGTAACATGATGAAAATAAGCAATAAAATGAACAGAAATGAGGGAAAAATAATTAAGATGGCAACAACATAAATAAAAACAGCCAAAAATCATAAAGTGAACAAAATGGATGAAAATTAAATAAGATAAAAAACACAAGAACAAAATAGGACAAACTGAACAAAATTATAGAAAAAAATAGGCAACAAAAACATATAAAATAATGAATAAAAAAAATAACAAAATCAGATTGTAAACATAGTTAATGATATATTTTGCTGAAAAAAGACACTTAGTTTTCTCTATTTTTGATACAATAATCCTCAACTTTGATCTGAGTTTTTATGAATATCTACATGATCAGTGAATTAAATACAGGAAATTACCTGATTTTCACTGAAAAAAATGTAAAATACAAAGGAAAATGTTATAATAAATAGTGATAAATAACTTAAGAAAGGCTAAATCGAGACAACAAATCTTTTCGGAAGTGACACAAAAGTTGTTCTGGGTCTTTATGGGTTGATTCTGTGCTTTGAGACTCTGTGACTGTGATTTCATATTTCAGGTTGTTTTAATGAGACTTACTTTCCTGAAATACTGACAGAATAAACATTTCACCAGTTCTTCGTCTGAAGCTGCAGACTAACTTTAACTGCTCCGGCAAACAAAGACAGTTTGTGCCAAACTTTGTGGAGCATCAACCTCACTTTATATAAATGTAAAGTGGATGTTTGCTGATCTCCGAAGGTGGTTTAAAGTCCACCACTCTGGTCTTTTCTGTGCAGCTCCTCTTTGTTTCCCCCTCCCCCTCGGGCTCTTGTGAACCACGGGGGTGAAAATTTGTGGCCAGATCCTCCATTCATAGTGCCCCATCTGCCAGCCTGAGAACGAGGTGAATAAAGAGGGAAAGAAACCAGAGGCTGGAGAAGGAAAAGAGGCTTAAAGATGAAGGAATGGGCTGAAGAACAGCACAGTCAAAAATACGACTGGAAGTACAGGAGTGTGCAAAGGTTTTAGGCCACAAGTAGGTGTGTAAGTTTATATATATATGCAAAATATTATGTACTTAATCATTTGTCAGAACATCAAAAACAGGAATGTCTGAAAAAAAAAAAAAAACAACTGACTGAAAAATGCAGTATTTAGTGTGAAATCCTTTGTACTTAATGCATCTGCAACTCCTCTACACAGACATTATGAGATTTACTGAATTAATCCTCTTTGTTTTACACCAGATTTCATTAAATACATGTCAAATGTTTCTCATTATTTTTGGCTGCCTTTTGTCATGAGACCAAAGATCACACTAAATACTGTTGCTTGTAGTTTATATTTGTGAGTTTTTAATGAAGTGCACAATATTTACTTGTATTTTCTTGTGTTTTAATAAAGAGACTGAGAAATAGATATTATGATATATTAGATATTATCACACCACGTAGAACATCACATCCCAAACATCACAAAGAGTACCTGAAGACTTCTGCATAGTATTGTACATCACCTACGCCCAGTGTGAACAGATTAATTAAGCAATTGATTAATTAATTAATTAATTAATTCAATCAATTTGTGGAGAAGGATGAACTGACAGCAGGTAACTAGTAAAATGAATCAATCACAATCTAAACATATATGTTTGTATAAGTATAAACCGTGAAGATGGGATGCAAGAGACAGAATGGGTTTTATGAAACATGATAGGAGGTAGAACAAGGTCCAAGGAAGAAGAACCTGGTACAGTCACCTCTAATCCAGCTGTGTAAATGTCTACATGTTAGTGTGTGTACATGGGATTCTGTCGTTTGTACATTTCCATCCAAGTCCATTTCACATTGCCACTGACTTTACAGAAAGTCGATGAAAGAAATGTGTCCTAGGATGAATGAGAATGAATGTTCATTCAATAATTTACATATATTTCCTTGAATTTGCAGGTAAATTAACCAGAGGATATGCAGTAGCTTAAGCTTAAATTTTTCTTCTTCAGTAGACCTAAATCTCTGATTTTCTCAGTTCATGAAGTCATCTAAAGTATTTATATGATTTGTTTTTTAGTTCACTTTCTTTTCCCTGTTGTTCAATCGCTGCCTGAACCTGCTGAAAGAAGCTGCGTTATTTTTTATAGTTTTAACTATGAAGAGGTTTTACAGAATCTCAGACATGAGTTGAATATTTCTCTGACTCTGTTAACTCTTAGATGCATAAGTGGATCAAAATGACCCGGTGACATTATTTTCTTGCAATATCTTTATAATGAAAAGTTATTATTTTATATTCCAGGTATTCCTCAAAAAGCACGCTATTGACATCATGTCATTTAAATTTCTAACTTACCTTTTATAGATTTTATGAAATGACAGTTTTTGTATTACTATGCCAAGCTTCCATAGGTGGGTCAAAATAACCTGTTTTCATTTTCAGTGAAATTTCCTCTGAAACTTTGATTCATTCTACAGCAAAACCAAAGCATGCATGCACTCACTCACTCACTCACTAAATGGATGTTGACATTGTTCTATTGCTGTTATATACTATATATTATATGCTATACATATGTTGCTTTTCAAATTTTCTAAATATAAAAAAAAAAACATCTTAATGTTAAAAAAGGAAGATTAAAAATATTTCAAACATGAAATCATCCTTTTTTGGACAAACATATGATACAAATTATTATTTTCAACATGACAAAATGACTAAAGTGGCATAAAAACACACTGATTTGAACACGGGGCATTTTGACCCATTTATGTGAGTGGAGTGGAGAGTCCAGGTAAGAGATGAGAGGGAGCTTATTTGCCATTTGTACACTTTTTTGAGTACATAGGATTTCTTGTGCAGAGGTTTCTCAGGATACAGGCATAAAGGATTCAAAGATACAATCAAGAGTAAAAAGATATAAGATATCAGCAAAAAACAAAAAAAAAAAACTGAAAGACCATAACACAGTGACTCACATTAAAATTAAATACTTTCAACTAGTTGCACTTCAGGATATTTCACATGAGGACATTGCACATTCCCTTTCCTTTTATCAAAAGACACTCATGCATCAAAGGGTTAAGTTAATTCTCAGTGTAAACCTGCTGACAGTAAATGTCAGGTCTTTGTGTAAGTGATGAAATGAGTTTGTGTTGTTGGGATGGAGGTAGACGTCCAGACAGACACCGTGTTCTGACAAACGGCCCACATCTGCTGTGCTCACCACATTCAGTGCGTCTTCATTGTGTTGAGCAGATGGAGGCTGAGAAAACCCTGAAGTGGAGCCGGTCTCTGTTCGCTCTGCCCCCCTTTATCCTCCTTTATCCCGGTCTGTGTTTACTCGGCTCTCATGGGACGTCACCGTCGGCCTTTCACTCTGCAGGACTCATTCTGGACTCGCTGAGGCTGAACGCTGCTCAAGAGGATCCGAGACCAAGAGCAGGATCACAAAGAAGAGGGTCTGAGATTCCCACAGACCAGTGAACTGTATGAGGATAGAACAGAGCTGGGGGGACGGGGTCTGAAGGCCCGGGTCCAGAAACTCTACAGTATGAGGGCAGAACAGAGCTGGGGGGGTCTTAGGGCCTGGGTCCAGAAACTCTACAGTATGTGGACAGAACAGGGCTGGTGTGACAGGGTCTGAGGGCCTGGGTCCAGAAACTCCATGTCACACAAACTACTCTGAATGAATCCCTGTTGCCTCTTCCTGATCCTGATCTCAATCCTGATCCTTTTTGGGCTTTAGGGATTTGTTTTTAGCGTCTTCTCACTCGCAGTTTGTTGTCATGTAACAATGTTCCTCAGGTCAACAGCTGAGCTCAACACTGATTGTACATGTTTAATAAATCCTAATGCAGTGAGTGATTCAGGTTGTGATTTGCCGTCAATAAGCCGGGTCTATGTTTACCCTCTGGAGGAGCAGAGTTTCTGGACTAAAGTTTCTTGGACCTCACATGATGACCACCTCCACAGTCCTTCTCAGAAAGACAATTGTTGTTTCTCAATATCAAGTTTAGCGAGTTCAGACTTGCAAACTCTGTAAGTTTAGTCATGATAAGAATGGCCCCAGAGAATGGACTTCTTCAGAATGCCAGTCTTTCTATTATTGGAACAGTTGGTGCTTGTGAACTTTCCTCCCTGGCTCTGGTGTATTTCCACCATCAGCACCCTGATGTCATTTGTGTGTGGTTAGCTTTATCGTTACAAAAGGTATAAGAGGTCTGCTTTGACGTTTAACGATGGGCTTGGAAGTAGGTTGAACTGTTGCGGGACTTTTATAATTATTTAGTTGTTTTTTCTGGAGACCTCCTGTTCATGATCATTCATCTATTCCGAAATGTATACTGATTTATATAAGATGACAATAACTGAGAAGTATTTCCTTTAAGGAAAAAACTACAATTGTAAGTTGCCTTCGAGAGCAAATTGAAAGTAACTCAAAATGCATCTTGGGATATTTGCCAGCCCAAGTCCACATGAGTCACCAACCAGTGCATCCTTGGTTTAACGGACGACTCAAGAACAACATCCGGGAATTCCATCCGATCTTGGTTTGTGCAAACTTTTAAATAGACCAGTACTTTGACCTCAACTGATGATGTTACACGAGATAGAACAGAACAAGAATGTGTATTGAGAAACGTATAGTGAGTGATTGAGGTTGTGATTCACCATTGATGAGCTGGGACTTTGTTTATCCTCTGGAGGTGCAGTTTCTGGATGGGAGTTTCTTGGATCTCACATGATGACCGCCTCCACAGTCCTCCAAAGAAAGACTGACATTGGGTCTGAAGAGGGCTGACAAGACATTTAGTTGTTGGTCAGAGTGTAGGAGTTTGGGTTGATAACACGAATCATCTGACTAAATAAGACTATTACCTGTTGTATTCTTCCTAATATAAGACCACCCCTCACCCCCCACCCACTCCCCCATAAATCCTCCTCAGTGTTAGAGGAAATGAGCTGAAAGCAGATAAAGAGACCTGTCATGATGATGAAATGACACTGAGAACAGTGAGTCTGTTTAACTCTGATTAAGATAAAAGATGCATTAATGTGACAGGAAGTTAATCAAAGTAAGTTCCTCCTCTGGTATCAAACCCAGAGGAGTCCAGACAGGTTCCGGTTCGGGTTAGCGGTTCTGTTTCTGGGTTCCTTTAGGTGTGGTTGTTGGTGATGTGTTGTTCTGGGGTCAAACACTGGTCGTAATGTTAGACGACCCCCGCTGTTTGTTCTGGGTTTCCATGAATCGGTGCCAGTGTAAACACAGTCCTGATCCCAGATGGTCCTGGACACGTCAGGGTCTGGTGTTTCTGATCACAGGGGTCAGTCTGGTGTCCGTTGTGTTCTGTTACTGTTCTATCTGTGATACTTGGTTCCTTCCATAAAACTTAGTGTTGTTTTGATGAACACAGACCAGAGGATTTAGTCAAAAGTTCACTTGTTCATCTTCATCTGCAGACAAATTAATGCAGCCTCAATCTTTCTGTCACGTTTTGGTCAATAAAAAGCAGACTTTGACCTTACCGGCTGATAGGCTATTGTAACAGCGTTGTGTCCAGTGTCATCTCCATTATTGTTTTCGTTAGCAATTTCTTCAAAGATCTCCGAAACTACTGTTAGGATTCATTTCAAAAATTTTTATGTACTTTCTTGGGATAGCGTCTACAAATTTGTTTACAGTTTTGAGGAATTTAAATTTCTTAATTCTTGACAAATTTTTAAATATTTAGAATCTGCCTTTACTTATAATGAGCCATATGTTAATGGCTTTTAACATTAAATGATTACAGATTGATATCTGTAATATAGTTACTGTTGAGCACTGAGAAAATCATATATGGACTTTCATTTAATTAGTTGAGTTCTCCTCTAATGAAGGAACCACCCACTACTGGGAGATTGATCACCTACAACCAGGCCACAGGACTCTAACATAGTGGCAGAACCTGACAACCTTGCAAATTCAACTTGATTTTTGATAGAACATACTAGTGAGATACAGGGGCATTGGTCCTATTTTTCAGGTTTTATATATATTTTAAGGCAGACCTTTGTTAGTGTAGTTGAAGTGTTTTTTACTGCAGGGAAATGAGGCTGTTCACTAAGTTCAGCCAATTGTAAAATGCTATGCTATGAACTGATTACCGGATTTTCCGGACTATAGAGCACACCTGAATATAAGCCACACCTGAATATAAGCCGCACCCACCAAATTTTAAAAGAAAAACATATTTGTACATATATAGGCCGCACCTGACTATAAGCCGCAGGTGTCCACGTTGTAACATGAGATATTTACACAGAAAGATGGTAAACAGAAAGATTATTTAAATATTTATTTCCATACCTTAACTGCTTTTTTCCAAACAGTGCCTGTAACACGGCAGTAACACGGCTTTTTAAAAAACCCAGAAAAGTCATTGATCTCTATCTTCATCTTCCTTCTGTGCTTTGAAACCACTGCAGTCGTCTTCTTCAGTGTCAGAGTTGACCATCCTCAGAAAGGCTCCGTCACACTCCTTCTACGTCTCTCTTCCGTTGTCGCTCTCAGTGGCACTTCTGTGCAGCAGCTCTATTACCTTCTTGGACAGACACATTGATTGCTTTTAACTCAAAAGCTGCATCATGTGCATTTCTTCATGTGTTTTCCATGATGAGGATTTGTGCATGACATGAAATGATTGTTAAAAGTTAAGCTTAAAACTTCTCTTCACATCACCTCTTCCACCCATCTGTCTCGCTTTTGTGCTTCCTGCTAGAGCACTCTCTGGAGGCCGTTAGCCTGTAAAAATTTATACTTGAGCTGCATTGTTGTATAAGCCACAGGGTTCAAAGTGTGAGAAAAAAGTAGCGGCTTTTTGTCCAGAAAATACAGTAGTTTAGGTTTAGTTTGCAGCTCAGTGGGTCACTTCAAGGATGCGATCACAGTCTGACAGTGACATGTTGATTTCTATGCTCGACTCAACAGCGACATCAGTTACATGTGAGGAAAACTAAAAACTATACAACCACTTGTCCACTGGTGTGTAAAAGCTGCAGTAAGTAATCAACAACAGGAAACTGAATATGAACATTAAAGCAGATTTATCTTATTAAAACTCATGTCTTTTGTCGATAAAAGATCCTGTGAAAGCTCACTTCAGTAAAAGACAAGACAGAGCATCTATTTAAATCATCTACACATCATTTCAGATCCAGTTTTGTTCAGTTCACGTTGGAGCGTTTTCTCTCAAATCTCTGTTTTATGCAGTCGCTCCAATCTGGTTCATAAAAGAAGCAAACTTTGTAAGATGCCGGTTTTCTTATTATTAGTTCTCATTTGCTGATGTTAAACCTGGTCTGAACCAGTCCAGTGAGCTCAGAGGCATTGCTTCCAGAACCCGACATGTTCTCCCAGTGGGCAGGTAAAAAATAAACTGCACCTGCTCTTCGGGAAATGCCCCAGATTAAACACAGATCTGGATGAGTTTCAGCTCCGCCAAAACCAGAACGGCTGACCCAGTCGGACTCCTGCTGTTGGCGAACAGAGGCCTCTGTGGGTTAGCCGTCACAGGACCGCATGTCATCTGGTCTGGTCTCAGATTGTGGATTCATGGGCCTGTTCTCACACCAGGGTTTTACCTCCGTCAAAGAGGCAGAGGTGGAGGTAACAAAGTGCAAATATGTCATTGCTGTACCCCACTTCCCAAGTATCTGGACTTTACCTGAGGATTTAATTTTCTGACTGTGTCTTCGCCTTATCAACAACATCCTCAACACGACAGAAATTATGTTACCAGTTTTTCACTTTTTCACTAACCAAGTAAATAAGTTAAGCATCATTAACCTATAAAGACCCAAACAGCCACTGGTGCCCAAAAGCATCTCCTGATCTAAAATATTTTATAACTTCTGATTCACTAATACTATCAATACGTTGAAATAATTCAGGTAAAATGCAGTTTTTCATCTTTTCATGGTCATCAGATATGACCCATTTGGACGTTCAGAGGCTCTGTAGTGAACATGGAAACACCGTCACCTTCTACAACATTGATTCACCAGTAAAACCCACGGAGTTTGATAAATGACAGTGGATGGAGACACTTGTTTTATGTTTAGTTATTAATATCTTTGCCCAAAAAGTCAGTTTTTCTTAATTTCTTTTTGTTTCTGATATAATAACCCTCAACTTTAATCTGAGGTTTCATCAACATCTACATGATCAGTGAATTAAATATAAGAAAATACATGATTTAAACTGAAAAAACACAAAATAAAAAGGATGGTATTAGAATAAATTGTGAAAAATTACATAAGAAAAATTAAATATGGAGAAAAATTAATTTGGGAACTGCCACAAAAGTAGCATTGGGTCTTTATGGGTTAAACTATTCACTGTTCATCTGGAACAAGAGTGAACACCAACTGACAACTGAGGAACAAGACGAGTCACAACAAATGAACATGATACAAAGCTCTTCTTCAGATGTAATGGTTCATCCAGCAGAGACGGAAAAGACAGGGCTTAAACAAATCCAGGAAGACCCAATCAGGACTGGATCAGCATGGTGGATAGTCCAGGATGAAGACCTACTTACTCCATGAACTTTGGACAAACGGCTTTATGTTGAGGTCTGTGGTCTCAGCTTCCAAACAGAACAGAATATGGAGTAAAACCAGGATCATGGATGCAACTTTGCTGAGAAAAGCCTCCTAAACTCACTGTTCAAAAGCCGCTGATATTTTTTCTGTTAAACCATGGAGTCGACATCACCCTGACAGGCTGATATTTACGGTAGAACCCACCTCTGAATATGAAGTGTAAGATGTGTGAACCCATCTGAGAAACAGGACCATTACACCATGATGAAAACTAAGGGACCAACTCCTCTGTTTCAGTAATGAGAACCAATTATAAGAACCATCACATCCAGACTTTCTGTTTACATTATTAACTCTGTGTTCAGCCTCGCTTAGCATCGAGATGATGGAAACAAACTGAAGTCCTAAGTGTTTATGGACATGTACAGTAACAGAACTGATTTTCATATCAACTAAAATTATTGAGACATGTTGAATTCAGGTGTTTCTTTTCTAACAGGGGCCTGGGCTACAAAACAATTATGACAAAATAATGAATATATTTATATATTGATATGACAGCTTTGCCCAGTTCTCATCTCATCCAGTCCTGTCCAAAAAGTCTTTGTCCACTTTTGGTTGTGTTGTTTTTGCAGGTTGTAATGAAATTCTTGTCTATTTCTCAGTGCCTTTTCTTAGGAACAACAACTAAATACAGAAAATGTACTCAGTGTTAAAATCAGACAAAACATCTGAACAGAGCATCTGAATTCTCTTCTACCTGTGATTCTGTGATTAAAAAACAGCCAAAAAAAAGGAAGCATCAACCTGTTGAAATCAATCTGATGTAAAACACCTGAGAATTAATGCAGTAAATCTCATATTTTCTGAACAAAAGCATTAAAGACGTGTTAAGTGTAAAGTGCACAGTATATATCTGACACTTTTGTCTGAATTAGATGATTTTTTTCCCTGAAAATTGTGTGTTTAACACTGTATATTTCCCATTGATCCTGGATGAATACCAAATGTGTAGACATTTGCACAGTTCTATATCTTTTAGTGCTGATTGAATCCTTAAATGGTTAAAATATGGTTGTGATTTTTTGCCAGTTCATGTGAACTGATGTGATTCTATTTCCTAGTGACTAAAGAAAGTGTTTTATTCATTCGTTCTTCGTTCAGCCTGCTCATATTTAGCACTTGTACATTACCATGTCTGCCTGTAAATCACTTTAATAAGACTTTAACTCTTCAGCTGAGTGAGTATTCTGTCCCGTTTATATCCCATTTATTACTTTAACTGAAAACTAAGGCTCACTGACCTCTAATGTGAGGATTTTCATCATTTAGGCCAGGTTTTGTCCTCATGAGTGACCGTAGAAACAGATTTACTTCCACACACAGACTGAAACATCCCATCATCCCTGATTGTCCTTGTCTCAGTGATGGGACATTTTAAAAACTAATCAATAAAACCACTAAATGTTAGAGCAGTATCAGAGCCAATCTACTGTGTCTCTTCTTTGAACTGTATATTTTATGGTCTTACTTAATTAAGTCTCTTTATTATAAAATAAGTTGTTTCACATTTAAATGATTTACTGTCACAGTAAAGTTTGACCTAAGTTTCTAGACGACGTCCACACTAACAACTTTTCTTGAGTGAAACTCAAAGTCCAACCAACTCAGATCCTTTTCATTAGTTTGTAAAACACGGAGAATGTTGTCATGTGACAAATATTTTGCTACAAAACAATGACATTGACACATTTTCTGATTTCTGGTTCAGATTCTGTCCTTCAGGACCAACAACATTCACAACAGGAGACTTATTATTGAAGTGATTTTGACAGTGTTTCCCTGTTCAGGTGTTTCATGTATCATAGGACAGATGATGTCTGAAACATTTTCATTCTAAAACATAGTATTAGTATGTAGTGAATCTCCGTTGCAGATAAACACTTGAGTTTCAGTATAAAAAAGCCCTGATAGTTGATTCATGGGCTGTGTCATCTGTGCCTTAAGACTGAGATCAGGGTTAAATCACCTAAACAGAAACTCAGAGAAGGTACCATTTCTTTCCTGAGGTTCCATAAACCAGCAGGTAAATATTACGTACTAAAACAAAAAGTTTCTGCAGTAAAACGATCTGAGGCAGCGCCGGCTTCAGCGCCTCAGCTTTCATCTGTCAAGAGAATGGGCAAAATAATACATCACATTTTTCAGAGAAGCAGAAGGAAAATAAGGGATTAAAACTTTAATTTGTCTTAGTCACTGGAGGTTTCATACATCTACTGAACTATTGATATTTTCAGTTGCATAAAAAAACACTGTAGAGACTGTTAGAGAAGGTTAGTGGAACAGACACCGATTTCCTCCAGTAGAAGAACAGACAGTCAGGTAACAGTAGAAGCACTGAGTCTTTAAGTATCTTTTCATATATAACATTCAGATGCGTGAATAGAATAGAATAGAATAGAATAGAATAGGATAGAATAGAATAGAATAGGATAGAATAGAATGGCCTTTATTGCCATTGTGTGTTCAATGAAATTAGGAGTGCTACTCTAGTCAGTGCAACAATATTAATAAAAAAAAAACAACATGTCAGAAAATAAGAATAGAGCAAATATAAAAGTACAAAAACTATAAATAGAATATAAAGTTTTACAAAATGTAAAACAAGAATAGAACTAAAAGTTGAATAAAAATAAAAACAGACATAAAATATGACACAATATTAACAGTGTGTACATCTATGAACTCAAGTTTATATAATAATAGTGCATTTATGTTTGGATAAATATTGCTTTGTTATTGCAACCCTTGTAAGATGAAATTAAATCAGAAACCTCTGACTGAAAAGGATGAACATTAACCCATAAAGATACAAACATCTTAAAGCATCTACTGATCTAAACTGTTTAACACCTGTTGATCCATTAATCCTACCAATCCATGTAAATAACTGGTGTAAAATACAGTTTTTCATCTTTTCATGGTCATCAGATATGACCCATTTGGAAGTTCAGAGGCTCCATAGTGAATGTGGAAACACCGTCATCTTCTACAGCATTGATTCACCAGTAAAACCCATGGAGTTGGATCAGTGACAGTGGATGGACACGCTTGGTTTATGTTCAGTTAATGATATCTTTGCTGAAAAAGTCTCTTTTTCTTCATTGGTTTCTGTTTCTAATATAATAACTATCAGCTTTAATCTGAACTTTTATGAATATCTACATGATCAGTAAATTAAATGTAGGAAATACATGATTTTCACTGATAAAATGCAAAACACAGAGGATAATATTACAATAAATGTTGCTAAATCACTTAAGAAATGTTCAATATAGAGAAAAATTCCTTTGGGAACTGCCACAAGAGTAGAACTCCAATGATAAATCCATTTCGGTGACACCTTTTCTTTGTATATTCATTTGCCTCTTAGCATAATTGCCTAAGTCATATTTTTTCAGATTATTGCCAATGAAGAAAAATGAATCAGCAGTGTTAGAGAGTAAAGTTATGCAGATATCAGGATTTGGCCTAAAATATGACTTTCATATGACTAACAATATTTAATTGTTATTGTCTTGTTGCATCTTCAATAATTTCATCCTGTTCCTTTTGTTGTGTGTGTGATGTTCCATGATGGATTCACCACCTAATCATCTTCTCTGATACCTGAAAATACCCCTGAAGTGATCATGAAGTCTTTGTACTTCTTCTTTCCCTCAGTTCTGAACCATCTGCTGATGGTTTTAATTGGTTTGTGGATCCTAAAGGACTGACAGTGAGCGTGTGGTCAGTGATAAATGTGGACTTAAACAGCAGGAAGTTTCACCGACTGCTGAGGAAGTCATTTACACTTCAGCAGGACGTCGACCTCTTCCTTAAACTGACATGCTGATGTATTTACCAGGAGCAAACCAGTAGAAATTATGTCATTAACCCTCCGGTATCCCGCCCATAGAGGTCTTCCTAATCACCAAAAGTGCATCATCTGCACAGTGGTGTAGTAATGTCAAAATGTTTTTCATGCAATTTGTTTTTATTTTATATTTTTTTGTATTTCATCAACTCAAGCATAAACAAAAATACCAAATACTCAATAACTCTCATATTTTTAACCGTAATGAATCATTATATGACAACTCCAAAATTGTCATATGTTTAATGTAATTTTTTTTTTTTTTTTCACATTAACCCATAAAGACCCAAATATCCACCGCTGACCAAAATTATCAACTGATGTAAACTGTTTAATACATGTTGATCTACTAATCCTATCAATACATGTAAATAATTGGTGTAAAATAAAGTTTTTCATCTTTTCATAGTCATCAGGTATGACCCATTTGGACGTTCAGAGGCTCCGTAGTGAACGTGGAAACACCGTCATCTTCTACAACATCGATTCACCACTAAAACCCATGGAGTTGGATCAATGACAGTGGATGGCGATGCTTGGTTTATGTTCAGTAAATGATAGATTTGCTGAAAAAGTCTTTTTTTCTTCAGTTTTCTGTTTTTGATATAATAACCCTCAACTTTACTCTCAGCTTTTATAAACACTGACATAATTAGTAAATTGAATGTAGAAAAATACCTTATTGCCACTGAAAGAACACAAAATATAGAAGATAATATTACAATAAATGGTGATAAGTCACTTAAGGAAACTTAAATACAGAGAAAAATTAATTTGTGAACTGCCACAAAAGTAGCACTTGGTCCTTATGGGTTAAACCAAGAAGAAAATTTGGAGTCATTATTTACAGGTTAGTACCTCCACCAAGGAGGCTGTGTTTTTGTCAGCCTTGGTTTGACTGTCTGTCCGTGTGCAAGATAACTGAAAAAGTTATGGACGGATTTGGATGAAAATTTCAGGAAATGTTGATACTGACACAAGGAAGAAATAATACAATTTTGTTGGTGATCTGGGGGGTGGCGGGTGGGGGGGTGGGGTGGGGGGTGGGGCGCTGATCTGCCTTGGCAGAGGTCTGTGCTCTCTGAGTGCTTTTCTAGTTACCTCCACCAAGGTGGTTATGTTTTTGCTGGCGTTGGTTTGTCTGTCCGTCTGCAAGATAACTCAAAAAGTTATGGACGGATTTGGATGAAAATTTCAGGAAATGTTGATACTGGCACAAGGAACAAATGATTGAAGTTTGGTGGTGATCTGGGGGGGGGGCACTGATCTGCCTCGGCGGAGGTCTGCACTCTCTAGTTATGCTATTATTTTACTTTAGCCCATATTGGTGTGTATGTGGAACCTGATCTAAAGCGAGTTCAGCACCCTTAAGTGTTAATATCTTCAGTGTAATTTTTGCGCTTTGTAAATTCATCCTGTTGGAGGATTGGACACTTTGGTGGACAGGTTTTTGCCCATGGCCCACAGGTCTGACACCCCTGCTGTACATGATATACCCAGTGTATCCTCTCTTGCGCCGGTGTTTCTGTAGTTGTTCTGATGGTTTCTAGTTGTTTTCTCTGTTCGGTTTCACTTATCCATCCTCAGTTCGTTTCCGTCCCAGCCTCTCCTCTGATCCACTCACTGCTCCTTTCCCTCTAGATTCACATGGTGTTGAGTTTTCTCCTCTGCTGCCGTCCTGATCGATGGTGAATATAAAATTCATTTTCACTGGGACGTACTTTGGTGCAGGGTTTTTTCTCCACTACATACTTTACACCGTGAGCCTCTCAGTGCCAGCCCCTTCCACTAAGACCTTCAGTTTTATTGTCTCAGTAATTTATAGAAGGAAATTCTGAATGTAGTGAAGAACAGTATTTCAAGTGGAAGTCGTACTGTTTTGTTGCTGGAGATGTTCACAGTCTGGCTTGTCTACGCATGAACGAGCATTTTTATGCATCGACTCTCTTAAACTCACAGTGAATACATAAAGAATACACCGGTCCTGTTTTCAGAAAGTGGGTTTAGTAGAAACTCTGGGTTTACACTTTCACAAAACAAATCCCTGACTTTGACTCTGTTCCTGCAGTATCCGGTCTTTGATCCTAAAAAAAAGGACCTGTGTCCCTGTATCTCACCTGCATGTTCTATTAAAAATCAATACGAAATTGAATTTGTGAGGTGGTCAGGTTCTGCTGCTATATTAGAGTCCTGTGGTCTAGATGCACACCACACCTCACTTAGGAATAAAAATCTCCCATTAAACTTTAAGGAAATATTGATGTTTAAAAACTATATGGACAAAAATATTGGAACACATCATGTCTACAGCTTGTAAGATGTCATGTTCATGCTGATTTGAGATATAAACATCAATATTTCCTTAAAGTTTAATGGGAGATTTTTCTTTTTAAGTGAGATGTGAAGAAAGTAGATGGTTAGTTGTGGTAGAAAATTATTATTTGCAGCCAGAGCACGAAACATATTAGAAATTTAGAGGTAGAACATTTAAAATCATAGTCATGGATAAAAAAAACAAAAACAAAATCAATGTTGAGAGAAATTAAGTAAAAACCATGTCTGATGTATTTTTGAAGCAAAGATAATTTAAATAAAACTAACCGATGCAATGTAATGATATTTATCATAATATAAAAGTATATAATGACATCTGTCATTATTTTGTATCCCAGACCCCTGTTAGAAAAGAAACACCTGAATTCAATGGGTACCAATAATTTTGTCCATATATTTAATGCAAAAGGATCCAGGTTTCTCAAACGGGGATAAACCAGGGTACTGAAATAAGGATATGTTGTTTACATGTGCAAACACAAAGACTGGACATAAAAACACTCAATATTCACCAGTTAATGTTACAGTTACAGGTGCATACTCACTCTGAAAATACTTAAGTGTCTGTTTTATACATGTAAAACTCTGAAAACAAAGTTGGCCTTACTTAATATTTTAACAAATCTGCATTTTAACAACCGAAAACACTGCTAATGTGTGGAAGAGACACCCAAAAGCTAAATATCCACATACAGCTTCTCAGTATTTGTACTGTTTCCTGATAACGTCCAACCTGACGCATTCTGCAGACACAACACATTGTTCTAAATGCACTATAATACATTCCTAATATGTATTAAATAATGGGTGCTGTTAGGGGAGAAAAAGGCCTGCAGGACTCTGGACCTTCATTCAGACCAGGGTTATTTGTCATTATGGAAACAAAGACGACCAATACTGAGCTTCTAGAGGAAGCTGATTGCAGCAGAGCAGGCTTAGTGTTATTAAAAGGTTTCAAAGACGCTGATAACATAATAATAGGCAGAAGGATATGAACTGATGCCGCAGAGAGGGAAACTTTATAAAGTGCACATACTGCAAAGATAAAACTCTAACTCATTCAACCCGTTCGGTACATTATATCGTATTAGAAATTTGTCTTCACTGGTACAAAAAGGTCCGTTATCATCCTCAGCAGATCGTCACATCACTCAGATTTACAAGAAATCCTTTGAGAGATGGACAGGTGGACTGACGGACGCCATGGACAAACTCGTCTCCATGGCAACGGCAGCCCCAGGACAGTGCTTTTGAACTTTCCTCCCTGGCTCCGCTCTAGTTCCGCCATTGCTTCCTTGATGTTGTTCGTGATAGGTTAGCTTTATCGTAGGTTTGCTTTGACGTTAACAATGGGCTTTGGTGAAGGTTGAACCATTGAGGGATTTTTGTAATTATTTAGTTGTTTGTTTTTTTCAGGTGACCGCCTGTTCATGATCATTTATCTATTCCAAACATATACTGATTTCTATAAGATGACAATAACCGAGCAGTATTTCCTTAAAGAAAAAAAAACACAATTCGAGCGCCGAAATGTTTGTTTGTCTGTGTCATATTGTTCTGTGTTATCTGATGATTTCATGTGCTCAAAATGAAACTTAACTAACAATTGTAAGTTGCCCTGGAGAGTAAATTGACAGTAGAACAAAAGGCATCTTGGGATATTTGCCAACCACGACTCAAATCCACACAAGTCACCAACCAGTGCATCCCCGGTTTAACGGACGAGACAGAACAACATTCTGCAATTCCATCCGATCTTGGTTTGTGTGAACGTTTAAATGGAACAGTACTCGGGCCTCGACTGATGATGTTTCATGAGATCGCAAGAATAGAAGACCAGACGAGAGCGCATATTGATACATGTTCTTATCTGTTCACCCTCAGTTCATTCTCCTGATCTTTAACCCCTCTCCTCCAGACATATTCTGCAGGACTCTGATAACTGGTGCTAACAGTGCTTCATGACTGAGCTGAACATGGAGCTGGACTGTTGAGTATCATCAGAGCAGTGGCAAAAAAACAGCAATAAGGTTCATGGTTATTTCTATTAACTGTTATCCAACAAATGAACTGAAATAACACGGACTCATGTATAGTATGTCCTGTCCACAACAACATGGATATTTTAATTAATTAATTGGATTCATGAGTGTCCATTTGGAAAACGGATTAGAAAATGGTGGTGTCACTTGTTAGTTCTTTAATGTCTGTTGTCACTGTACATGTGTATGTGTGAAACAGACCTATAGAATCCATAGGTTGTTTTAATCATGTTCATAAGTATTTGGACAGTGACACTAGTGTTGTAGTGTTTCATTTGTTCACCACCACAGTGGATTATAAGTGAATCAGTCCAGATTCAACTGAAGTGTTGGACGTTCAGCTTTAATTCACAGTAATGACTAGAAATATTACATTAACCATTTAGGAATTACAACCATCTTAAACATAGTACCTCCATTTTCAGAGGTTCAAAAGTCACTGGACACTGACTGACCATCAGCTTCATGTCCACATGTGTGCTGTTCCCTGGTTATTCTGTGACAAATGAAGCCAATGAAAGGTCAGGAGATGATTCAACATGTTGAATTTACAAGAACAGAAGTCAAAACATTCTCAGACAAATGTCAAAAACAGCCTCAGCAATTTTACAAAGAAGGAATCTACCAATGGAAACATAGACTGCAATTGTTCAGACCCTAAAGGAACTTGCGTAGAAAAATAATTTTGTTATTTTGATAATTAAATTAATTACATTTGTCTCAGAACTTTTTGACACTCCCTCGTTCTTTGGGCAGCTCTTCACTGGGATTTTCAATATGAGATCCAAAGAAAAAACTAAACCCATCAGAGAGGTAAATAAAACTTTAGGATCAGTGGTCAAATCAACAAACTGGTACAGTCTAAAAAAGACCGAATCTAGTGGTGAACTCTGCAATGTCAAAAAACCTGGAAGAACATAGAAGAAAAACCCTTTGAGAACATCATTCAACAACAGGAAGGAAACATCAGAATCTGACAGAAGACATCTAAACACACTGATGAGGTCTGGAAAAAACCCAGATGAACTGGAACCAGAATGATAGAAAAGGAAACGACCAGCTGATCCAGATCATGGACATGTGTGGACACCAGTGGAACCGGGACACTGGTGTTCATTGTTGAAGTGGTGCTGAAGGAACAGGATACAGATCCATCCTCTGATCACATTCACACAAATGATGAAGAACTGATGGGATGGATAATGACCCCAAACAAACTGTAGAAGTAAAACAAGAGCTTTAGAAGGAAAAGAAATGCAAGAAATCCAAGTTTCAGAAACAGCCCTTGTATTTGTAACTGTCTTAGTTTATCCAGTTACTTTTGAACCTCTGGAAACGGATGAACTAGGGTTAAAACAGTTATAATTCCTAAACAGTTAATAATTCAGTTCAATTCAATTCAATTTTATTTGTAGAGTACCATATCACAACAAGGTTGGCTCACAGGGCTTTACAGAATCAGTAGAATATGAAAATAAACAACAGTCAAATAAACAGTAGATGAAGGAAATGGGCTAATATCCTAGGCATCCCCTGTCCTCAGACCCTCTTTCTCGGCAAGAAAAAACTCCAAAAACCCAGTGGGAAAAGAGAAACCTCAGGGAAAACCACAGTGATCCACTCCCATGGACAGACAGGCTGTAGATGAACCCAGGACTGATGGACGTCCATTTGCAGATGTAGTTCCAGGCCTAACAGGCCTACAATATTTCAGTTCAACCCACTGAATCAAAGCTGAAAGTTCACACTTCAGTCACATCTGGATTGGTTCATTTTAGATCCACTGTGGTCATGAAATGTGTCACTGTCCAAATACTTATGGACATGACTGTATAGTTCATATTTGCATGTCAGTCAGTTTATGACATGCAGTAGATTGCGTGTGAAATCTATAGAATAGAAAAAACACACTTAAACACAAACCAACATTTGGACGTTAATGTCAGATTAGAAGTGAACTTCATGTTTGAGTCCAGGACCATCTGAAGGTCCACAGAGTCCAACATGGTTTCACTGTTTGGAAATGATTTTATCTTCTAATGTAAATGAAGATCCTCAGTGGAATGAAGGTTGTATGGAGGGAATTTGTTTAATATTTTTGCACACTTATGTATTAATAAGTAATATTTATCTAGTACATTTTATAAATTTCTGTCCTAATTGTGGTCAGTAGAGTGTTTAAATATGTATAATTGGTGTGTTTTTATACTTACATGTGTATATGTGCAATTTTTTTGTAGTATTAATAATTTCTTTCCTGCTACTTTTTATTATATTTGCACGGAGCAACTGTAACACACAACAGTTTCCCCTGGGAAAGTATTCTAATGCTAGTTCTGATGAAATGGAGGGAAATACCTGTTTAGAAAAATCCCCATATCAGTGTGAACAGGACATAAATAAAGACATGTTTCTACTGACTAATGAAGACACGTGGTTGTTTAATGTTAGTAACTCATCAATAAATGGAAATAAAGTAAATTGTCGACAGCATCAACATGTTAAACCGTCTCTCAGTGTAAGAAAACTATTACAACTTCCTAATAAACCTGATGAATAACCTGATCATTAACCATTTACCAACCACCTCCTTCTCTGCATGTCATCGTCCCGGTCTGGGCTTCTCATGTCCCAGAACATCTGAAAAAGTTGTCCCTTCACATCATGTCGTTATCGAATCGAGACAGTTAGATACCAACCACCGTGATCAGATGAAAGTGTGTGACTCCATACCCTCCAAACAGTGAAGTCCTGCTGTACCCAAACTGTTCCACCTCCTCCATATCTGCTTTAAACCATGCCTGTCATCCAGCTCAGCCTGTTTCCCTCCTCAGCGACTGTTGCCCATGCAGGTTCATGCAGACAAAGCCAAAGCCCAGACAGTGAATCGGAGGGTGGTGTCTTACCTGCTGCCCTCACATCCTGCTCGGCTGCCGGAGGTAGAGAGGCTCCTGGTCTGCACTGGCGAATGAACCGCCACGAGCAGAGAGCGAGGAGCAGCAGGAGGAGGCGGTTAAAGAGGAGGCAGCATGGAGGGAGGGAGGGGAGGGAGGGGAGGGAGGGGAGGGAGGGGAGGGAGGGGAGGCTGCACCCCCCCACACCCCCTCCTCCTCCTCTGCATACCGCTCCACACTGTGCATCCCGCCACCGTCAGCTCACCGCCAACACATATGGACGACTTCATGCCTGTTGTGGCGTCCGGTTCACATGTGAACAGACTGCAGAAGATGCGTGTCTTTTTACCTCAGCACAAGTCCACATGGAACTGATGATTCAACTGGTTTTACTGCAGTCAGAGTCCTCACACTGTACCAGGCATTTACACCAGATTTCAACTTATATATTCTGTCCTGATGCATCCTCTTCTTTACATCAGTTTTGCCTTTTCACTTATGTCCTCAATGTTTTTGATACTGTCTTTATTTTTACCCCGTCGAATTAGAACTTTGATTTAACTTAATATAATCAAACCTAATGTAACTGTGTACATTTCATTGATAAACTGAACTAAACATCACTAAATCAACACATTAGTGACTATAGGTGTCTGTTGCCTGCAATAATGTTATTTTTTATTAGCTCACCAACCACTGAGCTGTTGAGAAGAACTTGTGTCTGCTGTCATCTTTGTCTTCTTTAGCAATTTCTTCTAACAGCTTCTCTGATGAAACTGCTGATCAGGTTAGTCTAAAATTTTATATATAGCTTCCTTGGGACAATGTCGACAAAATTTGTTCCCCGTTTTGAGAAATTTTGGTTTTTCAATGAATTTTTTGATGCTATACATACTTATCTCAATTTCAGACTACATTAGTTTATAGACAGACTTTATTTGTCATTAAGATTTGCATCAAAATGAAATTAGGATGCAATAGCTCAGTGCACAACAGGAACAATGACAGTAATATATACAGAAGGAGAAATATACGTATTAAAAATAGAAATATAAAAACTTTTGAATAAAAAGAGAAATTAGAATAAATATCAAAATATATTGCACAGTCCAAAAAAGTGAGACAATGCCTCATGGCAATAAGGCACAGAGGTTGTAGTGTAGCAGTCCTGTGTAGGTGCGTGTAGGGATGAAATGGGAACGTATAAATACAACATATATATTAATATATAATATATACATGCATTCCACTGTCATTAAGGACTGATTTCATGTTTTGAAAAGGTGTGTTTTGTGTTTATGTGTCATTCTTAGCTCACCAGCCAATGGGCCATGAGCTATTGTGAAGACAGTGTGTCCAGTGTCCCCTTCATCTTCACCCTCTTTGTTAGCAGTTTCTTCAAACATCCACCCCGAAACTACTGGTCGAATTCATTTCTACAACTTTGTACAATATCTACAAAGTTTGGTCACAGTTTTCAGAAATTTTGATTTTTTGATTTTTGACAATTTTTTGAAATATTAAAAATTTGCTTTTTCTTATAATGGTCCATATTTTGATGTTTATACCATGGAAATGGTTACAGATATCAATATAGTTACTATTGATCACTGATAGGAAGTCATATATGGACTTTCATTTAATTAGTTGAGTTCTCCTCCAGTGAAAGTACCACCCACTTCTATTGGGAGATCGATCTCCTGCATCCAGACCACAGGACTCTAAAATAGCAGCAGAACCTGACAACCTCGCAAATTCAACTTGGTATTGATTCTTGATAGAACATGTCGGTGAGATACAGGGACGTTGGTCCTATTTGTTCCTTTACATCCTCAACATTTTTATTACTGTCTTTGTTTTTACCTCATTAAATAAGAACCAAATCTAACTTATAATATACCTTGTGTACATTTAATTGATAAACTGAACTAAACCTGGACTGAATCAATACATTAGTTACTTTTTGTTATAAATACTTGTATATAGTTGTAATACTTGTATATAGCTGTAATAGGTGTATGTAGTTGTAAGTTATAACAGTTGTATATAGTTGCAATAGATGTATATTGTTATAATAGTTGTATATAGCTGTAATAGTTGTATATAGTTGTAATAGATGTATATAGTTGTAATAGTTATAATAGGTGTATGTAGTTGTAATAGGTGTAAATAGTTGTAATACTTGTAACAGTTGTATATAGTAGTAATATCTGTAATAGATGTATATTGTTATAATAGTTGTATATAGCTGTAATAGTTGTATATAGTTGTAATAGATGCATATAGTTGTAATAGTTATAACAGGTGTATGTAGCTGTAATAGGTGTAAATAGTTGTAACAGTGGTATATAGTTGCAATAGATGTATATTGTAATAATAGTTGTATATAGTTGTAATAGATGTATTTAGTTGTAATAGTTATAATAGGTGTATGTAGTTGTAATAGGTGTAAATAGTTGTAATACTTGTAACAGTTGTATATAGTAGTAATATCTGTAATAGATGTATATAGTCGTAATAGTTGTGTATAGTTGTAATAGTTATAACAGGTGTATATAGTTGTAATAGTTATAACAGGTGTATATAGTTGTAATAGTTGTAATAGATGTATATAGTTGTAATAGTTATAACAGGTGCATACAGTTGTAATAGTTGTAAGAGATGTATAGTTGTAATAGTTGTGTATAGTTGTAACAGGTGTATATAGTTGTAATAGATGTATATAGTTGTAATAGTTATAACAGGTGTATATAGCTGTAATAGTTGTAACAGGTGTATATAGTTGCAATAGGTGTGTATAGTTGTAATAGTTGTAATAGATGTATATAGTTGTAATAGTTATAACAGGTGTATATAGTTGTAGTAGTTGTAACAGGTGTGTATAGTTGTAATAGTTGTGTATAGTTGTAATAGTTATAACAGGTGTATACAGTTGTAATAGTTGTAAGACATGTATAGTTGTAATAGTTGTAACAGGTGTATATAGTTGTAATAGATGTATATAGTTGTAATAGTTATAACAGGTGTATATAGCTGTAATAGTTGTAACAGGTGTATATAGTTGCAATAAGTGTGTATAGCTGTAATAGTTGTAATAGATGTATATAGTTGTAATAGTTATAACAGGTGTATATAGTTGTAGTAGTTGTAACACATGTGTATAGTTGTAATAGTTGTGTATAGTTGTAATAGTTGTAACAGGTGTATGTAGTTGTAATAGTTGTGATAGATGTATATAGTTGTAATAGTTATAACAGGTGTATATAGTTGTAATAGTTGTAACAGGTGTATATAGTTGTAATAGTTGTATATAGTTGTAACAGTTGTGTTAGGTTTATAGTACAATAGTTGTATATAGCTATAATAGTTGTAGCAGTTATGTATAGTTGTAATAGTTGTGTATAGTTGTAATAGGTGTATATAATTGTAATAGATGTACATAGTTGTAATAGTTATAACAGGTATATGTAGCTGTAATAGTTGTAACAGGGGTATATAGTTGTAATCGTTGTATATAGCTGTAGTAGTTGTATATAGTTGTAACAGTTGTATTAGGTTCATAGTGCAATAGTTGTATATAGTTATAATAGTTATAGCAATTATGTGTAGTTGTATATAGTTGTAATAGTTCTATATAAATTTATATAGTTTTATATAATTGTGATAGATGTATATAGCTGTAATAGTTGTATTAAGTGTATATAGTTGTAATAGCTGTATGTAAATTTATGTAGCTGTAATAGCTGTAACAGATGTATATAGCTGCAATAGTTGTATTTGGTGTATATAGTTCTAATAGGTGTATGTAGTTGTAATAGTTGTATATAGTTTTGTGAGTTGTAAAAATGGTTAATTGAACATGTTTGTCATATTCTGACACCAGATGGTTTTGTAAATAGTTGTATATAGTTTTCCTAAAATATGCCTGAGCTTTTGCCTGCATTTTCATGTAAATACTTGGAAATAACTTCATTATTTGCTAAAATAAGTATTTATTTGAAGTTTTCAATTTATGTGTAAATTCTAAGTTATAAAAATGGTTTGTTCAACATGTTTTTGGTGAAAAAGAGTAAAGAATCTAAATTTTTCCTGAGATTTCATGTTTTTTGTGTCATTTTAGGTCCAGTGTGTTACAACATGTCAAATGAATAAAATAACTGTAAAGTGACACAGGTGAGGTTGTCCTGCACAAAATGATCCCAAACAAGGCAAAGGAAACAGTTTTATGATGAGACATATAAAGGCTGTGTCTCTGTGGACGTCCTTCTATCTGATGTTTCAGTTCTGTCCAGTTTACACAGAACAAAGCGTCTTCCTTCCTTTTTGACATTTTGACAGACGTCCGCTTCCATCTACACAGACAGTTTCCCCACGTTCAGACTCACAAACACCATCAGCTGTTTGAAAAACTCACTGAGGCAGCTATTGATCGGTCCAGTTTGAGTAACGCTGCCTAGGAATGACAGAGCACGGAGATCTACAGCGGTTTGAAGCATTTATGTCTGTAGTCCACCAGGGATGACGAATGAGGTATGACTGTCCTGAAGGACACGCCCACATGTGGAGTGATTGACAGGAGTTCTGGTTAATGGTGACAGTTAGTCCAGTTCTGGGTTCAGCTGCTGATCCTAAAATGAACCAGATCAGAAGTCTAAGATCAGCCTAGTTCAGACAAAAACGCCTTTAAATGCCACATTAGTTGTTAAACAGTTACATTAATGTTTGATTCATTTTGCTGCTAAATTTATGATTATTTTATTGCTGATTTTATCAACTTTTTTCAGTTGGTAGCTATTTTTTTCCACTTTGATGATGATTTTATTCAATTGATTTGCTGATTTTGTTCTTTTTTGTTTGGTTTGGTGCTTATTTTGTTCATTTTGTAGTTAATTTTGTTCATTTTTGGTTATTTTGGGGTTTGCTGTGCATTATAGTTCATTTCAGTGTTTATTTATGTTGCTTTTTTTATTTTTGTGATTATTTTGTTAGTTTTTGATCATTTTGTAGCTAATTTTCTTGATTTTTTTTTTGTTCATTTTCGGTTCATCTTTATTATTTTTCATTTTGGTGTTTATTTCGTTTACTTTGGTGCTTATTTTGTCATTTTTTGTAACTGTTCATTAAGTTTTGTTAATGTTTGTTAGTTTTTGTTTCTTGTTACTACTTTGTTCATTTTGGTCCACATTTTGATTGATTCTTGTTAATTTTTTAGTTAATTTAGTTAATCTTGTGTTTATTTTGGTGTTTGCAAAGCATTTTAGTTAACTATGGTACTTGTTTTGTTGGTTTTTGTTCATTTTTATTTAAGTGCTTATTTTATTAGTTTGTTATTTTTGTAGATAATTTTGTTTATTTTTTGTTGTTTTTTGGTTTATTTTGGCGCTTATTTTGTCATTTTTTGTAACTGTTAGTGCT
Source organism: Sphaeramia orbicularis (assembly GCF_902148855.1). Classification (NCBI taxonomy): domain Eukaryota; kingdom Metazoa; phylum Chordata; class Actinopteri; order Kurtiformes; family Apogonidae; genus Sphaeramia; species Sphaeramia orbicularis. Next base: position 26,278,471 of record NC_043959.1, on the reverse strand, counting down.
TTAATTTTGTTAATGTTTGTTAGTTTTTGTTACTCATTTTTCATTTTGATCTATTTTGATTTTGGTTCATTTTTGTGCATATTTTGTTTGTTTATTGTTCATTTTGTTCATTATTTTTGTTTTCAGATGGTGGCAGACAGTGATTAGGATGAACACATCACATTACAGTATTTTGTTCATTATTTTATTTGTTTTATTTTGTTCAGTATTTTTTTTCATTTCTTACTTTTTTCTGATAAAAAAGTGACTGACAGATGAACATATTAATAGATAGATAGATAGACAGACAGACAGACAGACTGACTGACTGATTGACTGATTGATTGATTGATTGATTTACTACTTTATTAATCCCCATGCGGAAATTCAAAATACAGTCACCGCTTGACAGAAACAGTCATAACCACATCAACAATAAATAAATACAGTGTTAATAGCTAAAAGTAAATTAGATTAAAAAGAAAGTAGAATTAAAAGACAAAGTGTCGGTTCTAGTATATTAAACATAAAAACCCCTCGAGGACAGAAGTGTTCTGGAGCTTCTACTAATCTAATAATAATAATAATAACTAGAAGCACTCACTTGTTCCTGGTGCCAGTATCAACATTTCCTGAAAATTTCATCCAAATCCGTCCATAACTTTTTGAGTTATCTTGCACACGGACAGACAGACAGACAAACCAACGCCGACAAAAACAAAAACTCCTTGGCGGAGGTAAAAATAATAATTAGTGATGTGACATTCACAAACGAATCGAATCTTTTGAACGGCTCTTTGAAATGAACGGTGGGAACCGAGTCTTTGTAAAGAGCTGTTCATTGTTTGTTTGTTTTTTTTTAATTAATAACAGTGGTTAATCACTGTTGTGTTTTGTGCATTTTTTCCGTATGTTTACACACATTTATTGTTCTTGTTCTGAGGGAAAATGCACTACAGTTGTTAAGGTATTTAAGTAATTGCAATGATAAATCGTGTTTTGTGCATTTTGTGTTTTGTGCATTTTTTCTATATGTTTACCAACATATTGTTCTTGTTCTGAGAATTACTCTACAGTTCAGGTATTTAAGTAATTGCAGTGATTAATCACTGTTGTGTTTTGAGCAGTTTTTCCATAAGTTTTCACACATTTATTGTTCTTGTTTTGAGGAGAATAAAATGTTTTTTCATAAGAAAATGTTTTATTTTCTTCTTCATTTTTAGGCTACAGACTAGTCCACATAATGCACCATGATGTTTTTGGTCAAATTCCAGCATTTGCCTAATGTCTCCTCTCCTGTCATGTATTTAGCCCACACATTTTAACCCTTTCATGTATGAATTATGAGAACCTTAATCAAGATTTTTTTGTCTTGAGTGTTTTTATTCTTCTTTAGGCATGAAAAAACCCCCAATGTGATTGATTTTTTTTTTTTTTTTTTACCAACCTGTTTTTCATGGAGTTACAAAAATGTCCACTCAGCTACACCATGAATTTTATTCTTGAAGCAAAGAAACATGTATTTAAAACCCAATATCATAAAGTGATGTGAAAACAGTGAAATGAAACCATGTTTAATGCAGCTAATCTGATGTTTTCTCACATTTTAACATATTCTAATACTAGTTATTAATCACTTCATGGAAATAATATGCAAAAAAATGAATATTAACAATTGATTTCCACTCAAGAACCAACCAAGAACAGCAAAGTTACAATAATGGTATGAATTGCAGCTTATGAGATGATGCATAAGTGTACACTGTGTTGGTTGATACGGAACTAAAACAACAAAACCCATGAATATACAAGAGTAAAGCTGTCGAGTAACTGTCCACTGTAGTGACCACTATGCATGAAAGGGTTAACTGAATATTCTTTTTTACGGTAAGATAATATTTACTGCCGCGCCAATTAAACACCTTTCAGATGTAATGTCAATCATCACATGTAGCATATTTAGTCATTAAAACATTCGTGTTTCAAAACAATGAAAAAAACAGTCTTTTGAACGGCTCTTTTCAGTGAACGGCTCCTGATCCCTTCAAAGAGCCAAAAGTCCCATCAATAATAATAATAATAATAATAATAATAATAATAATAATAATAATAATAATAATAATACATTTTTTGTAACGCACTTTTCATTCAGTGAATCTCAGAGTGCTGCAACAGATAAACAGTTTATTATTTTGTCCATTTAAAAAATAATAATAATAATTTTGGCCATTATTTTATTCTTTAGTACTTTTTCTTCTGTTAAACTCATCAACAGTGGGTGACACATGAACACATCCGGAACTCTTTTCCATGGGTCTTGTCGTTATGTATATTATAGTAGAGTGTCTATTGTCTTGGTTAGTCTTGTAGTCTATTGAACCTGGTTCCAGACGGTCTGTGGGGTCTTACTGAGTCCATGTGGATATGAACCGGGCTGGTCCTCCGGTGGTGCACCCGTCTGAACCCGTCTCCTCCACCTCTGCACCATCTCCCTCTGAACCACATTCATTTCTTCTCATCCTAAAGTCTCGCGGTGCTTCCATTCAGACATCTTGCATCTGATTGACTCTGCTCTGCCTCAACATTATCATTAAAAACACGCGCATCCTCGGTCCGTACGTCGGCCAGGCTTTGTTTTCCCTTCGGTACCGGTCCGTCCTGGTCCTCGGTACCGGATGTGAGCCGGTTGGACCGAGCCTCGCGTGTCAGTCCCGCGGACTTTGCTCAGTCTCTCACGGGGCTTCTGTCTCCCTCCACCGTATTGTGCGTCATCTCCATCGCTGCCGTTTTGTTGATTTTCTCCGGTGAGGAAACATGGCAACTCCCGCCGCGGTCAACCCGTCCGGTAAGTGCCCCGAACCCGGCCGGTACGCGGAGCCGGGCCCGGGCCCTGTGGTGGACGGAACGGGATGGAGGGGGACAGGGTACGGGTCGGGTCGGGACGGAGACCCGGGCTGAGACGGAGAGGCCGAAGCCTGGCTCCGGCAGCATCCCCTTCCCCCACTGAACCCTCCACAACACGGCCACGGTCCTCGGCTTTGCGGCTACTCTGGTCCCGGTGCCGGTCCCGCTGTGTCCGTCTGTCTCTATCTGTGTGTGTGTGTGTCGGTTCTGGGTCGTGTTCGAGGCTTTTGTCGGTCCGGTCGGAGCCGGATGTGTCGGTGTGTCAGAGCCTCGGCCGTACAAAGGTTATTTAGCATACGGAGGTTTGCCCTTCACATCTGACACGAACCGAGCCGGGATTATGGACTGGACCGGTTCGGTTCTGGAGCTTACTGCAGAACCGAGGAACCGACACAGACCCAAATGAACCCGGTCCGACTGAAGTGGAACACGGTCCAGAACATAATGTCTCCTGGACCTGAAACCCGCCGCTGGACTCACATTTACATAATATGCAGCCGAACTTTGAGACCCAGCAAAGTGTAAGGAACCAGGTCCAGAAGTTCAGACTGTGGTGGAACAAACGGGTCCAGACGGGTTTAATAGTGGCCGAATGACTGGAAATAAGTCAGAGTTAGTGTTAAAGTGATGCATTCAGCTCTGTTTGGGTTCTGCTTCTAACATCAGCCTCACAAAAAGTAAATGATCAAATATTTAGATGGAGTCTGCTTCTTTGTTTACTCTAAATGATCCAGTTGATCATGATGTCAGTAGAACATACATGACTGTCATGTGTTGTGGACCTGAAACCTGCTGTTGGACTCATGTTATATAATATGATAATATGCAGCTGAATTTCAGAATCTGTGCAGTGACTGTAGAGTAAAACCTTGGTCTAAAATACACTGTAGATGGAGTTGAATTATTGGTGAATTAACCCTCCGGTATGTACACTTTGCTTTTTTTTTTGAAAGATGGTGGAAAATAACCTAAATATCCTAATTGTCGCAGACATGGTCTTGGTCTTTTTCTGAATATTTGATATGTATGAACCTGAAAGTTGTTGTAGTTAACCTTCTGGTATCCAAGTGAGCAAATTATGCACACTTTGCACTCATAAAAAGTCATAGTATTTTTCATTCTGGCCTAATTTGTAGTAGTTATAGAGTTCATTTTTGCATGATTTTGAAAATTCTGACCCAACCACTAAAATCAGCACATTATAAACAATGGGAAATTACTTCACTAACACCTTTCTCCAAAGTGAGTTAAAAAAAAAAAAAAAGTACATTGACACATTATAGCATTTAGCATTTGACCTGGCACAAAAAATAATAATGCATATTAACCAATGTTACTGTTAAATATTGACATATGTCAGCCTGCAAAAATAAAAAAAAAGATAAGTAATTAAATTTTTATGTAGTATATAGAAAAGACTTTTTTGCGTGGGTGTTTTTTGCATAAAAAATCTGGTTTGTTTACATTACAAACATGGCATTTAAGGGTTTAAAAATATGATAGTTACTGAGTTTTTTGTTTAATGGCTCAAGTTGATGAGTTTTGGAACACTTACAAGTTGTACAGAACGGTTTGACTACTTGTCGTTTTTTGGTGCACATTATTCATCCCTTGTGCTGAACCCTGAGAAATGTAAGGGAAAACCATTGCTGAAACCCGGGGTTGAACCAGGGACCTTTAGAGCTTCAGTCTAACGCTCTCCCAACTGAGCTATTTCAGCTTGAAACGTATGTAATTTGTGACTTAGAGCTAAAAAGACAAAAAGAAAAACAGAACAAAACAAAAGTTAAAAACAAATTCTATGAAAAAAAATTTTATATTACTGTGGCACAGCATCGATTGTGTGCTTTTGGTGGTTAGAAGGACCTCTATGGGTAGGACAACAGAGAGTTTATTGTAATTCACTGTTGATTTGTGCTGAAGTAGTACGCTCAGTGTTTTCTGCTTCATGGTTTTTCCATCAGCCTCAGAGTAAATGATCAAATATTTAAGTGGAGTGTTGACTCTCAGCTGTTGTCGTTTGTCTGCTTTTGTTTACATGGATGAAGATGTCATCACATGTTTGTGTTGCCAATATCACTTTGTAGGAAATAATTTCAGTTTGATAATTGTGCAGTATTGATGATTTACATCTGATTAGTGCTGGAAAACAAACGGAACTAATTAGATATTAATGAACGACTGGGTTATACTAAATATGAGGCATAAAACTTTATGAATCAGTATCAGGAACAACCTTTACATAATTATTATCTATATCAGAAACTGGACAACTGTTGAACTGAAAGTTAGATCAATAACTATTTGGATTAATTGGTGATTAAATCCACCAATAAATTGAACATCAGACAGATTAATTGATAAATTGGGAGGTGAACATCAAACTTGACACAAAAATGTGGTGATTTTAGCGACTCTTAAATGCATCACCCTCCATCAGACACACATTCTGCTGATAAAACATTATATTGGTGCTGATTAATCTTTATCAATGATTACTAGAATATTATTAAACGTTGTCATGTAAAAAAAAGTCAGAAAAATTTAAAAGAGCTGAAACAAAAAAGTGTGATGTAAACTTTAAAGTGTAAATAGATTTTTAAAAGGGAAGTGGATCCTGTTTGTGTGTGTGTCTCAGGCACCGCACAAATTCTGGAAAGAGCTGAATGTTGCAGTTTGGCATACTTATGTATTTTTGGTCAAGGAGCAGACTAGCAAAACAGCAAGTTGATAGGACCAATATTTTGGAAGATATTAGTAATTTTGGAATACGATAGCCTTACAATCACATTGCTATGCCCCAAATCACATGAACACTTTGGTGGTGACTGCTGGACAAATGCGGTACAGCATGTATGAATACACAACAAATATCTGTGCTGGGGGACCAGGAGGTTGCCCTTCAGGGTCGAGATGTGGATTTTAAAAACGCCCCCCCTTTTTGCATCCCACCCTTGGTATTGACAATGATGAAGTCCAGGATCTAGAACCCCAGGGGTCAACGCACTAGTATATATGTCTGTGTAGGTTCTCATTTGACCAGGTCATCATTATTCTTGGTAGTTCTTCTCGGTTCAACCAGTATAATAAAACTACAATATACAAATGGCTGTAATTTGTAATTATGTACAATTCTCCTTATTATTTATACTATATATGGCTTTCTCAATTTCAGACTACATTCATTTATGTAAATACAATATGTATTATAATATATAATATATACATGTATTCCACTTTGATAATTAAGGACTGATTTCATGTTTTGGAAAGGCATTTTGTTTTTTGTTGTTGTTGATGATGCGTAATTCTGAGTTCACCCGGCCGATAGAACATGAGCTACTGTGAAGGCACTGTGTCCAGTGTCATCTTTGTCTTGATTCGCAGTTTCTTCAAACTACTGGTCGGATTCATTTCAAAGTTTATATGTAGCTTCCTTGGGACAATGTCTACAAAATTTCTTCACAGTTTTTTGAGATTTTTGAATTTTTAGCAAATTTTTTGAAATATTAAAAATGTGCCTTTACTTCTAATGGTCCGTATTTTAATGGCTTATAACCTGGAAATGGTTACAGATATCAGTTACTGTTGAGCATTGATGGGAAGTCACATATGGACTTTGATTTAATTGCTTGAGTTCTCCTCCAGTGAAAGTACCACCAACTTCTGTTGGGAAATCGATCTCCTGCATCAAATGCACAGGACTCTTAACATAGCGGCAGAACCTGACAACCTCACAAATTCAGCTTGGTTTTGATTGTTGATGCAACATGCTGGTGAGATAAAGGGATATTGGTCCTATTTTGTGGTTCATTTTCTGTCATTTATGAATAATTTAACCATCTGGTTTCTTCAACTTTAACTCAGACTCAGAAAGCCAGCCTTTAAACCAGAATGACATTGATATTTAACCAGTAAACGTCTCCATCCAGACCTGGTTCTGAACATTTTCCATGTGGTGACGCTGATCGGTATCAACCGTGTTTGACCTATTGCCTGTTCGATGGTTTGTTCGACTGTAGGATCTGATGTTTCACCATCAGAATGATGGTCAGTAGAGGATCTGCTCAGGGTTTGGACCTCCTTACTTCCTGTTTTACTGGGGACAAGAATCTGAATCTGAACCAAGAGGCGGTAATTACTGTTGAGTCTGAGAGACCTCCACATGAAAACAGGTCAACCATCCTCTTCCTCACGCTCTGTGTCACTTCATTGTGGATGTAAATGAAAAGGGGATATAAATAAAGAATCGGTGGTTATTAGGCCTCAGCTGCATACCGAGCACTGGCGGCGGCTGCTGTGAATCCACAATGAGCTCATGAGGATCTGTGACTCTGACACCGGCTCCGTCCACTGATGACGCCGGTACTGTGAAGGCATGTGTAAAGCTGCTGATCCCAGGTCAGCGCTGCCAAGGAGGTCCAATCAGCTGATCTGAGGTCAACTGACACAGCCTCCGAGCAGCGTGCGGAACCCGGGAATGCTGTGTCACTGCAGGATTATCTCCATCTGGCTCACACCCAGATCCAATTGGTTTAAGAGCATGTGAAACATGACAAGTGAAATGATCTAAGGAGAGTGGCGTGTTTAGAGACAACAAAGGAGGAGGAGGAGGAGGGTCACCTCGGACCTGCTGTCCTTCACTTCCACTCAGATTACTGAGGTTATACGTCAACATGTTAGATTTTATAGACCTTGTGGATCTCAGTTTAGACCAGGATGGAGTCGGACACATCTATCTGTGTCATTGTGTTATTTATTTATGTTTGTTGTTGTTTGCTTCTCTGAAACTACTGGTTGGATTCATTAAAAATTTTATATGTAGCTTCCATTGGACAATGTCTACAAGGTATGATTACAGTTTTCAGAAATGTAGATTTTTGATGAATTTTTGAAATACTAAAAATGTGCCTTTACTTCTAATGGTCCATATTTTAATGGCTTAAAACATGGAAATGGTGGGAAATATCAGTATAGTTGCTATTGATCACTGATAGGGAGTCATATATGGACTTTAATTTCATTAGTTGAGTTCTCCTCCAGTGAAAGTACCACCCACTTCTATTGGGAGACTGATCTCCTGCATCAAGACCACAGGACTCTAACATAGAGACAGAACCTGATGACCTTGCAAATTGAAGTTCTGTTAATTGCTGATAGAACATGCCAGTGAGATACAGGGACATTGGTCCTATTTTTCTGTTTTTTTGTGTAGTTGTGGTTTGACTTAATATTGTTAAATATAGTAAACAAAACTTTGATTTTATTCTTGCTCATCATGAACCACTATGGAGGAAAAACCAACTGAATTTACTCATAATTTTGTTTAGTTTTTGATGCTGTTGTGTCAGTCATTGTAGTTTTTGTTTTTTAATGTGTTGTTTTAATTCTCCAGTTGTTGCAGTCACAGTTTTAGTCTGATATTTCATTGTCAGTGCTGCGTTTGTGGTGTAAGGTAAGGTTGCGTTTCCAGTTTTTTGTGGCGGTGTTTTTCCCCGTTGGGGACATGATGTGTTCAAGGACCAGATTCCAGAGCAGGAACAACCTTGTGTGATTGAGAAGGAGACAGGTTTCTCCAGAGGCTTCTCCATCGGTTTGACCTCAGGGCGTCTTTCAGCTTCATCTGAAGATGTGACAGAAGAAGAACCCGATCCAGATCAAACGCAGTCAGGCATCTTTTAGAAAACCAAAGATCATCAGACTGTCCAGGGAACTGTAGTTGTCCCCTAAATCCTGAGGTGGCAATGTTTTATTTTTCTTCGTAGTGGTTGTCCCGTGTGTTATTTGGTTTTAAATGGTTCATTTTAGTTCAGTTGAATGTTTGTTTCCTGCAATTGTTGGAGTCTCATCACATCTTCGCTGCAGAAGAAAATGATTCACAAAGACATATCGAGGAAAAGTCAAACTGAATGCACATGCTAGAGGTTAGACTTTAACAAAGAGTGAACAAAAAGATCCTGTTTGATTCATTTTAGAACAAGGGTGTCAAACTCATTTTAGTTCTGGTTCCACATTCAGACCAATTTAATCCCCAGTGGTCCGGACCAGTAAAATGATAACATGATAACCTATATAGGATGATATCTCCAAAATTTTCTGTTTGTTTTAGTGCAAAAAATAACAAATTATGAAAACATTTACATTTACAAGCTAGCCACACAAAAAAGATGTGAATTACCTGAAAAAAAATGAAATTTCTAAAGAAAAATAAGTACAATTTTATGCCTCAACTTATCATTTATACATGTGCATTATGGATGGGCATTACAAAGGCACAAAACATATTATTGTTGTACAGAATATTAAAATTGCACTTTCTTGAGCTGTTTCAGGTTGTTCATATTTGTTTAGGTTATTCATGTTTTATTGTTGAAGGATAGTTTGTAAATATATTTGCACTAAAACGCAGAAAAATTTGGAGTTGTCATCATTTATAGGTTATTATGCTCTTATCTTACTTAAGTTCATATTGGTCTGTATGTGGAACCTGAACTAAAACCAGTTAAACATCATTGATTGTTAATATCGTAAGTGTAATTTTTGCATTTTGCAAATTCATTCCATGGACCGGATAGGACTCTTTGGTGGCCGGTTATAGCCACATGTTTGACTCCCTTGTTTTAGAACAATCGTATGTGTTGTAGGTGACATTTAAACATTATATCACTACATTATTTTCTTTTTGTCCTGAACCTGCCTGTAGTGGAGTTAAAATCTATTCCTTTCTTCTTCCTTTTAGTGTTTGTGATTATTATTATGATGTTGTTTCTTTTAACCCTCAGAGCTCCAAGGGGATTTAATCGATTTTTACACTTTCTTAAGTACACCTTTTTATGGTAGGCTACTTATAAATGACACAAATCCCAAGTGTTTTATATGTAAATGTTCAGTTCAGTCTCAGCTTTATAGAACTGAGGCCTATTTTTGTCCTAGTTCACTGTAGAAAGAAATAGTTCAGCCCAAACACTGAAAGTTTGAAGTCACATTAGTGAAAATGTTCAAATCTGTTGTGAAAACACACCTTCACTCATTTGGATGAAGTGTTTTGGTGTTGAAATAGGTTTGACAAAGTCTGAGCTTTATTAAAGTAGTGGAATACATGAACAAGATAATAAGGAAGTGGAGAAAACATGTTTAATTGTCTAAAGTTGTTAATTTCCTTGATAATGTTGTTCATTTTTATTATAGTTTTGTTCATTTTTATGATATTATTTTTTGTTTGTTTTCCAGATTAATTTGCTCATTTTCTTGAATATTTCATTTGTGTCTGTTTTTCTTGAGTATTTTGTTTGGGTTTTTTTGGTCATTTTCATGATAATTTTCTTCATTTTAAAAACATATAGTTAAGTGTAGAAAACATGTCTAAAATCCTGTTTTTTAGTGCTGTCATTAAACATAATGCTGTTTGGTCATGCATTTGAGCATGATACATTGTCAAACATCCAAACTCTCCCCAGTTTTTATTCACTTAAATGTGAATAACCCACATATTGTTTTCACATCTGGGACAGACCCGGTCCAGGTCGTATTGTGGATGATGTCCTGATGTTCTACTTGTGTCGCTCTGTGCGTTGTTGTGTATTGTTGCGCATGTGTTGTTCTGGATGAATGAGTTATCATTAGATTGCATTGGTTTGGAGCTGTGTGTCTCAGACCCACTCCATGAATGAATGATGAGTCCATGTTTGTACAGGACGATGAAGAGAAACACTCAAATATTAAGGGATGGAAGGTTGGCTGTTTCGATCTGTTGAATTAGGCCGATTGAGTGAATGAAGCTGAAGGATGGAGGAGGAGAGAGGAGTAAATATGAGAATGGAGGAGTAGATATGAGGAGGGGTATAATTCAGCTGTAATAAAAGTTTCACATTGAATGGATCCGTTACAGAATCACAGCTCAGTGTTTTGATGCTAATGCTAATGCTAACAGGCCTTCAGGCTTCAGTCATCAGACCTGGACTTATCAACTCTTCACTGACTGGGACAAACGCTGCCTTCAGGTGCTATTGAGAAGATGATTCTTTACACTTTGAATTTAAAATCACAAGTATGTTGTGTTCAAGTGCTTTTGCAGTGCAGTTTTGGATGCGTTTGTTCATCTGCTTCAGCATGTTTTTTGTGCAAATTATTTATACTATAGATTTAGGCTTTGATTAATTCCCAGCCTTAACTAAATTTCTATATTTCAGTACTTCTCATATAAAGCCGAGGACGTTGCCAGTATCAGGACTAACCCTGGTTCTCCGGGTCCATCCTTATGTTTGTCTGCACCAGATTAACCCTCCATTGTCCCACCCAGAGAGGCCCTAACCCTAATCACTAAAAAGCACCTAATCTACGCAGGGCTGTAGTAATGTCAACAGTTTTTTCATAGTTTGTTTTAAATTTTTTGGGCATTTCTTTAATATTTCATCAACTTGAGCCATGAAGAGAAATACCAAATACTCAATAACCCTGTAAATGCCATGTTTGTAATGTAAACAAACCACATTTTTGATGCAAAAAAAAAAGAAGTTTTTTTTAATATACTACATAAAAATTGAATTACTTATTTTTGATATTTGCAGCCTGACATATGTCAATGATTAACAGCAACATTGGTTAATATGCAGTATTATTTTTTTGTGCTAGGTCAAATGTTTAATGCTAAAATATGTCAATTTGTCTTTTTTACTCACTCAAGAGAAGCGTGTTTGTGTAGTAATTTTCCATCGTTTACAATGTACTGATTTTAGTGGCTGAGTCAGAATTTTACAAATCATGCAAAATAAACAACTTTTGACTTCTCTCCTATTACAAACTGAAAAATAATGACCTTTTATAACATAAAGTGCAAAGTGTGCATAATACGCTCGCCCTGATACCGGAAGTTTAAACCTGGACCCACCGTGTGACGTGCTGTATTTTAACAGGTTCTCTGTAATATCTTGTATTTTAACGGGTTCCGTGAACATCCTGTATTTTCATGAGTTCCCTATAGCATCCTTTATTTTAACGGGTTCTGTCCTGTATTTTAACGGGCTCAGTGAACATCTTGTATTTTAACGGTTTCCATGTCGACCCGTTGTGTTTCAGAGATGGCCAGTGAGTTGCCGGGGACGGTGGCGATGCCAGGGGGCGTCGGCGCCGGGCAGGTGAGGATGGGTGGTACTGTTCCAGGCCGGGGAGGCAAGAGGAGATCAGGAGGGTGAGTCTCAGAGTATCTGCTGATACAACTCACACATGTACAGGCATCAGTTCTGTTGGAACCAGTAAGGATGTGTTTCCTCTGTTTCTGTGTTCAGTCCACTGGTTTTTATTTCCTGAAGGTTTGCTAGTTTTACAGTCACATTTTTACATCTATTACTTTCTTTGTCTTTATTTCTTTGATTTGAAACCGGGAGGCTTCTATCAGTCACAACTGTAGTTTTAATGTTCTCTGTTTAACTAGTATAAACGTATTTACAATAAAACATCATTTTGTGGTTTTAATACTATTAACTCTTTCATTTTCAATAAAAGACTTGTGTTGCAGTAATAAACCCCTTCTAAACATGGTTTTTGTTGGGATCATTATTGGGATGATGATCTAGACCAGGGATGTCAAACATAAAGCCTGTGGGCCAAAACCAGCCACCAAAGGGTCCAATCCCTCCTATGGCATTAATTAGTGAAATGCTAAAATGACACTAAAGATATTAACAATCAGTGATGTTAAAATCATTTTAGTTCATGTTCCATGTTCAGACCAATATGATCTAAAGTGGATCAGACCAGTAAAATATTAACATAATAACCTATAAATAAAGACAACTACACACATTTCTCTTTATTTTAGTGTATCAAAGGAAAATTAATTGAAATATTTACATTTACATTTAAACCAAAAAGGGAACAAATATTAACAACCTGAAATGTCTAAGGAGAAGTAAGTGTAATTTTACTGATATTCTGTTTGTTACTAAATATTTTTTATATTTGTAGATCCACTGTGATCTGTAAGTTGTAATGTACATGTGTAAATAATTAACTGAGGCATGATGTTAAAATTACACTTATTTTTCTTAAGAAATTTCAGGTTGTTCATGTTATTCACATTTTTTAAAGGGCAGTTTGTAAATGTAAAATTTTTTGTAATGTAATTTTATTTGTTTCACTCTAAAACATTGAGAAAACCTTATGTTAGTCAGTATTTATAGGTTTTTGTGTTATTATCTTACTGGTCTGACTCACTTTAGATCATATTGGTCTGAATGTGGAACCTGAACTAAAATGAGTTTGACACCCCTGATCTAGAACAACAATAAGCATTACATCATTATATATTTTTGTTTTTTTAATGCCCTTTATTTGTAATTTACTCCTAGTTTTTATTTGAGGAAACACTCTCGGTTCTAAAGTTGTGTTTTTTTTGTTCCAGTCATTGCCAGGATGATATAGATGTTCATCATGAATCTGCATCTGATGAAACGTCCTGAACTTTTACTGTTTATGCTGTGATTGGACCTTTTAGTTTCTATCCTCTGTAGTTGGAGGAGGATTAAAGGCTTGTGTTTGTCCTGTGGAGGAGGTTTCCAAAACCATCAACCAACAGCCTCCTACTTCTACTTTTACTCTTCTGTTACATAATCCACTTTTCCTCCACAGGTTTTCCATCCACAGCTCAAACAGAACAGGCTATGGGTGGACGATTTAGTGTATCTGACTTTACCCTATAAAGGACTACCATTATAACAGGCAGCCTAGATTTATTTAGGTTGTGTCAGAAAATGTATTTTTACCAATTATTTTCCACCTTTTTTTCAGGAAGAACTTAACTATCAATATCTGGCCATTAATTATCATTTTTGTATGTAATAAATGATTAGTGAGTTACAGTAAAAAATGTAAAATATGGACTTGAATTTTTATCATATTTATGATGAAAACCAACTGTAATAAACTGCCAACTATTTTACATTTGCTCAAACATTTTAGTTCGTTTAGGTCATTCTGTGTCCATGTTATAACTTCTTATATGTAGTTATTTCGAGTCATTTTTAGCCTGTGTGATAGTCTGTGTCCATTTTAGTTGTAGACAGACCCCCTCATTTCACTGACAAAAAAATCCATGATTTATTTATATTACAGACGGTGCATCTCTTTCTTCCCTGGCTAGCTCTCTGCATATATATGTACATGTATATAAATTTACATAAATTTTTATAATATTTACAGCTGAAATACAACTATCAGTGAACTATACAAACTGCAAAAATACAGATAAAAACAGTGAAAAAAACAGCGAATGGTGACAAAAACATGGCAAAAGACACTGGTAGAACACTCCGAAACAGCACTATTACTATTACATACAGTTGTTTAGAAGAATTTACCACAAAACTAGAGGTAGACCGGCCGGCCTGATATATTGATTTTTTTCAATATCGGCCTTAATTTTTTTTTTTTTTTTTTTTTTGAAAGCTGATATTTGATCAGGCACCTGAGTCGGCAGCACTTGAAGTTCAATAAATGTTAAAAGAGTACTATGTGTACGTGTATTAATAATTTCATTTATTTTGCTGCGTAAAAATCTTAATTATCTGAGTGTTTCAATTGTATTTTACGGTCAATGTGCTTTAAAACGAAAAATTGGCCTTAAATATCAGCCTCAAAAGTCGGCTTTAGATGTCGGGCCATTGGCTGACCAAATTAAAAAAAAAAAATCAGCATCGGTCTTAGAAAAAACCATATTGGTCGACCTGGAGCAAAAACACAGCTAAAACCTAATTAAAACACTGCTAAAAGTAAATCAACTCTTCCATGTCTCTCTCACTGACTGCTCTCTGCTGCTCTCTGCTTCACTTTCCTCTGTCAGTGATTGGAGGTTTTTAAACCATGAGTCCATGGGGTCGTTCAGTCCATCTGATCTAAACTGTGAAGCCTGTTTGACATGTTAATGGTATTTTCAGATGTGCGTTTATGCAGCGGGCTTGTGCTGTGTTGTGTATCTGGAGGAGGTTGTACATGACTTGAGTGCGTTGTCAATCGAATCCTCTGGGGCCCAGACGGTGCGTTTAACCCGTACACAGGCCGTAGGAAACGTAAACATGAATAAATAATCCAGACGCCGCTTTATTTATTTATTCAGCTGTAGCGTAAGAAGATCCCAACAACAGACACAGAATCATCCCCTGTGGTGTTCACGCATCCAGGCATGGCGAATAAAGTCATCAGGTAGAGGATCCCAACACGGGTCGATGGGGCGGCGTGGGGGATGGGGCGGCGGCCAAAGGGGTGAGGAGGGTTTAGGTCATTATTCAGTCCCTTCAGGCTCTTTCTGGGAGCGCTGAGGCTGAAAAAAGTCTGGTTTCACTGCAGCTCTTCCTGTAAATCTGCTGTTTTTAGTGTTTTAGCTGTTTAGCAGAAGTAAAAAAAAATCCAAATATGACCTTTACATTGCCTGGTCAAAAACAGTCTCACTGTTACATTCAGCCTTTAGCTTTGATCACAGCGCACGACACAACATTTATTCATGTCCATGTTCTTTTAGTACCAATTTGTAGTTTGTTTAAACCATCTCTCAGTTTGATCGTATAATAATTTAGTCTAGTTTAACCATCCTTTATTTGGGTTTTGTGTCTTTCAGTTTGGTTTATTATCTTTTAGATAATTTTATCCACCTTTTTAGTTCAGTTTTAGCCTAGTTTAACCAACTTTGAGATTGGTTTAACCTTCAGATTGTTTGGTTTTACAATATTTTAGACTTGTTTTACCAAATTTTAGTGTCTTTTAACCTCCTATGGGTTTTCTGTCAACCTTTGTAGGCAAGTGTTTCACAGCTTTACACAAAAAATAAACAAAAAAATTGTCCACCGCATAGGACATTCCATAAAACTTTTCAAAAATGCATCTGAAAAAACTGTTGCATCATGATGCTTCCAATATAGACAATTATTTAATTAAAAAAGAAAATAGCCAAAGCGTGTACTTTTGTGACATTTCCTGGGTCTCATGGGGGTTAATCATATTTTCAGTTTAGTGTTATTTTCTATTTTGCTGGTTTTAGTTCAGTTTAGATGCTTCCATCACTCTGAATGGGGTTAATCTGGACTCATCAGACCATTGCAACACAGTCCAGTCTTTCTGTTTCTACAATCTGATGGTTGTTTCAGAAATGAGAAGCTCCTCATGCATCATAAAATTTTTTTTAAAGAACTGAAACATATTAATCATCACAGTTATTATCATGTCTGTTTAGTTAAATCCAGGTGAGGACTTTTTTTGTCAGGCTGTGTATAGACTGCATATTTTTAGATTTATCTCCATATCCAATTTATTTTTGGATTCAAAGCATTGAAACCAAATCTCTGGTATGTGTCAATCAGATTTGTCCTTCCATCAGACCTGAACATGACCATCACCTTTACTTTGTGATTCATCACAGACGACTCATTTCTAAAAAGAGTCAGTGTCTCGTTCCGACGTCTGAAAAGTTCTACTCTGGCCAGTCAACCCAGTGTTTGTTTTGCAGAACAGTCCTCGTCTCTGACTCAAATACTCACTATGTTTCCTGTGTTTTTCTCAGAATGGACTTTGACGACGAGGACGGGGAAGGACCTAGCAAATTTTCAAGGTGAGAAAACCCGAAGCGGCTGTATCTGTGGCAGGTTTGAGACCAGTTCACATAGATCCCACTGAACCTGTTTCAGGGAATCTGCAGGTTGAGCCGAAGAAAGAAACGGCCTAGAAATTAGACGAGAAATTTACAGAGGTGGAAAGTGTACATGAGCTTCGTTTACATCAGAAGAACTTTACTGCAGGAAAAATAGTCTTTAATTAGTTTCTTGTTGCAGCTTTTAGGTTGTTTATTTTCTTGTTTTTTATCTATTATGTTACTTTAACCTTCCAGTGTCTGGGTGCGACTATTATACACACTTTGCACTTCATGTTATAAAAAGTCATTATTTTCACCATTTGTATTGGGTCAGAATTCAAAAGTTGTTCATTTTTGCATGATTTTTAAAATTTTGACCCAGCTACTAAATCAGCACATTGTAAACAAAGGAAAATTACTACACAAGCACTCTTCTCTGAAGTGAGTAAAAAATGCATATTTTAACACTGTATTACAGGATAAAACCACATGATGTCTTTTATGGATCATGTGATTAAATATCAGTTCTGTTCTTCGTTTCTTTGTCAGTTTATCAGTGTGTTACAGTGTTTTACACAGTGTTACATCCTGATCTTTTACACCTCTATACACCTGCACAAAAACAAAACACGACAGGAACTGCTTAATTACTACACTAACACCCTTCTCTGAAGTGAGTAAACAGTACACATTGACACATTTTAGCATTTAACATTTGACCTAGTACAAAAAATAATAATGCATATTAACCAATGTCAGCTGCAAAAATAAAATAAGAAATCCAATTTTATGTGGAATATTGAAAAAAATATGGTTTATTTACATTCCAAGCATGGCATTTAAAGGGATAAAAATATGAGTTATTCAGTATTTGGTATTTTTGTTTATGGCTCAAGTTGATGAAATACAAAAAAAATGTTTAAAACAAACTGTATGAAAAATATTTTGACATCACTACAACACTGTGCAGATTATGTGCTGTTGGTGTTTAGAAGGACCTCTGGGCGGTATACCGGAGGGTTAAAGCTTTACTTTGTTTTCATTTTTTTGCATTTCTGTGATGTTCACAGATGGAAGTTGTATTTTCTGTGTGTTTTTGTTTCATTCATTTAGGTTGAAAGCACATGGACGATTATGTAAAATAAAAATGGTGGATAATTCTCCTCATATGCATTAAAAATAAGGACAGTTTGGAAAACATGAAGAGTAGAAAGTCCACATATTTCTAAGGAAAAGAAACCTCTAAAGTCCAAACATGCAGTGTAGTGTTTGTACGTCCCACCTCTGTAAATGTACAGATTGTCATATATTTCCTGTCCTCTTTGAATCATGGGTGATTGTCGTTTTCTGGGAGAACCTGCAGATTCCTGTCGGCAGTATCGACTGTCGTCAGCAGACTTCATGACACACTTTTATTTCTCTCCATCAAACACAGCGCTGTTTGTTTCAGTTTCTGTTTCAGTTTCTGTTTCTGTTTTATCACCAGCGACCCGACTCGGCCTCCACATCTCAGCTCCTCTCACTTTTAATTTGCCTCAGTTTCTGTCGTCTCTGTCTCCACACAGTGGAGGATGTCAGTACAGTTAAAGGAGGAGGAGGAGCTGCTGCCCTCTGCTGAGCACACCAGGAACTGCAGGCTTTAGATGGACTGTAGACGCTCTGTCCCAAAGTTTGCTGCTGCTGACCTGGACTTAGACTGTAAAGCATCAGACGTTAAATGTGGAAAACAAAGATGCACCAATCTGACATTGATACTGACTGATCAGATACTGGGGGTTGAACCTGGACAGTATTTAATCAGCTGATGTGGTTGTAAAAGTAAGATTTTCACTAAAGTTTAAAGAGGCGGTGCTGGTTAATGTACAGACTTGATTAACCCTCCGATATCCTGCTCATTTATCATAAATTATGAGAGAAATCAGCCAAAAAGTAACCAAATTATCAGAAATTAAAAACATTTTGTTCAGTTTTGGCTCATTTATCATAAATTTAAAAACAAACTAGCCAAAATGTAACAACATTATCATATATGACCCCTCCGGTATCCGCCCATAGAGGCCCTTCATAACCACAAAGCACGTAATTTTTTTTCATTTTGTTTGTTTTTAGCTTTTTTTTTCTTTTGTCATCAACTTGAGCTATACACATAAACACCAATTACTCAATAGCTGTCATATTTTTAACTCTTTAAATGCCATGTTTGTAATGTAAAAAAAAAAAATAAATCAAATTTTTTGATGCAAAAAAACAAAAAAAACCAAAACACTTTTTCCAATATACTACATAAAACTATGAAAATTTATTTTTTGATGTATGCAGCCTGGCACATGTCAGTGATTAACAGCAACATTGGCTAATATGCATTATTATTTTTTGTGCTAAAATGTGTCACTGCGTGTTTTTTACTCACTTGGAAGAAGGGTGCTCATGTAGTATTTTCCCTTTATTTATAATGTGCTGATTTTAGCAGCTGGGTCAGAATTTTGAAAAACATGCAAAAATGAACTTTTGAATTTTGTTGTAATACAAATTCTGAAATATAATATGATCTTCTATAACATGATTTACTAATTGTGCATAATATGCTCGTCTGGATACCGGAAGGTTGATGAGTTCAGGGACACAGAGAAAAATAACCAGAGAGAACCTGATTTAATGTCTGATTAGAGGCAGTTTAACCTCATCAGTCATGCAGTTAAAGTTTGTATCATTTCCTGGTTTTTAGTTCTTGTGGAAATTGAAAAACAAATTTATTTGATATGGGATAAAATGAATGTAGACGTTTTGTTTAGAAACGCCAGCGACAGGAAGGTGTGTTTCTGCACATGAGGAGACGTAACAGAAACAAACTCAGTTTATTTTGTTTCATTCTTATTTTGGGTCCATGCCATTGACTGCCCTTCGCCTCTGTCTGGGCGTTGACGTTTGTCCATCTGTCACCATCAGACATGGACTCACCTCCTCATGCGTTAACACATGACCACGCCCACTAATCTGGACAGATGTGACATGTGTGTCTTCTCCCTCCACAGGTATGATGATGATCAAGTTCCTGGTGGGGATAAGGAGAGATATGCCAGGTAGGCCGAGCCCCCCAGGACCTCAGAGGATCCAGACCACATCAGACCAGATCAGAACACAGTAGACCACAGACTATATCAGACCATAGTAGACCACAGTAGTCCACACCCCTTTAGGACCTGAACACAGATGTGGTGGTATCGGCTCCGACGGTGGCCGATGGATAAAGTTCAGCTGCTCATGAATGAGACCGGATTTACAGATGGACCGCTCTGACTTAGATTAGAGTTCAACAGACGTCCAGTTAAAAAATGTAACCAGTATGAGTTAATTATCCACGGTGTTGGACGTTTTCAGGTCATCGGAAAAATCTGCTGTTTCATTACTATATATGAACGTCCACATCTGCTCTGTGCATAAAACGCAGAAAGAATCCAACTAATACTGCAGTAAAAGAACAGATGTACGTCTAATAGTTGAACTCAGATGATGGAAACATTAAAATCCCTCAGTCTGTGGATCTGTGGAAAACCCATCAGATCCATGTTACATTCACACTGTAGCCAAAACAGACCTAAATCTGACTTTTTTTTTTTACCCATATGTGACACATGTCTGATGATTTTATGATGGTCTAAACCAGGGTCAGCAACCCTGGTCCTACAGAGCCACTATCCTGCATGTTTTATGTTTCCCTCTTCCAGCACACCTGACGGTCATTATCAGGCTTCTGCAGAGCTTGATGATAGGCTTATCATTTGAATCAGGTGTGTTGGAAGAGGGATACATCTAAAATTTGCAGGATAGTGGTTCTCTAGGACCAGGGTTGCTGACCCCTGGTCTAAACAGAATAAATCAGACCCAGTCCACTTTCACATCTGGTCCTAAATCTGATTCATATCTGATGTTTTTAATGTGACTTCAGTCTGAACAGTCATGATTTCATCCAACTCTTACATCATTGAAATGTGACCCACACGTCACAGTTCTGCACTAGAGGAGGTGGGAACCAGAAAGAGCCATATTTTTGCTAGTTTTTCTTTTAGTTTGTGATAAATGAGCCAAAAATGAACAAAAATATCTTAATTCATGATCATTTTGTTCATTTTTCAGTGATTTTTCTTCATTTCATTGATAATTTTGCTCATTCAGTTTTTTCTTATGATAAAAGAAACAAATTAGCATTATATTGAAATTTGCATTATATTGATAATTTTGTTAATCTTTGGCTGGTTTGTTGTTAAATGTATGATAAATAAGCCAAAACTGAAGATTTTTTTCTTATTTTATGATAATTTTGTTCATTTTTGTTTTTCATATATTTTGTGATAAATTAGCTAAGAATGAACAAACTCACAAATGTTTAAGAAAAAAATTTATATATTTTTTTTTTAGATATTGATAATTTTGTAAATTTTTGGCAAATTTTTCTTATTTTCTCAGAATTTTGTTAATTTTTCCTTGTTTTTGTAAATGTAATTTGATCATTTCGTCTGACTTTTGCATCATTGCAATTCGACATGTCACAGTTCTGTTCTGCTCCACAGTTCTGTGGAGAAGGAGGAACCCAGAAAGATCCATATTTACTTCCATAAACCCAGTTTGATGCATGTGATGTCACTTCAGGACGTAGACTGTTCACATGAGTCTGATGGCATCACATTTACAGTAGAATTTGAGCAAACGCGCAAAAAAAAAAATCTGATTTGAGCAAAAAAATCTGAATTGAGCTTTAAGACCTGCAGTGTGAACGCAGTGGTGCACCACTGTCATCATTTCCAAAAGTCTCTGTTTTACGGATCTTAACAGACCAAAATATATGGATCATTGTAAATCAGAAACATGTCAGTGTGGTATCAGTTCTGCAGCATCTCTGGTTCCAGGTTCTGACGCCTCTGTTTCTGTTGTAGAGAGAATCACAGCGAGATTGAGCGACGCCGACGCAACAAAATGACGCAGTACATCACGGAGCTGTCGGACATGGTGCCCACCTGCAGCGCTCTGGCCCGGAAGCCCGATAAGCTGACCATCCTGCGCATGGCCGTGTCTCACATGAAGTCCATGAGGGGGACCGGGAACACGTCCACAGACGGCGCCTACAAACCCTCGTTCCTCACCGAACAGGTCTGAATGCGACACCTCAGGAAGAACAGCCCTTATTATATAAACCACAGCCTGTTTTGTTTAATTCAGGTGATCAGTTTGACGTCAGATCAGACCCGGTTCTGGTCCAGATCTGAGTATCGGTCCATTCAGGAAATCAACTTGTGTTCTGTGTCTGTAGGAGCTGAAGCATCTGATCCTGGAGGCGGCAGATGGCTTCCTGTTCGTGGTGGCGGCGGAGACGGGCCGTGTGATCTACGTGTCGGACTCGGTGACACCGGTGCTGAACCACCCTCAGTCTGAGTGGTTCGGAAGCACCTTGTACGAGCAGGTCCATCCTGACGACGTGGACAAACTGAGGGAACAGCTCAGCACCTCGGAGAACTCCATGACAGGTAGGACCAGAACCAGGAGAACACACAGGTCAACCCTTAAAGACCTGGAACTGTTGTCATGGCCACGTCCAAATGAATCAATACCTATAACCTTTACTAAATGACTTATTACAGTTTATTATAATCTTATCCTCTCTATTTTGCATTGTTCAGTGAAAATTATATATTTTTCTATATTTAATTCACTGATCATGTAGATGTTCATTAAAACTCAGAGTAAATTCAAAGGTTATTATATCAAAACAGAGAAAACCGAAGGAAAAGTTACATTTTAAGCAAAATATACCATTAACTGAACATAAAGCAGGTGTGTCCATCCACCAACATTCACCGTCTAAAGGAAAAACAAGTGTTCACTGCAAAACTACCTTTTTTTTCTTTTTAGAAATTACAGTAAAATTGCCCCATTTTCAGACAAAATGTAGGCTTTAACCATGAAAAACCTAGAAATATTATTACAGCAACTGCCAAATTAAAATTTCCTCTAAATTTAGTCTTTCACTCGGTCAATATGTCTGTTGTTGCTGCTACTGCAGCTACGTAGAGCTCTGTTTTCCACAATGCATGTCGCGACAAATTTCCGAAAATGCCCAAGTGACCCATCAGCTCTGTTTGTAAACAAATGGAGTGTTTATGGTGGAGTACACTTCAAAATTGTTCACCATGAGGGAAGAGATTCAGGTGCGTAATCATGGAAAGACTTACAGATTTGTGATACTTTGGCTATGTTGTTATGCTATGGGTTTTACAGATTTGATGAAAAATTGGTGATGAAAGTCATATGCAGCTTTAAATCATAAAATGGAAACCCAGAGGAATGAGTCTTTGAGTCCAGAAGTCTGTATCTAGAACTGGAAAGCCAACTCCCAAAGCCATAATCTTGCAATTACAGATTTACTTTTACCTGATATAATGGCACTTATTCAGTATTTATCAGGTCGTATTTTGGGTGTAATACAACATAAATGTATCCAAAATGCTCCTAGTAATAATCATCTAAATATTCTAATGGTCTACAATCCTGATAATAAATATAAAACTGAAAAAGTGCATAATCTACACAGTGCAGTAGTAAAGTCAAAAAGGTTGGTTTTTTTTTTTTTACGTTTTAAATTTTTTTTTTTGTAATTCATCAACTTGAGCCATAAATAAAAATATCAGATACTCAAAAACTGTCATATTTAAGACTTTAAATGCCATATTTGTAAAGTAAACAAACAAAAACCACTTTTTTTTTTTTAAATGCACTACATAAAAATATGATTACTTGGGTGTTTTGTTTTTTTTTTGTAGCCTAGCATATGTCAATGATTAACAGTAAAATTGGTTAATATGCAACATTTTTTGCACGGAGTCAAATGTTAAATGCTAAAATGTGCCAATGTGCATGTTTTTAGCTTACAGGCTGATAGGCTGTAAGCTGTTGTCGTCATACGGCCTCCGGCGTCGTCTGTCGTCGTTGTCTGTTGTCGTTTGTCGTTGTCTGTCGTCCGTTACAAAAATTTCGTCTTCTTCTCCGAAACTACAATTCCGATTGACTTCAAACTTGGTATACAGCTTCTTTATGATGATGTCAACAAAAGTTAGTGAAATTATTTGGATCCGGATCTGATTATGGATTTGATGTGACTTTGAAAAATTCCCCCAATCTAACAGATAGGAAGTGCTGGTAGGCTACAGGGCCACTGGTCCTATTTTTTGTGTTATTATGGTAATTTTCTCTTGTTACCTCTGCCAAGGAGGTTATGTTTTTGCCAGCGTTGGTTTGTTTGTTTGTCTGGCCATGTGCAAGATAACTCAGAAAGTCATGGACGGATTTGGATGAAAGTTTCAGGAAATGTTGATATTGGCACAAGGAACAAATGATTAAATTTTGGTGGTGATTGGGGGGGGGGGTTACTGATCTGCCTTGGCGGAGGTCTGTGCTCTCTTGAGTGCTGATTTTAGTGGCTGGGTCAGAATTTAAAAATCCTGTAAAAATGAACAACCTCTGAACTCTAACCTAATACAAATTGTGAAAATAATATGACCTTTTATAACATAAAGAGCAAAGTGTGCATAATATGCTCACCCAGGTACTGGAAGGTTAAATTAAACATGTTCATCATTCAGTCTTTGTCTTATTAGTGGTGTTCAACATTGTTGGTTGCTGCCCCCTGGTGGATATAAAATGTATTACAGTGTTTCTGTTGCATCGTCTTCACTGCAAACACGATTAATGTCAGCTGTTCCCCTTGTGGCCATCAGAGGGCAGTGTTGTTCTGTTGTAAACCCTAACCCATGTTGCTGTGGGGTTCCATGTTTGACCTCAGAGGCCCCTGAAAAAAACACAGGAATGTCCATGAAAACACACAGTTCTTCAGAACAAGGCGGCATTTCCCAGAGTTCAGTCCAGTTCCATGGAAACTGAACCCACGGTGAGGACAATGCAGCAGCGAGGAATGGCTGCCGTTTGTAGACAGCGACAGGTGGCTGTTATGAAGTCATGTCATGTAATGTTTATCAGAAGCTGAAATCGGATCAGATGGATGAGGCTCTGGAGGATTTAGGACTGATCAGGACCTGAACTCGTTCCACTGAGATGATTGATGAGGATCCATCCAGATTTGTATCAGTACATTGAAAACATGGCAGACAACGGAGAAAAACAACAATTAAAACAGACAGTAGTGACATTAAAGTGTGTTTGACTGACTTCACTGCTGATAGAATGAACATTTCATCTGTAAATCTTCATTTATTCATCAAATCCAGGAGCAATTTTGGACTAAGATGAGTTAAAATAATGTGAAGTGAACAAGGTGATTGAATCAGGATTTGGTCCAAAAGCTATGTAAGTTTAGTGCTTTAGGACCAAAGATGGGCCGAGGAACACCAGTTGGTCAACAAATGTGTGAGAAAATGATTAAAACAATGTTCTATAAAAAATATCTGAAGGAGTTTGGAGGAAACCACATCCAGAACCAGTATTCATGTAGATCAGGAGTGTTGAACTCATTTAAGTTCAGGTTCCACATTCAGACCGATATGATCTAAAGTGGATCAGACCAGCAAAATAAGAACATAATAACCTATAAATAATAACTATAAACTTCCCTCTATGTTTAAAAGTGAAACAAGTAAAATTACAATATGACAATGTGTAAATCTGGTTTAAATCTTTTTTTTTTGTTTTAAAAGACATTAATTCATGGTAATGTAGTGAGAATCCCAAAAAGTAACGGAGTGAGGTATTTGTTCAGTGTGATGCACCATAACATTAATAAAAGATTTTAAGATACTGATAAAATTATCAGTCTTTGGCAACATGTGTCATTACTATATTTAATATTCATCTTTCTGCTGTTTTTATAATAAATAACATTCAAAATCATTATAGTATTTGATAATTAAGAAATACAAAATTACACACAGGCATATATTTTGAACATTTTTATTTACACATTGCTATTTACCTTCTGAATATATGCTGTATACATTCATATACAACCTTTACTGTTCTTAATTTAATGTACTCTCATATTTTTTTATATATCCAGTTGTAATTCAGGTACAAATTAAATAAACACAGGTTTAGAAACTACAGATAAATGTCTTTCACGCTGAGTAATTAGAGAAAAAAGAATTTGACCCTGATGTTCACTTTCGCATGGCCAGGCCCATCTACAAACTATCCTTGAAAAAAAGTGAATAACATGTACAGTCTGAAATTACTCAAGAAAAAACTGCAGTTTGAACTATATTATGCCTCAGTTTATTGTTTGCGCGTGTATATCACAGTTTACAGATCACAGTGGAGTGTAGTTCATATTTGTTCAGATTATTCACATTTTTAAAGTAGAGTTTGTAGATGTAAGCAGTTCCATGTAATTTCACTTCTTTACATTCATTGGTTAAGACTAGGGATACACCGATTCCGATACCAGAATCGGGTATCGGTCGGATACTGAGCGCGTGTACTTCTACTTGTACTCGTAAAAGTGCTCTGATACAAACACACCGATACCACTTTACAGCAGCGTGATGTTCACAGTTAAGTGCAGTAGGTACTCGGCGGAGGAGTAATGTCAGCAGTGTAGAGATTTTTCAAAATAGACAAAAAGTTACGTTAAAGACACTCTGCCTACATTCTGTACATAATTCTGTCCGTTTTCTGAGTGCTTTCGGATGCGTACCCAGATGGAGAAGACGGACCAGTACCACTGGGAATCATGGAGGTAGCAGATCTTTTCAAAGAGCGAATGTGTGAGTTAGTGAAAAACTGCTGACATATTTATGACAACTACCCTCATCAGTATCAACATTAGTGTCCACTTTAGTGTTACCTCCTCTGTCCTCTCCATGTTTGTTATTGTTGAGTATCTTCTTTTTCTCAAAAAACATTACTCTTCTTCGTGGTATTTGTCCAGTATGGTTAATTAAGAGTGGCACCCTCTGGTGGACTGATTGAGAAACACGTATTCCAGTGCATTAAATGTCAGTAGCAGCACTTTGTTCCAGTCAGACTAATGACAACGACAATAAAGCACATTTTCAAAAGTAACTAAGAACTGTAATGGTATTATTAAGGACTCATATTGGTACTCGGTATCAGCAAGTAATCAAATGTAAGTACTTGTACTTGTACTTGGTCTGGAAAAAAGTGGTATCAGTGCATCCCAGTGCAAGACAGTATTTTACTTTTCTGACCCACTTCAGATCATATTGGTCTGAATGTGAAACCTGAATTAAAATAAATTTAACATTGTTAATTTTTGTTCATTCTTTCATTCATTCATTTCATAAGGTTATCTCGTGGGAGGGATTGGACTCTCAGAGTGCCAGTTTTGGTCCACAGGCCATATGTTTGACACCGCTGTACACCTCTAGTTGAACCCTGAACACTGAAAAACACTCAGAACCATGGAGGCAGTAAAGTGCCGTAGAAGTGCATCTTGGTCCATTTGGTGTTGGTTAGGCCATCGTCCACATAGAACCGGGCCGTGTTAATGTCCCACTGATGGATGGACAGACTGTGGTACTTTGGTTCTGTGACAGAACCATATCTGGGCTCAGTCTGGTTATTATTACATCGCAATGAGAAACACATTTTCTTGTCACGCTGAGATTCCAAACAGGAAAAGCAGAATAATGACGACTGCGACACAGTCCTGGTGGAGGACATTCATCTGTCTGTGCACAAACAAAGCTCCTGCCAGTAGCTGTGATTTATAAAAAAAGACAGTTGTATCCGTTCAGCGTCATTTCCATGTAAACCGGCAGCATCCAACTCGGATTCACATGTTTGGGCGAATGATGAAAGACGTGCTGTGTTGATCACTGGCGACAGGCTGGTTATCCTCTGAAACAGCAGCGTCAGGACCATGTGTGCATGTGCAGGTCCAGTCAGTCCACGTTTCACAGACGCTTCGAGTTCCTGGTCCATCTGGAACAGATCAACATCTTCTAATGATGATTGGACTGGTTCTAGTATCAGAGAATCAAAAACCAGCCGTCACCTTTACCTCAGACTTAAATGGAATGAGTTGGACCACAGAGTACAAGGACACATGGGCTACAGGGACTGGGACTGGGATTAGAATTAGGACTGGGACTAGGACCAGGAACAGGTATACATGTATGAAGACATCTGAGTATTGGAGACAAATCCAGGTGTGTTAATCTGATTTTTCATCAGATTCCTGCTGCTATCTGATAAAACAGATCAGATTATACTTTTTACATGATCAATAATGATCAGAGTATTAGTGTCATTGTTGATTGTTTACTGATAATTTATCAATTTCATTACTTAAATCATCAGCACCACTCATATCCAATTTTGGTTCATCCGGTGCCGCCATGATGTTTAAATCTGACTTGGCTGATGATGCCAAGTTGGGCATGGAAGAGTCTTGGGCCCTGATTGCATGGCAGGGTGGATGGTGGTGGTCTTGGTTGGATTTGCTGTGCCCTGCATTGCCTCTGAACCTGTAACCAAAAACCTGTAAACTAAAATAAGGAGGATGAGATTGAGGTCGACATGACCCTAAAGACCCGACAATAGACAATCTGTGATCAGCTGACATCTGACAATCGCAAAGCAAGAGGAAACTCTACACAAATGCAAATCTGTGCAGGTTTGAGCAGAACAGGCGAATATGAGGGGAAATAAAAGACGAGGACTCGGTTGTGGTTCACGGATATATCAGTGAAACTTGAGGCTTTCTGCGTCTGTCACTGGTTGAAGATTTGTTGAGTTTTCTCCATATCTCCCCTGTCAGAGTCTTCGGATAAAACCTGATCTGCTCTAAGACTGACAGGCCTCTAGTGATGGATTTGTCCATCAGTGGGAGGGGCTTCACGCTGCGACGGTTGATTTAACAGATTATCTACTGATTCCAAGATGTAAATGAGTCTGCCTGGAAAGGAATGCAGCTCAAAAGAATGTGTTTTCCATTTTTGCTGCTGATGCGTGGCTCATCCCGGCAGCTGAGGTGTTTCTGATCAGTCGGATGCTGTCATACACCTCGAAGATCAGGAAGAGGGTTTAATGAAACTTTAAAACTTCAGTCGGTGGAGTCTGGCAGGTCTGTTTAATAGGTTTCAGCGGCTCTTGACTGGTGCTGAAAGAATGAGTCGACCCACTTTAACACTCTGGTATCCGGGTGAGCATATTGTGCACACTTTGCGCTTCATGATAAAAATGGTCAAGTTATTTTTCACAACTTGTATTAGGTCAGAATTCTAAAGTTGTTCATGTTTGTGCGATTTTTAAAATCCTACACTTGCATCCAAGTTTGTAAAAAATGTACACTGACATATTTTAGCATTTAACATTTGACCTAGCACAAAAAATAATAACGCATATTAACAAATGTAGCTTTTAATCATTGACATATGCCAAAATAAAAAATTAAAGGTGGGGTATGAGATCTTAGAAAAACTCCTCAAGCAAGCTACATTTTTGAAAATACTCAATTCAAATGTCCAAACCCCTTTCTTCAGGCATCCCCCCATGCCTCTGAGAACACACGATTTATGCATGAAGAAGGGTACGTGTGTGTGTGTGTGTGTGTGTGTGTGGGGGGGGGGGGGGGGGGGGGGGGGGCGAATGCCAGTCGAGTTTGATAGACATATCACCATTCAATCATTTCAATTGGGTGCTCAAAATGATTGGATGGTGTTTTTTCAGTCCTGTCCATTCCACAGGTGACTAAATTTTTTTAAATTTTTGTGTTAGAGTATTTGTTTAACTGGTTGTAATCACGGTGTGAAGGTGATTTTAAGCAACATAGTAAAAAATGCTCCAGGAAAACTAGTATATTGAAAAAAAAGAATGGTTTGTGTATTTTGCATCAAAAGATATGGTTTGTTTCCATTACAAATATGGCATTTAAAGGGTTAAAAATATGACCATTATTGAGTATTTGATATTTTTGTTTGTGGCTCAAGTTCATGAAATCTACAAAAAAAATGTACAAAAGTTACAAACTGGGAAAAAAAAAACTAAAATCTGACTTTGTAGACTACGCTCTTTCGGTGGTTAGGGTTGGGGCCTCTCTGGGTGGGATACCAGAGGGTTAACACGTCCTGTGGTGGGCAGTAGCATGTGCATCATCCTGACAAGTGAGAAAACAACAAGGCTTCGATGCTGCGAGAAGGTAAATGAGTTATAAAGCAGCTCAGGTTCCAGGAGACGATGAAGAGTGTGGCTGTGGTTTGGACATTGCATATAAATCCACCTCAGGAACCACAAAACAGCCCCGCATGTGCACCACGGGCTCAGGTTACAGTCAGTCGTACTCAGGTCTGGACTGGTCTTGGATCTCACAGTTTTGAATCCAGAGACATCACTAAACCGTCCGATCTGTTTGTCCATCATTACCCTCATCATCATCACAGTCAGCCAAAATCTCAGCTAATTTCAGTGTCGAATGTTTGTGTCTGGAGTAGAATCAGACAAATCCACTGGAAGGAAACGTGTCAAACTGAACCATCTGCTCTCAGACGCCTTCACTTCACAGGACTGATTAAAAAATGAGTCACAATCTGATAATCTGATGCTGAAACAAAGGGAAGTCTTTCATATCCACAGCCTTTAAATCACACAGACTGACATCAGTTATTTAAAATGGAATATAATATTCCTGTCACACATGGATCCAGACCAGGTAGAACTGTTCCATTACAACATTGGTACATTTACACCGTTCTGGACTGAAAGTGGTTCATAAAGCTCCACAGTTTCAGCTTTTTCCACTGATTTCTGTGTCCTGATCATCAACCCCTTCATTCCCACTGGATCACTGGTGATTCCACAGTTTTGTCTCTCTTTGTATCTTAACAGTTTTGTAGTCCTTAGGGGTCTGGGTGAATTTGGGTTGTTTTTGAATAATTTTGATTTTGCCATTTGCTTACGTTGCCTTGTTTGGTATAATTTTTTTCAGCTCAACCTCACCTGTGTGACTACAGTTATTCTTTTTATTTCACATGCTGCATTAACACACTGAATCTAAAATCACACAAAAAATTTATTCACACATGACAGTCATGGAGACAGTCTAATATGTGTCCCTGAGGTGGACACAGATGTCCACCCCATGAGTCCCGTCTTATCTGATAAATGTTAATCTGTTCTACTGGTGGTTTCATCTGGTCTGAACTGGCTTTAAAAATCGGTATATGTTTTGTCTCATGTCAACAGGACGGATCCTGGACCTGAAGACAGGGACGGTGAAGAAGGAGGGACAGCAGTCATCCATGAGGATGTGCATGGGTTCCCGACGTTCCTTCATCTGCCGCATGAGGTCAGTTTGACTTCACTGTTCGTCTTTTACACAGGAGTATTCAGACAGAGGTTCACAGCTTCCACAACACACAGAAAATGACACAAAAAAGGACAAAGCAGTTATAAAAGACATTAAGACGTGAGACGAGATTAAAATGACAAAAGGTGAAGCAAATTGACAACAATGACAAAGAGAAAAAGCATAAAAATATGCAACAACTCAAAAGGTATGAAGCTTAAAATTTGACAAAAGCACAGATTTGGCCTCGGATTTTGCAATTTAGTGGTTTCCAGTTGGTGGTCACAACATTTAAAATAAAGAAATAGCTGGATAAGCAAGTGGAGAAAATGAGTGGAGGAGCAATTTGGACAGAGGAAGAGAGAATGCCTCATGAAGGAACGTGGCTTCCACCGGTTTACATGGTGTTGTGGACATGGAGCAGTGTGAACATGAACTGAAACAAGGTGATGTGCAGCACTGTAACACATTGTATTATATTACTCCCTGAATCAGAACGAAATTCAGGTGTGAAGACACCCTTATTTTACAAATTTGTTGATTATAGATGGTGATGGCTGATCTCCTCATTTGTCCCTCATTCATTTTGATTCATTTTGGGAATAATTTGGAACAAAGTGTTGCAGAAATACAACAACACACACATCACACACACTCTAAACCTTCACAAAACACAGGAAAACTCAGTAGATTCTGATTGGATCTGTCATCAGGTTGGTTTAACCTTCTGGTGTTCCACCCATAGAGGTCCTTCTAATCACCCAAAGCACTTAATCTGCGCAGTGCTGTAGTAATGTCAATTTTTTTTTCACACAATTTGTTTTTAACTTTAAAAAAAATATATTTTGTATTTCATCAACTTGAGCCATAAACAAAAATATCAAATATACAATAACTGTCATGTTTTAACCCTTAAATGCCGTGTATAAAACACAAACACATTTTGTTTTTTTTCCAATATATTACATAAAAATTGGATTACTTTTTTTTTTTTTTTTCATTTTTGCAGTCTGGCATATGTCAGTGATGAACAGCAACACTGCTGGATATGCATTATTATGTTTTGTGATAGGTCAAATGTTAAATCCTAAAATGTGTCTGTGCATTTTTTACTCACTTCAGAGAAGGTTGTTAGTGTAGTAAGTTTCCATTGTTTACAACGTGCTGATTTTAGTTGCGAGGTCAGAATTAATAAAATCATGCAAAAATGAACACCTTTTAATACAAATTGTGAAGAACAACACGACCTTTTTATAACTTGAAGTACAAAGTTTGCATAATATGCTCATCTGGATACTGGAAGGTTAATTTATGTTTCTAAAGGTTTTTACTCATCTATAGAAATAACGAGTCCTCTGTGGAGATGGACTTAATCAGCACTTCTGCTAATGAATCACAGTTTCAATAAAGGACCCTGATTATGAAACTGGAGCGTGTTGAATCCACATGATTTCACGGGTCCATTGGAACCAGACCCATGTGGACCGGACCCAGCGGGGCTTCATGTAATGGGTCCGACTCGCAGTGTGAGACCATCTAAGTGACGGCCATTAGACGTTGACAATGATGTGAATGGCAGCTTCTTTTGTTTCTGCTCCGCCTCCGCTCACCCTCCGAGTTGTGCTGAGTGCTTTCTAATTAGCCTCACAGACGCTAAGCACAATGGAACTGCACATGTGATGGATGGTGGCGTTCATGCTATTATTCCCATAGTTCATCATAATATGCCCACTCATAAATGCAGAACCATCAGAATCTGAGGAAAGCGAGGGGAATTAAAAGTTCCAATGAGATCTACAGCAGTAATAGGAGTACATTTCAGTGTGTGGATTCATTTATTTGCTTATAGATATGAAACAATTATATTAATGTTCCTCCTGTTATCAGTCAGAACACTTAACTCTATTAGAATCAGATGGAAATCACAGAAACATGTACTTAACAGATTCAGTCACGAAGGAATCGAATTTAATGCAGCATCTTGGTCTTAATGATGCAGCTTTTAGAATGAAAATGTCTCTGTTCACTTGAGCAGTTTAGAGAATTAGAAAGCAGAAATAATCTATGAATATTAACACATTAACGATGAGGCTGATGCTGCACTAGGATAAACACAGAATCATAATAAACCCCACCCACATCCACCAACAGTGTCATAATAAACCCCGCTTTGTACACTACCAGTGTCATAATAAACCCCACCCACATCCACCAACGGTGTCATCATAAACCCCAGCCCACGTTCTCTACCAGTGTCGTAATAAACCCCATCAGGTCATTTCAGATCCTTAATAAATGTTAACTCATACAGTTATCTACAAACACTTGAGCTAATTAGGGGCTAGCAGACAGACCATAGAATTCAATTCATTGTAAAGCTAACATCAGCTAACGCAGCTAAGTTCTTCTGGTTATTATCTGTTGGGGACAAATATAAGTTTTATTCAATAAACCAGAGTCTGAATGTTCTGAATAATGCAGAATGTTTTTGTCATAACCCTCAGAGACCTTGAAGAGTTGTAGTTTTTAATATTTTTTTTAATATTTGTATAGTATCAGCTGTCAAATATCAATGGATTCAGGAAAAGGAGAATTTGATCTGGTTTATTTTGTGTCAGAATTTTACATTTTCATCAAAGGAGAATGAGAAAACAATGAACTGAAAATGTATTTGCAGGTGTAACTCAGTCTTTAATGTAGAAGTTTTCATCCTGCAAATGATTTTTATGTTTATATGTGACCTTTTTTTAGGAAGTTACAGCACTTTATTATCTACAGTTAAGAGATTATAATAAATCAGGCCTAAACACATACATCTAAATGTCTAAATAAGACCTATTTAGTTGCACTGAATAGCTGAGAAACCCCAGAATTAATTGTTGTGGTTTTTTTTGGTTTAGTTGGTTAATATATTATATATGAGTGAGTGTGCTATAAATTCACCCCCTGTACAGTCGTCACTGAGAGGGGGACAAATGGACTGTAGAGACCAAAACCAGGCTGTTTATTTCTGCTACAGTTGTTAGTTTTGTCATGGGTGTGTATGGGTACTGACTCTCTCTTGGCTCCACCCCCCAGTGGACATTAACGCAACTGCAGACTCTGATACGAATGCATTGGCTTCACTTTTCAGCCCCGCAGGTTTCCATCTGGTTTAAATGCAGGACTGGATTTGACGCTGAGTGTATTAATGGAAAAGTATGAGTGGACGTGGCCTCAGGGAGAAAACACTTTACACTTCACATGTGTTGGTTTCCTGCTGTGGAAATGGACTAAACCATCACATCATGACAGGATGAAGCCAGGGAACCAAATCGCAGGATTCCAATGATGCACGAACAGTAATAAGACAGGAAATGGGCTCGGATTAATCCCGACCTGAACTGGACCCACTACTAGAACCCCTGAAATTATTAGCATTATCAATTAATCAGATTATTATTAATTTGGATCATGAGTGCAGGATGAGTTAAAACCCTTTATGGATGGTTTTGTCTCCAGTGCCACATTTTTGCATTCATTTAAACTGCCGCAACTCCTGAACCGTTCACACGATTGACAAAGTCCCAAGTTCATCTGAAAACTGAAATTAGTTTCTTTTTATGCTGTTTAACACATTATGGTAGAGGCCTGTATTGACTGAGGGGGAGGGGATGGAATTGGGTGGAGCAGAGAGCAGCAGAGGGCAGTCGGTGAGAGAGATATGGAAGATTTTTATTACTTTTGCCAGCATTTTAGTGAGGTTTTAGCTGTGAATTCTTGTAAATAATTGTGCATAATAGTGATAGTACTGTTTTGTAATGTTCTACTAATTGTTGTGCCATGTTGTTCTCGAGTTTCGCTATTTTTTTCTGGGTTGTATTGCGGTTCATATAGTTCATATAGTTCATTGATGGTAGAGAGCTAACCAGGGCACAAAGAGATGCATTGTCCATAAAAAGCAGATCATGGATGTTTTTCTCAGTGAAATGAGGGGCTCTAACTCTCTAACAACTAAAATGAACAGAGATTATCAAACAGGCTAAAAATGACTACAAATAATAAAAGATAAGAAGCTGTAACATGGACACTGAATGATCTTGACAAACAAAAAAGTTTGAGCACATGTAATAGCTGAAAGTTTATTTCTGTAATCTCACAAAGTTATGAACATTTACAGTTGTAAATATGTTATAAATATGATAAAAATTCAAGTCTGTTTTTTTTTTTTTTTTTACATTTTGCTATAGCACAGTGTTTCAAACACTTATTACATATAATAATGATTAGTGATAATTAATGGCCAGATACTGAAATTAAATTTTTCCTGAAAAAGTTGTAAAAATGGACAAAAAAAAAGACATTTTCTGACACTTTTATTGCAAAAACAACGTGAAGAAATCTAGGCAGCCTGTTATGATGGTAGTCCTGAAAAAGGATAATAAGATGATTTTTAATTTGGATCACTAAGAAGAAAAAGTGATGAATTTGAATGATGCATTAAAGCTCCTGTGTTTGATAGGTTTTAGTTTTTCAGTTCAGTTATAATGATCTTCGTGAGCAGATGGAGTTAAAATAACAGATTCATTTTAACTGACATAAATCCTCATTATGTCTCATATTTATCGTTTTCTATATGTTTCTGTCTCAGTCGTCGAGTCCTTTTCTTCGTTTAATCCTGTTTTTAGAGCGAACCCTCGATGGTCCTGTTAAATCCTGTCCAGATGAACATGTCGGAATGCGTGATGTGAAGGAGTTAAAGCTCCCAAGCAGCTGCCGTCGCTTATGTTGATTTACCAGCTGCTGTTTCCACGTCTCACAGTTCCACTCTGGTATCATTTCATCCTCATGGAGGATTCATCGTGACACGTTCCAGGTCAGCAGCGGAATTCCGAAGGCGTCCGCGCTGCTCGGCCTGCATTTCGTTCCCATCTGAACCGAGTTGACGGATGATGAAGACGATGATGACGGATGGATGCGGCCCGGCTCCATCTGGGATTCGTACCTGACTTAACGGAGTTCGAATGTGCGTGACAGCCGTTGTGCAACGCCGGCCTTGAACCTGTATACGGACGACACCTGAACCTCAACCTGAACCTCAACCACAACGCTGTGACATACGGGCCCGAGCTGCCGCTGAAATTGAGATATTCATGCAGCCAAAACCTATTTCACAGCATATGAACCTGCAGCCTTATGCCTGAGTGTATATCTGCTGCCACAGGTCCAAGCTGGAGTGACTGATGTTTTACAGCTGAACATAATTAAAATGTTTTCACATCTACATTCATACACCTGCACATTACTATTCCATGT
This sequence comes from Sphaeramia orbicularis, assembly GCF_902148855.1. NCBI lineage: Eukaryota > Metazoa > Chordata > Actinopteri > Kurtiformes > Apogonidae > Sphaeramia > Sphaeramia orbicularis. The sequence continues at coordinate 26,242,370 of NC_043959.1, read as the reverse complement.
GCTTCATATTCACAGATTTCACATTTTGCCCCACAGCTTTGACAAAACCAATGCAAATTTTACATCAAACTAGAGCACAGCAGTAACATAACTTTCCAGTGTCCAGATGAGAATATTATGCACACTTTGCAATTCATGTTATAAAAGATCTTATGATTTTTCACAATTAGTATTAGGTTGGAATTGAAAACCTTTTCATTTTTGCCGGATTTTTAAAATTCTGACCCAGCCACTAAAATCAGCACCTTGTAAATAATGTAAAATTACTACACAAACATGCAAATGAGTAAAAAATGTGTATTGACACATTTTTGAACATTTGAGTCAGCACAAAAAATAATAATGCATATTAACCAATGTTGCTTTTGTTTCTTTTTTTAAGCACTTTGTGACTTCTCTTGTCTCTGAAAGGTACTATATAAATAAACTTTGCTTGCTTGCTGTTGATCATTGACATATGTCAGGCTGAAAAAATAAAAAATAGGTTATCTAATTTTTATGTAGTATATTGAAAAAATTAACAAAAAAAAACTATGTCAAAAATATGGTTTGTTTACATTACAAACATGGAATTTAAGGGGTTAAAAATATGACAGTTATTGAATATTTGATGTTTTTATGGCTTAAATTGATGAAATACAAAAAAAAATGTAAAAAAGTTTAAAAAATAAACCGAATGAAAAAGATTCTGACATTACTACAACACTTTCCAGGTCACACACTTTTGGTGGTTTAATAACCTCTTTGGACGGGATTCCAGAGGATATGTCATGATGTGAATTTTTCTTTAGTCATTATTTATTTTTTATTTAACATTTATTTAACCAGGCAGGTCAGTTGAGAACCAGTTCTCATTTAAATGATGACCTGAGCAAGATGCAGCAGAACAGGCAGATAACTGTAAAAACAGAACAAAAACAAAGAAACAAATAATAACAAATAATATAAGTCATATAATGAGCCATAACGGTGCTAAAAGAGAGTATTATTTGCACTATTTACATCGGTGTATTTTTAAAAGAGTAGCTATTAACAGTAAGAGCTTAAAGACATATAGTATAGTTTTACAATATGTCGTATCAATTATAAATGAAAGCAACAACTTTAGAGTTTCATCGCTCATATTCTGAGTTAAAACCATCACAAATGATTCAATGTTTTGTTGTTTAACTTCTTTTGCTTTTGCAGATTTTAAAGCAAAGCAAATGTTATCATGTGGCTACTTTTAGAAGCTCTGACTCTAGATTCTGGATTTCTTCATCAAACGTCATTGTAATACTGAGGATAGAACTTAAATTAGGTCACCAGACTTGGTGGATCTGGGTCTGTGGTCCAGGTCAGAGGACTGAAGTCATGTTTCTGTTTTCAGTTGTGATAATTGTGCTGTTTCGAGGCTGAATGTGCACAGGTACTTTGGGTTTAGTTGTATAATTACTGCCATGTGCTGGGTTCAGATCGCATCACTGCGTTGGCACTTCCTGCGGATCGCGACCCCTTCCAAACCCCATTGACTCAAACACCAGGATGTCACCGTCTGCCTTTGGTAACTCTCTGGGTAGTACACTCGACATCAAAACGCTCGAGCTTGAAGAGCTGAAGAAAACAACACACCTCTGCAGTCGAACTCAGTTGCGTTCGTGCCAGATCGAATGGAATCTTCGAGCCTTGTTTTGTCTGGACGCGTCACAAAGGGATGGCGAGTCGCACGAGAAGCGCTGCGTGTTCGGCTGTCAGGAATCTGCTGGACCGCCGCCTTCTTCTGTTCTGTTGCTATTCCAGGCTTTGCATAATTCAAACAACATGCTGCCGGGGCCGTCGGCAAGAAACTGCAAGCAAACACTGAAACACAAGCAGTTTTGTGACACATGCATAAACATGTCTGAGGACAGCACAGCGGGGTTCAACGGATAACATTTCAAGAAGCCGTTATTAGAAGCAGAAAGACTTATGTAACGCTGAGCCACGAGACCTAGGCCTTTTCACGGAAAAACACACACTGAAATCAACATAAACACTGAGGATCAGAGGGAGGTTAAAGATGCACATGGACCTGGACCGATCAGATCCTCACGGGACTCAACATAAAGCTCCTTCAGGGACGCTCAGATGGTTTAGTTGATCCTTTGCAATGAAAAGTTAACAAAATAACGTGTTCCTGCTGATCCGTAAAACATTCAGGCCCTGCATGAGGTTCCACTGAGGCCAGATTCAGTGGTAACACGAACCCCAAGCCTCACTGTAATGTAGAAGTTATGCCACATTTTTGTCGTTTTGAGATGTTTTTATTTATTAAACTCCTGCAAGAACTTCAACTTTACCCTGCATTTCAGCGTTTCCACCCAAGTTATCCGATAAAAAACCTTCCCTCTAAAAGGTATTAAATTGTATATGGTAGGTCTTAAGTTATGTTGCAATAAACTTGTTCTCTGTATTGTGTTTAAATGTGTCCAAGCTGCAAAGAAAGTTACGTTAATCTACTCAGTTCCACCCCTTCCAATCCAACAATTTATATTGAAATTAGGAACCAATAATCACTAACTTTGCAGCCCCTGGTGAGAAATGGAATGAAACAATGGGAATCAAGGCTTTGGAGTAAATATATACATTTTCCTAAATTTGAGGAGCCATGAATTTTTGCCAGTATGACTGTGAGATGGGCATTAAATTCTATTCTAAGTGGTCTTAAAAAGGTCTTAAAAAGCCTTAAATGTAACTTGTAGAAACCTGTAGGAACCCTGACAAACACAGAGAGCTCAGATGAGCTGATGTTCTTCGTCATGTTTTCAACCTCAGCAGAAGAATAAATAAAATAAAACCTGAACAGTAGAGTTTGACCAGTGTCAAACATCTTTGTGAACCATCTCCTTGTGCTGTGAATGTTTTATTTGGGTCAATCATTTATCGGTATCATCGTATTTATAATGATCTCCTCATTTCCTTGTTTATGGGACATACTCTGGGTTTGTAAATGTTCTGTGTTAAACTGTGTTAATTTCCCTTGGGGTCTTCATGGACTGGAGATGATCCGGGGTTGATTCTCCATATCCTGTTGTTTGGGTTTGATGCGTCTCCGTCTTCTGGAACATTCACCCCCTCATGCGATGTAAACTCATAATATACGACCATTTCTTCAACACGTCTACAGAAACACAGAATAACCAATCCCAGATCTCCTGAGGAGCGTCCAGGAGTGGCTCATAGTTCCAGACTGTGGTGATAAACATCAGGATGTGTCGTCCAGTGGATTCAAAGCTGCCACGTTCAGTGGTTTGATCTGAGTTTCCATGGTGATGTTTAACTGATCATTTAAAGTGACAGAACAGCCTTGAACTTATCACTGGACTGATTGGAACCGTGAAGACCTGGTTCTTCTGTGTCATCTGCATTAATATCACATTAATTAGAGCCTTAGAACTGAAGGCAGCAAAGTGGGGAAGTGTATTCTCACAGATCCATCATGTTTTTTTCACTTTTTGGTTAAACAGAGTCAGAAAGTCCCAACTTTAACTCATCGCAAATACAGAAAACATCTGTTTTATGGATGTTGGGCATTAGAGTCGGCTGGAGAGTCAGCTTGTAACCAAAGGATTGCTGGTTCGATTCCCTGGGCTTGCAGAAGAGTTGTTGGCTGATGTGCCCTTGAGTAAGGCACTAAACCCCCCATTTGCTTCCTGGGCTCTTGATATGGCAAGTTGACTGCTCCTAGTCTGTGTGTGGTGTGTTCCTGCATGTTCTAGTGATGGGTTAAAAGCAGAAGGTTAGTTTCGGTGTGTGGTGTAAGTCTACGTGTGCCTGTACTGACAAATAAAGAATCTTAATTTAGCAAAATTAATCATCTCTGCATATGCCAGCTGAAGTGGTTTTATCTGCACTCTTTTTTAATGATTTTCATTTTTTAGTACTCTATATAAAATTATATATTTCACACAGTTCAGTGTTTTATTTAATAAAATAATCAACAGAATGAGTAAAAATGACCAAAATGATCAACAAAATGAATAAAATGATCAACAAAATGAACAAAAAAATCAGTTTTTCTTTGATGAATACTTGTAGAAAATGAATCATTCCAGCTGTCTTCAGATTTCGTTAACATCATATAAAGACTTTTACAGTGAGAATCTGTCAGAACAGTGAGTTTCTATCTCAATATGACAAAAATAAAATGAGACACGAATCAGGTCCAGATGCATGAAAAGCCTCCAGGAGACAAACCCAACAGGGACTCCACCAAGTTGGACTCATTAGTAATTTCTTCAAACATCGTCTTCTCTGAAAATACTTGTTGGATTCATTTCAGATTTTATGTGTAGCTTCCTTCCTTCCTCACAGTTTTGAGAAATTTCAATTTTTAAATTCTTGCTGAATTTTCGTGATATATTACCAATGTGCCTTTACTTATTTGGCATATTTTGATGCTTATTAGCATAGAAATGGTTACAGATATCAATTGTACTTCCTATTGAGCACCGATAGGAAGTCATATATGGACTTTGATTTAATTAGTTGAGTTCTCCTCCAGTGAAAGTACCACTCACTTCTATTGGGAGATTGATCTCCTGCATCCAGATCACAGGACTCTAACATAGAGACGGAACCTGACAACCTCACACATTCAACTTGGTACTGATTCTTGATAGAACATGTTGGTGAGCTACAGGGACATTGGGACAATTTTTTGCAATCTAAGACCGATGTATTCACATTGTCTTTTTTCCTGTTGTGTCTCATTGTGTGTTTGTGTTTACCTGTGCAGGTGTGGGAGCGCCCCTCTGGACCACATCTCCCTAAACCGTCTGTCCAACATGAGGAAGAGATACAGGTACACGACTTTTCATCACTTCCCTGACCATGTATCTGTACTCTGAACTGTTTATATGGCTTATTTTATACATTTCCGTGGCTGAGGTGGATGATTAATGTGTTTTTTCCCCTGGGTTTTGCCTCAGAGACTGACCCTCCTGCTACAGATTTATATAGACCCATATGAGGTCTGAGCAGAAGCTGAAAAACAACTGTTTACCTCAGTGTGTTTCTCAGAAAACAATTCATTCACTTAGACTTAAAGCTTCGGTGGAAAACACACGGAACATGATGAAGAGCTACGAAGTGTAATGAAACTAAATGAGATTCAGGCAGAGGTTGGTTCAGTCATAACTCACCTTCCTCCAAACACAGACTTCAGCTTTTAACTAAACTTTACTGTGAACACGTGATGCTCCAGTTTCCAGGTTTCACACTGTTGTCACTCATAGTCGCGGAAAAAATTCTTAGACCACCCTTGTTTTCTTCAATTTCTTGTTCATTTTAATGCCTGGTACAACTAAAGGTAAATTTTTTTGGACAAATATAATGATAACAACAAAAATAGCTCATAAGAATTTCATTTCAGAGCTGATATCTATCCGTTTTCCATGTTTTCTTGATAATAACCAAAATCACTTCAGTTCTTACATCAATATCTCTGACATTGTACTGACAAAAACAGTGCTTTTAGGCATTCCATGTTTTCTTTTCTGTCTGTTTTAGTCACATGAGACACACAAGAGTTGGTTCTTGATTGTATAACCATTGTTTTTGATGACTTTTGATGGTCTAATAATTTTTTCCGTAACTGTACGTAAAATGTATGATAAAATATGGATGTTTATGACCAAGACCAGTTAAAGACCAGTTTAAGGGTTTTCTGATCCATATCCATAAATGTAGATTAATCATCTATAATTCACCACAGGATCAGTTATCAGACTGATTTATTAGTAGGTATTCATTGAGCTCCTAAAGTCCAGAATCTACAATGATCTAAACACATTATTATCTGTGTACACAGTATACTAATGAACTAATTAACTTAATAATTATCTCACGTAAGCTATTAGGAGAGAGTTCATTAAGTTGCGTTTAAGTCTGTAACGTCTAAAATAAAAGACATAAACCACTGATCATCAAACTCAGAGGAATTAATGAATGAATCTGGACATAATTATGAAATCAGTCATAAAAATGCAGGAAAGTCCACCTTCAGTTTGTAATATTCAAGCTTGTATTTTCAGTAATTCCAAATTGTGCCGATGTTGAGTTTATAAAACGTCCTGATCTTTATCTGTGTCTCGGTTTATCTCTAATTGAAAGCCTTACGCAGCAGAAAACCCATCAGACTGAGTCCTCGTCTGCAGACCCAGGTCCACAGTAAAGATTTTAACCAGGTTCTGGTGTTTCTTTTTCAACCCAATCCAGATTCCACATATAAACCAACACAAGAAGATCAGAGAAAAAAACAAAAACACATGTAAACATCATTAGCTGAAGTAAAAAATGATAATTTCTTTCTTCATAATCATTTCATTTTTTTGTCGAAATGTTTGAAAAACTTCAGTTACTGTCAATGAGGAGCAAAAAAAAAACACTAAATATTCACATTCAAGAGTCTGCACTCTGAAACTTTAGACCAGGGCTGTCAAAAATACAGTCCACGGTCCAAAACTGGCCCCACAAAGTGTCCAGTCCCTTCTGTGCGATGAAGTGGCGAAGTGCAAAAGTTTGTAAATAACTGAAGTTATTAACAATCAACAGAGTAAGAGTTATCATACATTTAAATACTATATTTTTTCAGTTCCAGATGAATGTTATTAAATATTTTGTGTGTTTGTAGATCCAGTGTGATCTGTAAGTTGTAATGTACATGTCTAAATGATAAACTGAGACAGAATATTATTAAAGTTACGGAAATTTCATGGTTGTTCATCTTATTCACATTTTTTAAAGGATAGTGTTTTTTGTGTTTCTTTGGGCTGTACATATTACTATCATAATTTAAGTAATTGTTGATTTGTAATTTTTTCCCAGTTTTTTCTGTTATTTACTCTTCTATTTATTCTGTTTGCTCTGACCCAGTTGAGGTCTGATTGGGCTGAATGTGGAACCTGAACTAAAATGAACTTGAGACCCACGTTTTAGACTTTTACCTCAGTTCACCTGACGTCTCTGTTTTGTTCATATGCTCTGAGACTCGCCTCATACCAGACCAGGGTCTACTTGCGATCCAGGTCTATATGCAGTCCAGGTCTACATATTGGATCTGATCTCTGACCCTATGTGTGTTTGTGTTGGACAGGAACGGTCTGGGTCCGTCCAAAGAAGGCGAGGCCCAGTACTCAGTGGTCCACTGCACCGGATACATCAAAGCCTGGCCTCCTGCAGGTAAACCCCGCCCACCAACCCTGCCCCCACCAGCCCCCGTGTCCTCATCCTCATAGTCCTGCAGAACCCACATCAGGGTCTGCTCAGAGCCCGGGTGGTCCGGTCTAACCTGAGGTACTGGGTCTGGTCTGGTTCTGGTCTGTGAGTGCAGCTGGGTGATGAAAAACAAAATAACATTCACATCTGTGAGTCAAGAATCCAGATGTTTTTATCAGATCAGGACCAAACCAAATACTCACTTCATCTCAAATGATAAGTTTTTTGTAGTATTGCAACTCTTCTCTCCTATAATTATGACTTTTGTTTTACAAAACATGACTTTTTCACATATTCTTTCACATTTTCTTCACATTTTCTAAATTTTGACCTTTTTCTCATTGATAATGTGACCTTTTCTCATAATATCAATCATTAGTCTATTAGATTACAACTCTTCATAATATATTTATAACTTTTTCCTCAAAAATAAGAGATTTCTTACAATAGTATAAGTTTTTCTCAAGAAACACAACAAAGTATGATACTATTTCTTATGTCGTTTATTTATTTCTCTGTTTGTTCAGAACATGATCAAAATAATAAAAGTATCTAAAAGTTCTGGAATAAAATGAAGCGAAACACAAAATACAGAAACATTTAGTGAGCTTTATTAGATGATGTAAAAAAAAAAAAGAGAGAGTGAGAGAGAACAACAGAAACGTGGATGATAATAATATCAGTACAAATTTTTGTAAATGTATAAAATCATGAATCAGGTTGAGTTCGAGGTTCTGGTTTCTGGTCCAGCTCAGAGTCCCAATTCCTCATCAGGTTGTGGTTTCTGGTTCTGAGTACACATTGTGGAGGTTCTGGTGGTGTTTCTATATGTTGCTTCTTGTTGTTGAGTTTCTCGCTGATAATTTAGATGTTTGCAGTAAAAACACATTTAGAGGGTGGAGTTTGTGCGTCTTCTGCCAGGAGCATCCCAGGACATCCAGGTGTTCTGATCCAGCTTCAGTGTAGACCAGGATCAGGTCCAGATGTGGGTTACTGGTCGACATAGATGCAGCTGTACAGAGGAGTGAGTCTGGACGTAGATGAGTTCACATCAGGACGACAAAGCCTGGAGTGTCAGGGATGTGATTGGATGTTTGTGGCTGAAATGCATCGTGGGAGTTGTAGTCTGACACTGAATTCAACACTGAGGATGTTTTCACACCCGAATGGTTTTTGGATCCGTTCAAGGTCTGTCACTGTACCTCAGAAACAGACTGTCTTCAAATTTGGAACAGATTCACATGGACGCAAGGATGAACTGGAAGGATTTTGGTGGCCAGAGGTCAAAGGTCAGCCTGGCTGTGACACTTAGTCAGTCACTTATCAGGCCAAAACACAAGGTTTCAGATTATGATGCAAAGACTGAAGTTTTGGTTCGAAGCTTTGGTTGACAGCAAAAAACACTTGTACACAACACACTTGTAATTTCAAATTCACAAGTGGAAAGGATCGCCTTCCCGACAGCATGTGAAGGCACCAAAAGATAATGTCTTTTGGATGGACCAAAGACCAAAGGTCCAAAGAGCTGTTCAGGAGGTTTCAGATCTGCACCTTTGGGTTGGATCAAAGTTAAAAGTCCAAAATTCTCCAAAAATGAAGTAAAAACTGAAGTAAAACCCATCAATTCCTCAAACTAAAATTATAACTAAAACTATGCCTTCACGTGCAAAACTACCTCAAACTAAACTGAACACAATAAATGTAGAGGAAATTAAATTTATTATTATTCTGGACTGTGTATGTAGTTTTCTGTAATTGGGTAACTACACTGTGTTATATTTGAGGAAATCTGCCTGTAGTCGTACATCCTGACCCTGGCCTCCCCTCAGATGACCCTGTGGTTCTGAGTCGGACTGGTACAGACCCCCTCTGGGTCCAGGTGTCCACATTAGAGGCCATGTGTGAAACTGGACCTGGTCTGCTCTCTGGAATCCCACTGGAAGACGTCCAGGTCCAACAAAAACATCACAACAGCCTGTGTCGAAATCATTGACACATGCTTCACTTCCTTTCTCTAAAAATACTCCTGGATTTCCAGTGGATTTCACTGGAAAACATAAACCAAACCACCACCACGTAACACCCAGCAGTTGAGCCCCTCTCTGTTTGGTACCCTCTCCTCTCACACACACACACACACCAATGTATAATGATGAATATGTAATCAGTATCTGGGGCGAAGGTGGTGGGTTTACAAGAAAAGCAAAAAAAATACTCCTGGAATGTTCTGAATGCAACAAACATCCATGAGACGGAATGGCAGATGTGGACCAGAGACCCGGCCCGACCTGATGATCTGATGATGTGTTCACTGACCGCTCAATCAGACGAACGGGGCCACAAATTAAAGTCACAAGTTGAATGTGGAGCGAAAGGATAATTTCTGTCGGAATCATCAACACCTGGTAAAGAATCTGCCCTAAAGTCCACATGAAACAGGTCCAGGATCAGCCTCTGGCCTCTGAAGTCCATATGAAACGGGTCCGGGATCAGCCTCTGGCCTCTGAAGTCCACATGAACCAGGTCCGGGATCAGCCTCTGGCTTTGGGGTTCACTCTCAGAGATTATCCAGACAGATCTGACAGGCAGAAGGTCAAAGTCTTTGTTCTGCCTCTGTTGAAAACTATCTGACTGAACATTCACGTCAGTACAGCAGAATTCTACAGCCCAGAAGGAAACGAAATAAGAGATCACAGGTGTGTTTTTGTCATTTTCTTCTTATTTTGTCATAATCTCAAATATCTTAACATCTGGATTCTTCAACTTTCACTCTGGACCAAAGTCATCTATAACCTGCAAAGAAAAATTCATTTAACATATTTTTATAATCATCAGTTTTGACTGAAATTAGATTTGAATCCTTTTCAGACGATTGTGTCTCCAGCACCACATTTTCACATCCACAGTCACTCAAATTACCATGACTCCTGAACCGTCTGCACAATTCACAAAATTCAAAATGCATCTTAAAGCTGAGATTTTGTTCTTTCTATTGCTATATAACACATTAGGGTAGAGGCCTGCTTTGACTGAGGTAGAGGGGTGGAAATGGGTGGAGCAGAGAGCAGCAGATTGCAGTCGGTGAGAGAGCGAGATGGAAGATTTTTATTGCTTTTAGTAGCATTTTTGCGAGGTTTTAATTGTAAATGATTGTATATAATAGTGATAATGGTGTTTTGGAGTGTTCTACTGGTGTGTTTTGCCATGTTTTTGTTGAGTTTCACTGTTTTCTGCCTTTTTTTCCAATGTTTTTATCTGTAACTTTGTGGTTTGTATAGTTTGTTGATAGTTTTATTTTAGCTGTAAATATTTTGTAAATGTATGTATTTTCACATATATACATGTAATTTACATATGTAAATATACAGGGTGGGGAAGCAAAATTTACAATATTTTGAGGTAGGGATTGAAAGACAGTGTATGACCAATTAGTTTATTGAAAGTCATGAGAATTTTTTTGCCACAAGAAAATTTACGTAACAGAAAATGTTTTTATTCTATGTGTCCTCCTTCTTTCTCAATAACTGCCTTCACACGCTTCCTGAAACTTGCGCAAGTGTTCCTCAAATATTCAGGTGACAACTTCTCCCATTCCTCTTTAATAGTATCTTCCAGACTTTCTCGTAATAGTTTTGCTCATAGTCATTCTCTTCTTTCCATTATAAACAGTCTTTATGGACACTCCAACTATTTTTGAAATCTCCTTTGGTGTGACGAGTGCATTCAGCAAATCACACACTCTGACGTTTGCTTTCCTGATTACTCATATGGGCAAAAGTTTCTGAAAAGGTATGGATAATAGTGTTAGGTATGATTATGACATCAATATATGTTTGGTTTCAAAACAATTGACGTAGTGCCTGCTGAGAAAAAATAACTAAATGTTCATTGTAAATTTTGCTTCCCCACCCTGTATATCCAGAGCTAGCCAAGGGCAGAAAGAGTTGCATTGTAAAAAAAAAAAAAAAAAAAAAGCAGATCATAGATATTTTTCCCAATGAAATGAGGGGCTCTATCAACAACTAGACAGAAAGTGAACAGAAGCTAAAAATAACTAGAAATAACTAAAATAAGAAACTCTAGCATGGACACAGAATGATCTAGACAAACAAAAATGTTTGAGCAAGGGATGTCATGAGAACCAATACTCACGATACCATTCGATACTATGAGGAAAAAAAAACATTGATACTCATTCTTTTAAGAAACGGAAAAACCGATGCCTGTGTAAGAATTGGTACCATCCGTAAGCTACTACTCTTCCGGAATTGTATTGTATATTATAGTGATCTTGCTTTTTTGGACTGTTCTACTAGTGTGTTTTGTCGTGTTTTTGTCGAGTGTCACTGTTTTTATCTGTAGTTTTTTTTTGGTTTGTATAGTTCATTGATAGTTGTATTTTAGCTGTAAATATTATATAAATGTATGTATTTTTATATATATGTAAATCTATATGCAGAGAGCTAGCCAGGGCAGAAACAGATGCAAAAGAAAAAAGTAAAAGAAGCAGATCATGGCTGTTTTTTAGTGATATGAGGGGCTCTGTCTTCGACTAAACAGAAAATGAACCGAGACTATCACACAGGCTAAAAATTACTAAAAATAAGAAACTGGAACATGGACACAGAATGATCTAAACACACAAAAATGTTTGAATAGATGTGAAATAGTTGAAAGTTTATTTCTGTAATGTTATAAAGTTTCCTTATGCACATTTACAGTTGTTTTTCATAACAAATGTGATTTTTTTTTTTTTAAATTCCGTCTGTTTATTTTTTATTTTTTTATTTTATCATGCTGTTTTAAGCATTTATTATATATAATAATGACGATAATTGATGGATATTGAAACTTAAATTCTTTCTGAAAAAAAAGGTGCAAAAGAATTCGCAAAAAAGACATTTTTGGACACTTTCATTGTAAAAACAAAACTAAGATATCTCTGCCTGTTATAATGGGTGTCCTTAAAAGGGTTTAGATGAGACCATTTTGGACATATCACCCAAACCTAATACCTTCAGACCCAGTTCTGGTGGATACCTATCGATGACCTCTGACCCCTGTCCTCGAGCCTCAGTCTGTCTGTTACACCATCTCATCTGCTGTTACAGTTCTGATGATGAGACTGATTTATATTCTCTTCCACCGACTCTTTCGATGAAGATCTTGTGAAAATTACTTTAAAATAGAATGTTTCTGCAGCTGTGTCTGAAATGGGAGCTAATGCTGAAAACATGGCTCGTATAAATCACGTCCAGCTGCTGATTACCTTCTGCTGCTGCAAAGGTCAACAAGCAAATGGAAAAATAAGTGTTGACACTTGATGAGAAATGTAATAAAGGGCTGTTTGTTGTTGTGTTGTGTTTTCCAGGTATGACTATACCAGAGGAGGACACGGAGGCGGGACAGGGTGGAAAATACTGCCTCGTGGCCATTGGACGACTGCAGGTCAGTGAGTCAATGCCACATTTTATAGACGTTAAAGGTCAAAGGTTAACTCACTTTATTCTTCCTCTCGGCAAATTTAGTCTGTATTTTACTCATAATACACGGCACCTAGCATTAGCATTAGCATTAGTATCAGTGAGGTGCCATTGAAGGAGCTTTGGGATACACTCTAGATCTTAATCAGCACCAACAGGAAAATTAAACTACATAGACCTGGTTTTGATCGGGAATGTATAATGGGATGTGGTTCTGTGTAACACTGATATTCAAACTCGTTTTTTGCATCAAAAAATATGGTTTGTTTACATTACGAACATTGCATTTAAAGGGGTCATATTTTACTAAACCCACTTTTATTAGTCTTTGGTACATTTATTTGTGTATTTGGACCTTAACAATTCAGAAGGTTGGAATTTGAACCCTCCAGGTGCTACAAAGCTATTTTTATACTCATTTTGTCAAAAATCGAGTGGATTTCTACAACCTGTTTTAATTCTTTCCTAATTTGTTGCATCTATAAGTAGTTACATCACAACATTTGCACATATAAGGTCAAGACTTCCGACGAACGTTTCTCCGAATACGCCATAATTGTTTATCAGCAGCAGTGGTTGTAGTAAAAACTGAAAATATGTCCAAACTTCAAACTGATTACCTAAAATGTTCAGTTGTTGGTTGTATTAACAAGCTGAAGTGGCAGCCTGGAGGGGGTGGGGTAAGTGGCTCATTTGCATTTACCCAGATCTTTTATAGTTATATACTTCTAATTTATAGTGTATAGTGTATCTTATGTTATATTTCTTTTTTACTCATGTTTGCTGTGATATTATATTGGTATTGAATACGTGCCATGCTGCTGCCACACTGCAATTTCCCAGTTTGGGATAGATAAAGTACATCGAGCTATCTATCTAGCTATCTAAAGGTCCAGTGCTCAAAATGACCTTTCTGGTGTCATTACTCAGCAATAAGGTTGAAGATGGACCTGTGGAGTTGAATTAATGAAGAATTCAGACCCAAGCGTAGCATTTACAGTTTATGTAGACCACAGGGAAATGTTTGAAAATGCATAATTCCATTTAAAAAAAGCAAAATATCACTCCTTTAAAGGGTTAAAAATATGACAGTTATTAAGTGTTTGGTATTTATGTTTATGGCTCAAGTTGTTGAAATATAAAAAAAAAATAAAGTTGTATAATAAACAAAAAAAAACTGTATGATAAACATTCTTACATTAATCCTGCTTTGCACAGATCACACAGTTTCAGTGATTAGAAAAAGCCTCTATGGGTGGGATACCGGAGGGTTAATCTTATATTCCAACCATTAAAAAGTCAATGAAAGCAGATGAAATCGACTCCAAGGTCTTGTCTTATTAATCATTCATGTTTTTCAGTTCATCATCTGACATTTTGAGGTTTGTTCAGTTTTGTACGTGGTTAAAAAATATTGGAAATGTCATTTTAAAGGACGTGAATCCAACATAAATACGAGTTTCTCATTTGACCAACGCTGCCTCCTGCTTTGTGAAGTGTTTTTTCTCCTTCTTTGTCTCTGACCTGTAGATAAATGGTATAATTATCTCATTATGTCGATCATCTGACCTGAGTGGGATGAAGAGGAAACTGAAAAGCCCTGAACAAATGTCAGACTAAAGCGTGTTGTGTTCAGGCGCTTTTTTTCTTTTTGGATACATTAGTATTTTGTGTGCAAAGCTGCCCCTGTTTTTCTGAAATGATGTTTTTATTCGACGCTGCTGCTGCTGCCAGATGTGAAAATGTCTGTTGGAATGAAGTGAATGTGCAATGAATGGGATGTGAGCGTGTTGTAAACAGCAGCTCTTTTTATTTGTCTCTGGTTCTGTGGATTTATTCATTGGTTTATTTCGACGTTCGATTCATCTGGGGTTTAATTCTCTTTCATTTTTCTGCGCCTTGTGAGTAAACATTATGACAAACTGAAGCAGCAGAATGAGTCCTGTGTTCTGTTATTAATTAATCCTCCGTGGTTTTGTTCTTAATCTCAGTTTCTGTCTCTGCGTCGTCAGAACGGACGAAATAAATGGCTTTTTTCGACTTAGATGCATGTGATGCCGACGTTAAACAATGTCGTTGACGATGAATGTTTGGTTTTATTTATGTGTCACATACAAAAAACACATCAATGCATTTTACCTTCGAGAGCACGATTCCGGACAGAAACCTAAATCCTGTTTGTTGTTCATGTTAAATGAGTTTAAATAAATAATATCAGGAAAAATAACTTCTGAACAGTCACTTAATTAAAAAGGAATTAATGGTTTAATGAAGTCGAAGTAGTGAAAACCCAATTAAAACTGAAAATCAACATCAGAATGTAAAAAGGGCCGTTTGACTTGAGGCTTGATTTTCCTTATAGTCATTAATTAAAGCTGAAAAGTGTAGAATCATTGATCAGACTGACTGCTTATGACATGTCCAAAACAAATGAGTTAATTATTAAAGACGGAGAAATATTTCTCAAGGTGATTTCCTTTACATTCAACCTTTACTATATGATTTATCATCATTTATTCTAATATTATCCTTTGTATTTTGCATTTTTCAGTGTAAATCGTGCTTTTTCCTATATTTAATTCTTTGATCATGTAGATGTTCATTAAAGCTCAGAGTAAATTCAACAGTTATTTTATCAAAACAAAAAACTGGTGAAAAAGGGACTTTTTTGTAAAATATATAATTAACAACATAAACCAGGTGTCCACAACCTTATTTTGTTCATGACATTTATTATTTTGTTAATTTTTTAAGTTAGTTAATTTTTACTCATTTTACTTTATTTTGTTTATTTTTGTACATTTTGCTGTTTTTTTAATTTTTTTTTTTTCCTTCAATTTTGTTCAGTTTGTGACTTATTTTGCTCATGTTACTTATTATTTTGTTGGTTTATTATGTTATGTTTTGTTATGTTTTGTTTTCATTTTATTGATCACTTTGGCCATTTTTGTTCATTTTGTTGTTTATTTTCTTTTTTTTTAAACTTCATTTTAGTCAGTTTTACATTATTCATTATTTTGCAAATATGTTATTCATTTTTGTTTGTTTTGTTTATTAACATAACCCAAGTGTCTCCATCCACTGTCATTGATCAAACTCCATGGGTTTTACTGGTGAATCAGTGTTTCCACGTTCACTACGGAGCCTCTGAACGTCCAAATGGGTCATATCTGATGACCATGAAAAGATGACAAACTGCATTTTACACCAATTTTTTACATGTATTGATAGGATTAGTGGATCAACAGGTATTAAACAGTTTATTTCTGATTCTTTAAAATGATCCGACACAGAAAGTGGACAAGTTTGATGAACGTCTAAGTCAATATTAGTCATAAATGAGACTCTGAGGTTTTAAAGCATTTGTCAGAAGACACAGGAGATGTTAGTTTTACAAACAGAATAAAGAAATAAGCAATTTTCAGTGTTAATAATAATAATGCATTCAGACTTGTCCAACATGGCTTTTTTGTTCTGAATATTAATTGTTTTTAGATTGATTTTCAACGTCGTGTTAATTAAAAAAGTTACTGGTAAATTGTTATTTGCTATTAATTTAAATACTTACTCCTTCATTCCATTAGTTTTGATTTATTTTCAGTCTCAGTGTCAGTGGTTCATGTCCTGTCAGGTCCTGATGAGGATTCTGATGTTTTTAATAGTGAAAACAGTGAATGGATCTGGAAATAATTATCAGAACATCTGTTATAAATGGATCCACGGGTTCTGTTCATTTTCACATGTTCTTCATTCATACGTTAATTCCTCATGTAAATTTGTGTTTAGCTGTTAATTTAAATACAGTTTATTTCTTTACAAACAAACATTTCATGTTTCTTTTGACAGATTTTTGCCTCGTCTTGTGTTTGTCGTCATCCAACCATCATTTCCAGTTCTGTAAAAGATCTGATGTTGATCATTTAATTATATTTTTACTTATATTTAGTTGCAGAGAACATACAAATCCTGAATCTTAGAACCAAACTGTATTTTCAACTCAGTGACAGGGATTATTGTCTTTCAATATTTCCACTTTGTTCCATCTGCTTTACATTGTGTTGAAGCCAAACCTTATTTTTCAGGGTTTTTCCACTAGTTTTTCACTGGTGCAGATGGGACTGATGTTAATGTTTATGATGATAAATGGTTCTTATGTTCTTGTATATTTTATCATATTCTCTGTGATATTAGTGAATGTCCTGTTTCATGCTTAGTTTTTATGTCAAGATTCTAAATTTTTATTTGCCATTGTGAACAGTCAGACCTAGCTGTCTTTATGCCAGATGAAAAATAGTTAAAAAAAAAAAAACAAAACTCAATAAAATATCCAGTCTTAAATAGAAAGTACTTACAAAACTGCATAAGGATAATACAAATAAAATAGAAAAAAAATGCAAAAACTTATGAATGCTGCATTTGGTGTGGAAGCTGTAAACAAGGATATGTCCTTGTCCCATATTTGGGGTTGAGGGAAAGTTTTTTTTTGCATGTAATTTCAGTGCAAACATGCCAAGGTTTTTCAGAGAAATTTGGATTTTGGAATTTTTTCATAATTCAGAAATGTTCCTTTACTTATAATGGTCCATATTTTGATGGTTTGTAACATGGAAACGATGAGAGATATCAATGTAGTTACTTTAGAGCACTGATAGAAAGTCATATATGGACTTTCATTTGGATCCATGACCTTTGATCTTGAGTGACCTTGAAGGATCAAACTCATGGTCACCAGTGTCTACATTTCAACAGTTTTCTTCAAATTTTATATGTAGCTTCCTTGGGACGATGTCTACATAGTTTTCTCACAGTTTTGAGAAATTTAGATATTTGAATTTTTGAAATATTAAAAATCGGCCTTTACTTATAATGGTCCATATTTTGATGACTTTTAACATGGAAATAGTGACTTTTGAGCACTGATAGGAAGTCATATATGGACTTGGATTTATTTCGATGAGTTCTCCTCCTGTGAACGTACCACCCACTTCTATTGGGAGACTGGAAGACAGAACCTGACAACCTCACAAATTCAACTTGGCATTGACTCTTGATGGAACATGCCATTGAGATACAGGAACATTGGTCCTATTTTTAGTTTTGTGTAAAAGACGTGACATAACACACACACAACTAGTCCCTGGTGCAGTTCCTGCTGTAGTAAAGGGTCTGATGGAAACTATGGTGTGCATCGTTGTTTCCTGATCTGATGGTAAATGTTATGTCCATGGTCGTTTCCTGTTGCAGGTGACCAGCTCTCCGGTGTCCATGGACATGAACGGGCTGTCAGTTCCCACCGAGTTCCTGTCGCGTCACAACTCTGACGGCGTCATCACGTTCGTCGACCCACGCTGCATCAATGTCATCGGTTACCAGCCTCAGGTTGGTGCTCATCCTCCTCCTCATGTGTCTGGGCATTATTCTCATTTCACTAAAACCTGATCAGATAATTTTTATTTCAAAGTGACATAAAAGTCAGAGTGAGAGGTTTTGAACAATGTGAACAAGGATTAAATGTATAAATCAGCTGTTCTCAGATTCACCATCTCGTAATAATCTAACCATCATGGGGACAGGGTGGAATTATTAAATATCTGCACTATTTTTAACAGCGATTTAGATTAGATTCGATCAGATTAGATAGAACTTTATTAATTGGGAAAATAAAGTTCCAGTCGTAGAACAACACTGAATGTACACGTATAAGACATATTACAAGATGAAAGGAAAGAAAATAGTAATAATAAGTATAAAAAACAGTAGTGAAAAACAAATTGCACATTAGGAAGTACTAGTAGAAATAAATAATAAAGTAGTAATAATAAATTAGTAATTATGTCAAAATATGTGCAATATATGTGTGTCTGTGTGTGTGTGTATATATATGCATTTGTAATAACAGAAATATTAACAAGTTTAATAAAATGTTCATAGTAATAGTTGTAACAACAATGTATAAGTTTGTAATAATAATAATGATAAATTTAATGTGATTTTTTTACATCACATGTCACAGATCTGGATGTTAAACAACTTGTTTTGATTCAACATGAATCTAAATGAGACCTTGCACAATAAATTGAACTAAAGTCAGAACATGTCGTAGAACAACTTAATAAAACCTTAATAGTGTCCAAGACCTTATTAAAATCTGGAAGCAGCTGTCAATCAAAGCCTCTATTCGACTCTAAATTCTTATTAATAATGTTTAGTAATTAATAATTATTGGTAGATCAGTCATTTCCAGATGAACCACAAGACTCATTAGAAGATCCAAATAAAACAGCTAGACCAGAACAAGGCCTGGAATAAAATATTTTCCAGGCTCAGTTCAGTGTAAGTCTTTACGAACCATGGATCAGCACCTAGTGGCCGTCAGGGGTATTGCACTGTATTAAATGTGAGCTGTAATTGGTTAATCTTTGGTTTTCTTTCCTGGGACCGGGGCTTCCTCCAGGTTTGTGGAGGTAAAAATGTACACGTGTTCTGTTGTGCAGGTTCTACAGGTCAGAAGGCCTTAAAATAAGTCAAAGAAATGCAAAACCGATGTCGTCATTATTGAACTGACGACATCCACTCATACAAAGGATGTTATTTATCAGTTTCGTGGTGGAAGAACTCGTGTCGTTCTTCATCTTAATGTGTTAATGATGAAAACATGCTGAACTGTCATCTAGATCTGTGCATCGTCTGCTCAGTTTCAGGTTTTCTGTCCTGGTTTGGACAGAATCACAGGAAAACACGTTCTACTTCACTTCCTCTAGTCGGACCCTTTCACTTGACCGTTTTACTGTGTTTTCATGACCTTTGACCTGAACATTTGGATTCCAGTATGAACCTCTGGAACAGATGAGCCCACATTCCATGACTCTGCAGATCTCTGTAGTATCTGCTCTGCACATGATTTACGGTGTTGTCAGGACTGATAAACACGCGCTGCCTGCGCTGGTATGTCCAACACATTCCTGTGGCCAATCAGCTCCTGCGCCGCTTCACCGCTCTGCTCGTCTCGCAACAAGAAAACACAGATGTTAACAAAACAGTGCTGTTATGATTCAGAGCAAATGCATTCAGTTTGCAGGAGGCAGCGCATTAATCTGAGCCTCCAGTGTCATGTCACCGGTGTTTGTGTAAAGGTTTGAGTTCAGGAGATGCTGTAGAAACACTGAACTGGAACGAGTTCACATGGAAACCAAAGGTCTCTGGAATTAGGATCAGCAACATAAGAAAACACATCCATATACTACTGTTAACACTGGCTGATGTGAACTAAAGTAACCCCTGATTTTCATCTGAGTGTGGGCCTCATTTCTGCAGATAAAGGTTGAAGTCTGTGACATATGAATGTACAGCAACTCCATGAATCCACTCACACTGTGTCATTGTGAAATAATCTGAGTTTAACTGTATAAACACTTGCATTAGAGGCTGTAGACTAGGGGTGTTAAACATACGACCTGTGGACCAAAACCGGACACCACAGAGTCCAATCCCTCCCATGGGATGAATTTATAACAAGCAAAAATTAACAATCAATTACTTCAGGTTCCATATTCAGATTAATATGATCTAAAGTTGGTCAGACCAGTAAAATAGGATCATAATCTACAAATAATGACAACTACAAATTATTCTCTATGTTTGAGAGTGAAAACAGTTAAATTACAAAATGTTTTAAATTAATGTGAATAACATGAACAACCTGAAATTTCTTAACAAAAATAAGTCTCATTTTTACAGTACATAGGGTTCCTGCAGGGTCTTAAAAAGTCAAAAAAGTCTTGAATTTACAAATCTGCATTTTATACCTTGAAAAAAAGTCTTTAAAAAAAAGGTATTGAATTTGATATGGTAGTTCTTAAGTTATGTTGACATAAATTCATTTGCTGTATTATGTTTAAATGTTTCTGGGAAATGTCCAAGCTGCAAAATAACATTAGTCGACTCCAACCTGACAATTTATATTGAAATTAGGAAGCAGTCATCACTAACTTTGCAGCCCGTGGTGAGAAATGACTACATCAAGGCGTAAATGAATAAATACCTTTTCCTAGATTCTGGAGTTACGGATTTTTATCACTATGGCCATGAAATGGGCATTAAATTCTGTTCTAAGTAGTCTTAAAAAGGTCTTAAAACGTCTTAAATTTAACATGTAGAAACCTGTAGGAACCCTAAGTACAATGGTACTTATTTATACATTAAAATGTTTAAAAACTATTGGAATTGGAATATCATGAACAAATCTGAACAAATTGAAATGTCTGAAGAGAATTAAGTGTAATTTTGCCAATATTCTGCCTGTTACTAAGTGTTTTGTGTATTCACTGTGATCTGTAAGTTGTGTAAATGATAAACTGAGGTATAATACATTGGTACCTTGACTTACAAGTTTAATTCGTTCTGTGGCTGAGCTTGTAACTCAGTTTGCTCATATGTCAAATCAGTTTTCCCCTTTGATATTAATTGAAATGCCATTAATCTGTTCCTGCCCCCCAAAAAAACATCCCAATTTCACACCTAAATTATAAATAACTTATAGCAACGAAACCTGAGCGTG
Source organism: Sphaeramia orbicularis (assembly GCF_902148855.1). Lineage (NCBI taxonomy): Eukaryota > Metazoa > Chordata > Actinopteri > Kurtiformes > Apogonidae > Sphaeramia > Sphaeramia orbicularis. Next base: position 26,221,094 of record NC_043959.1, on the reverse strand, counting down.
TTGTCTGTGTTGTAGCCAATAAAAACAAAAAACATTAGAGGACTGCTCTGGTGCTTGATCCTCCATGTCTCTGCTCACCACAGCGTCTTGAGGAGTACTTACGGGTTCCTCCTGTCAACCCCATTTTTATTTAACCTACAGCAGCTCCCTGTTTCATTATAAAATAATTAATAAGTATTTAATTGAAATTTGTTTCATTTGAGTTGGTTAGTTTTTTAAATGTAATTCTAAATTGGAAGATTATGGCGATTTTAGGTTTTACAGGTATTATCTCCTGCTGCACAACAAAGTCCGGTTGCTGTCCAGAGGGGAGGTGCTGAAACGCTTTGTCGCATATCTGGAAGAGGTGAAAAGAGGTCAGACCCATGGTTATGATAAAGAAATTTGGCAAAATAACGGCACAAAAAGCACAAAACATGAGCACAACACAACAGATATGCTTCCACAGCGAGGTAACCATGGTAACCTTGTGAAGCTTGTAACTCGTGCTCGTAACTTGGATTTCAGCTCATAACTCGAAAAACTCGTAAATTGACGCACTTGTAAATCAAGGTACAACTGGATTGTTAAAATTACACTATTACATTATTTTTCTTAAGAAATTTCAGGTTGTTCATTTCATTCACATTAATTTAAAGGATATTTTGTAATTATAAACATTTTATAATTTTCCTTTTTTCACTCTAAAACATAGAGAATAGTTTGTAGTTGTCATTATTTATAGATTATTATGATAGTATTGTGCTGGTCTGACCCATTTTAGATCATATTGGTCTCAACGTAAAACCTGAACTGTGAACTGGAAGGAGAAGAGCGTCCATCCTGGTCTGATCGTGGATCTTTGGAGGACTGGACTCTGATGTGTCCTCATCTGAACCGAGTCCAGAGGAGGAGCAGGAGGAGGTGTTGAATATCAGACTCAGAGGAAAAACATCCCACAGAACCGTGAACTCAGATGTGATCAAAGCATAGAAACAGTAACTGTCAAATCCAACCCTGACACAAGGTGCTGATGTAGAAACAGACTGAACCGTTTCAAAGGGAACTGACCTGTCTCACATCAACCCATATTTTTCAGATTTTAAGATGTAAATTACATCCAACTTAAAAACAGCCTGAAAATGCAGAGTTTCCAGAGTATCTGCTGTGGAAATGATGGATGGTCTGGTCTGAACAGGCTTCAGATCAATGCAGACCAGAGGGTTGTGGGTTTGTCTCTGTTCTGTTTTGGATCAGAACCTCAGTGTCTGCTCTGTTATTGTTGTACAGGACCTACTGGGGAAGGACATCCTGGAGTTCTGTCATCCTGAAGACCAGAGTCACCTGAGAGAAAGTTTCCAACAGGTACGACTGGATTTAACAGATAAACGATGATGGTGATTGTGGGGGGGGGGTACTGGGGTGAGGTCAAGGACATCACAGATGGACAGTCCACTACTTTTTGATTTGTAACTTTTGAACCAGACAAGTTTAAGACAAATATTACATATAACTGAAAAGGTCTAAATGCCATCTTAAACATACTCAAAGGGCCAAATTTAGTTTCAAATATTTTAAAATGAAAAATATCAAAAACTACTGCATCACAGATGGACAAAAAATTAATGTCTGTTTTTTACAAGAATTACAAAGTTCTCAAAAGTGAAGTTTTCATCCTGAAATGTATTCAGTGTATACCTTAAACCATCTATTTTACAACCAAATCATTGGTTAGAGGAAAAAAATATTTGATCATACTTAAAAAGCAAGAGTTTTGACAAATGGCAGTGTCACGGATAGACAACAAAAATACAAATCAAATTAAACTTTTATTATTTTAAATATCAATATCGTACACGTTTTTTTTTTGTTTTTTTTTTCACAATATTTACAACTTACAAATAATATTAGCATTATATTCAAATGTATTTTGTATAGATATATGCATTTATTAAGTTTAAATACTGTGTTTAGAATATGACCAGACTTCACCCACGGGTTCACATCCATCTGAAGGATGAAAGTCTGTCCTCATGGCTTCAAGGTTGTTTCATACCCAGTACTGGACCATTCAGAAACCGACTCTAGATCTGCTTATCCTTTTAACCTCCTAGTATCTGGGGGAGCATATTATTCAATTAAGTTATTAGCTTTATTACTGTTTAAAATGGCCAAAATTATTACGTTATTGTAGGGCTGCATGATTTTGGCCAAAAATAGAATCCAGATTTTTTCCCCTAAAATTTCGATTTCTGGGTAAAACTACAAAAGACAACAGAAGTCAGCATGTTGTTTTCGTGTGCAGCCCGTAGTACAACGCACTGCTTCCACTCTGGCATGTGATGATGTTTGAGGAGGTGAAATAAGTTGGTTGTGCTGCTGTCTTTGACACATACCACCTTCAGGCAGAGTTTGTAGCGAGGAATGGTTTGGTGTCGGAAACTTGGAAGCCGTACCAATTCCACACAGCTGACTTGCTCTTGCTATTTTTAGTCACCAACTTCTCACTCTCCTTAGCAAATGCCATTTGTGTACTAGTGTGTGCAGACCCACCTCACAATTAGGAGGAGGAGCCTATGGTAGCCCGGAGGTGCGCGAGTTGGAACCTTGAGAGAGATGAAATTTGATTTGACAATTACCCTTTTTTAAACATCGTCCTAATTAAATAATCCGATTTTGATTTAAAATCAGTTAATCGTGCAAACCCTACGTTATTGGTTTTATTACAATTTAAAATAATCAAAATTATTATGCTCTTGGTTTTATACAGTTAAAACCACATGATGTCTTTTATGGATCATGTAATTAAGTGTATCTTTAGACACTGAACCCATCTGTGAATCTGTCATTGCTACGGTAACCCGTCATCCTGCTGTGATTCACACCTCATATGACTTCAGCTGCTCACGTGTTGGTTGTCAGGGTAACAGCCCCCGGGTCAAAATTTGTGACCACTGGGTGTCAACAAACCTACAGAGGTCAAATACCTGGAGGTTCTGTCAGTCAGAACCGGATGAAACATCCTGGAGAACGTTCTCTAGAACAGAACTGGTTCCAGAGACTAGACCAAGAGTTTCTGATGTTCGTCTAAAGTTCCATCAGCAAATTCAGATCCAATACATGTAGTTCATCATATTCAAATCTACACAAATTATTCAGCTCCTTACAGACAATATTCAGCTTCTCGAAAGGAAAACACTGACTTATAATGAGTCAAAAAATAAAGAATCACACCTACAATCAGTTTGATATTTACTTATTGATCGATTTATTCATCCAGATCTTTATTACTTTGACACACAGGTTCACTTCAACAGTCGTCTATTCTCTAAATCATCACATGATATCAGACAGTTCATCAGTTTTCTGCTTTTTCCTGTTACGAACTATTATTATTACATCAGCCTTTAAAAACCAGCCATCAGTCAACCTCTGGTGTTTACATTAACATCTATACATCACATATTGGTGCATATTTTAAATTGTCAGAAAACTTTTTTTAAGTATTTGATAAATAATGTAGTCAGCACAGTCGACATTAGTTTGTTATATTTAAACCTCATGACATTACTGAAAAGTGTTAATACACATTTGACAAAGGAGGTGATAATTGACTTCATTATCACATTATTTTAGACTTGTTTTTCATGTTAGACGTAGGTCTTTATATGTAAAAATCAGCTCATTATAATTCCTGTTCTTTCTGTCCTGTCCTCCTGTGACTGGCAGACATAATTAAAAAAGTTAAATATAAAAACGCCTGAAGTGTCTGAGACCAGTTACAGTATCCGAGTGAGTATATTATGCACACTTTACACATTGTCATAAAAGGCCATATTATTTTTCAAACTTTGTATTGGGTCAGAATTCAAAAGTTGTTGATTTTTTGCATGATTTTTAAAATTCTGACTCAGCCACTAAAATCAGCACATTGTAAACACTGGAAAATTACTACACTAGCACCCATCTCTGAAGTGAGAAAAAAATGCACTGTGAGACTTTTTAGCAATGTATTACAAGTTAAAACCACATGATGTCTTTTATGGATCATGTGATCCAAGGTGTTTTACATAGCATTACATCATGATCTTCTACACTTCTATACACTTTTACACAAAAACAAAACACAACAGACCGGAACCGGACAATTATTTATTGACCTCTGACACTGCACAATATACCAACACCGATGGTTTAGTTTGGTTTAGTTTGGTTCATTTTCTTGTTGTTGTTTTGTTTGTTTTTTAGCTAGTTTTTAATCTGCTCTTTCTAGCTCATTCACATTTAAATTCTATTCACGCTAAGACTTAAATACAACTCTAACACATGCGAAAACGGTGTCAACATTGGTCATTTCCGCTCAAGTTCAACATGTAAATGAAAATATCTGAATGGAAATATTTAATTTTAAATAATAGCAGTAACAATGAACATTTAATAAAGCAGAGGAGAGGATGGAGGAAAGATGCAAAATAAGGTGAACCAGAAAGAAAAACAAAAAGAAACACTAACACTGGTCCATCTGAGTCTGTTTTATCCATTTACTTTCTCTACATGAACATCAACTGGATCTCCACAAGGCTGTGTTCTCTCACCACTCCTCTACATCATGCTGGGGCGCCGTTAAGGGGGGGTAAAAATGACAAATTCATGGGGCCCAGCATTTGTGGGGGGCCCATAGAGCAGTGGAGGGGGTCCAGTGGATACAGGTTAGAAGTTGTGAAAATTTCGTGTAACACCCACTGTATGAGAGAGGCATAGAGGTCAAGAGTTGGACGTTGAAAGCATGTAAAGTTTCAATTCCGTTTCACGCCTGCGTAACATCTATTAGTTACGGATCACACCCTCACATATATATTTCTCACCCCTACCCCACATACCCCCCGGCTCCCACAGATTGACAAGATACTGAATTTTATGAACGGTCCACAACATTCACCTTTCATGGGCCACAAACATCATGTACACCAATGACTGTCAGAGTAATTCCACCAACCATCATATTGTCAAATTTGCAGATGACACAGCTATCGTGAGCTTGTTAACGGACGCTGAAATTTCACATGGTTCTCTTTTAAACCATTTTTTAAACTGGTGCACTGAAGCCTTTTTACAGTTAAATGTCACTAAAACCAAGGATATGTGCATTGATTTTAGATGTCACCACCCTGAGCCTGTCTATACCAAAATCAATGAGGAGGCTGTTGAAATTGTAGAGTGTTATAAGTATCTGAGCACCATAATTGATAACAAACTGTCATTGAACAACAACACTGACATGTCGGTCTTGAGAGGTCAGTAGCATCTGTTTTGCCAGAGGAAACTAGCTCAGTTCCATGTCGACAGATCTCTGATGCCTTTGTTTAATAGGTCTTTTATTGAGTCCATTATCACGCTCCCTTTCATTTGCTGGTTTGCATCTATAAATCTGTAACAAAAAAACTCATTAGCCCTTTAACCCCAGAGACATTATTCCAGGTAAAGGTGCTGCTGTGAATTAGCGTCTGTTTCAGGTTCATAAAAGCTCCTGTGAGTATGTGCTTGTGTTCCTTTTCTTTGGTGGTTTGGTTTTACTGTGTGTTTTAGAGTCAAAACAGGTTGGAATAACAGAAAAAAAGGCAAAGAGAGGAATTGAAGTTTGGCAGGTTTTTACTAAATAAGGCACTCAGAATGTACATCAGCAAGAGATTTAGGATGTTGAACATGAACTGTGAACTGGAGCACACTGAACAACAACAAGTATTTGAATTCTGTACCAGTAGTTTTTGTTTTGGGGCTCTTTTTTTTCTAAATCAGTCCAGCTGCTTTTTGGCACCTGGTTGAATTCCAAAAAGCAGTTATACAGTCAAACCACCGTAAAAAAAAAAAAAGAAAGAAAAAAAAAGAAAATCACCACAATACTACAAACAATAGTAAGAACAAAAAACGGTGCAAAAAACATTTTCTATTGCAAGTCTGTCTCACTGCTCTGTGTTTTACCCTCATTCCACAGGCAGCGTGGGGTGCACTGAGCATGCTCAGATATCTATGGAAAGAACAAAGTCTATTCTATCAGCATGGTTTGGAATGTATGTTTTTGAGCAAACAGAGTTTTATGAATATTTAAAATAAATCATACGTTCAGACATGTCTGGGGTTAAAGGGTTAACTAGGATTATAAAACTCAGCAGTAAAATCATTGGTTCTCAGCAAAAATATCTTTCAGAACTGTACAATAACCAGGTGTCAAAGAAGGCCAAATGCATCATGTCCAACAGTGCTCACCCTCTGCACTCTGAATTTAAGTTCCCGCCTCAGACAACCATCAGCCAGAACCAACAGGTACAGATTCTCCCTCATACCCTCAGCCATCTCTATGTTCAACTCTGAACAGCACATTAGCAGTAGTTTACATTTTATTACCCCGCCCCCCAAAGGGGAGTAAAGGAGTATTGTTTTTGGTTTATTTGTTTGTTTGCTTTTTTGTTAACACTAAAGCAGCAAAAGTATTGGTTGAATTCATACCAAATAGGGTTTATAGATTGCCAGTAATCTAGAATAAATGTGATTACGTTTTGGGAAAAGTAGGTCAAAGTTCAGATTTTTATGAATTTTTTTAAATCTTTTTTTTTTTTTTCCCCATTCACTTATAATGGACGAAATTTGTCTATGCTGTCTATATCTATGCTGACATCAGCACCCGCATAGACATGATGACATCAGCTGGATCGATGCCAAAATAAGCTACAATACGTGCGAGGGGTGGGGTTTGTTGTGCCTGGCACCACTTGTTTAAATAAGGGCGTTCTCACACAGCGTAGTCGAGTCCGTATCTGCTTAATTTTATCAATGTGAATGCAAATGTTCCGTGCTCAAGTACCGTACCCGAGTCCAGCTGAGAAGGTAGTCCTGGGTACGGACTGCGTGGACTCCAGTACGGTACGCTGCAGTGTGAAAGTGATCCATGCCCAAGAACAGACGTGACCTAATAACCATGAGACCATAGACGGCGCTCCTGTTGTCTCCAGAAAAACCCTCGGATCCACACGGCACAGGCTCACCTTATTGACCGAACCACTCAGTGATATATCAGGGACAACGAAGGTCGCTCTGCTTCACTTTGCCGCAAACAGGCTAACAGATAAACAAGTATTGCTGACATTGTAGACAAATGAACAGAACAGTTGCTCAGCTGATGATGTAAGGGTTTGTCTTTTTCTTACTTCCATGTTTGTTGGATAGTGACAGAATTCCTTCCACACCGCCACCTACTGTTTCGGTCCTGTAACACACTCGTACTCAGGCACAGGCCGTGGTACATGCTTGTGAACGCAACATCCGTAGGAAAGGTGTGAACGTATCCAAGTACGGTACTGACTTGAGTATGCAGTGTGAAAACACCTTAAGTGTTTTTATTGTACCACTAACTTTTATGTGATCGTCGTCTTGTGTCTCACTTTGTTTTGTCATTGCTGTATGTTGTTGTCAAATTGTTGTTTTAATTGCTACTGCGGCAGAAACGATTGCCCCCCAGGGATGAATAAAGGTCTTGAATGTTGACTATTCAGAGGTTTAATGACTGGACTTGGATGTTCTTCTGTCTCTGTTCTTGATCCGCGTCTGTCCGTTCACACTAGAGACGATCTGTTTATTATCGGTGTTGCCGGGTTTCATGTCTGTCTTTTTACTGAATGAACGAAAAGCTGGTGAAATCTCAGACGTCCAGAACCCAAACACAGACCTGGAAGAATCACTTCACTGCTGTTCAGTTTTATTTATTTAGCATCAAAACACAACAAACCGGCTGAGCTGAACAGAAGGAGGTCAGGTCAAAACCACTCAACAAACCACTGTGAGTGAAGACCAGCAGAGAGGTGGGAGAAGAACTGAACCAAAACACACAACTCACAGAGGTCGAATTAAAAACCCTCCAGTCGGAGGAAACACAGACTCAGGGTCAGATTTACTGAACAACAGGAGGCAGCGTTAGGGTGAAAAAACAAAAAAACAGCTGAGAAGGAGTCAGTTGAATGGTGATGAACGAGGAATAATGCATTAATTTACTCTAGTCAAAACAACAAAATGCAACACAGCACATTTTTTTTAAAGGATAGTTTGTAAATTTAAACAAATTCATGTAATTTAACTTTTTTACACTGAAACAAAAAAGTTTGTACTTGTCATTATTTCTAGATTAATATGATAGTGTTTTACTTTAGATCATATTGGTCTGAATGTAAGAAAATAATAACAATAACTATTGGACATTAGAAGTACAAGTGGTAATAAATAGAATTATAATAATGATTGTAGTCATAACAACAATATCAGTATATAGTATATCAGTATAGTAGTAACAATGTTTACAGTAATAGTAATAACTAGAAAAGCGCTTGGAGAGCACAGACCTCCACCAAGGCAGATCAAAATACACCCCCCCCATCGCCACCAAAATTTAATCATTTGTTCCTTGTGCCAGTATCAATTCAATTCAACTTTATTTGTATAGCCCAATATCACAACAAGGTTATCTCAAAGGGCTTTACAGAGGCAGTTGGAGTAAACAACAGTCAAATAAACAGCAAGAAAATGAGTAGTGTCCAGGGCATCCCCCGTCCTTAGACCCTCCTTCTCGGCAAGGAAAAACTCAAAACCCAGTGGGAAAAGGGAGAAACCTCGGGGAGAACCACAGTGAAGGAGAGATCCACTCCCATGGACGGACAGGCTATAGATGCACCAGGACTGATGGACGTCCATTTGCAGATGTAGTTCTAGTCTGCAAGGATGCAGTAGGGTGGACACATGGGGGGTCTATCCCGCTGGATGAGACAGGCAGGAGCGAGGAGGCCCATCCACAGTGGTGAGGCCGAGGACGTCCATCCAGACAGGTGGGGGAGGGGGTCAGGACACAGGACAGGGCAGGACACAGATGGGTCAGCGCAGATCCTGTCATCATTGGCTCCCAAGCGGTTACAACTGAAAAAGTAGCCACTCCCCCGGAGGGGGGTGGGGAAAGGGGACACCAGGTGAATAGTACTGCACAAACTAAGTTGGCTAAATATTAAAAATATAAGTGCAGACCAGAATGGTACGTAGAACCAGAAACAGGAGATAGGACTCAGTGCCTGTACTTCCCCCAGCATTCTTGCTCCTAGGGCAGCTTAGACTGAACTGTGGGTTCAGTCTGGTTTGAACTAGCCTGACCATAAGCTTTTTCAAATAGGAATGTTTTTAGTCTGACCTTAAATGTAGAGACTGTCGGCCTCTTTAATGTTAACTGGAAGCTGATTCCATAAAACAGGAGCTTGGTAACTAAAGGCTCTAGCTCCTACTGTACTTTTACAGACCCTGGGAACTACCAGTAGACCAGCATTCTGAGAACGAAAGGTTCTTTTGGGATGGTACGGCACCAGAGCATCTCTGAGATAGGAGGGGCCCATACCATTAATGGTCTTGTATGTGAGGAGGAGGATTTTGAATCTAATTCTAAACTCGATTGGAAGCCAGTGAAGGGCTTGGAGCACAGGGGTGATGTGGTCTCTTCTATTTGTTCCTGTTAGTAGTCTCGCTGCCGCGTTCTGAACCAGTTGAAAACTTTTTAGAGAGCTTTTAGGACATGCTACGAGAAGGGAGTTGCAGTAATCTAATCTAGATGTAACAAACGCATGAACTAATTTTTCTGCATCATTTTTAGATAGAATATTTCTAATTTTGGCTATGTTGCGCAGGTGGAAGAAGGCGGTTCTGCAGGCTTGGTTAACATGTGGTTTAAATGATAGATCTGGGTCAAATAGAACTCCTAGGTTTCTAACTGTGGCGCTGGAGGCTACACCCACATTGTCCAGAGTGACTATCTGGTCAGTTAGGGAGTCTCTCGCATTTTTAGGGCCTATTATAATGACCTCTGTTTTTTCAGGGTTAAGTAAAAAATAATTAGCGCTCATCCAGGTTTTAATGTCACGGACACAGGAACTTAGTTTATCTACTTGTCTGGTCTGATCAGGTTTAATCGATAAATACAGTTGTGTATCGTCTGCGTAACAGTGAAAATTAATGCCATGTTTTCTAATAATGTTTTCATCCAAATCCGTCCAGCACTTTTTGAGTTATCTTGCTAACAGACAAACAGACAGACCCAGATGAAAACAAAACGGTGGAGGTCAAGGGAGTAGGTTTGATTCTGACATTGGTGGAGACACTAAAGTGCTCCAAGGCAGCACTCCTGAAAATTGATGTTTTTTTGCATTTGTGATCATTATTTCATGTCACGGAGAGCTGATCAAACAAGCAAACAATCATAGTCAGAAAAAAATTCTGTAATTGACATTTTTATAATGCATATCTAAATATCTAAAGACAATACAAGAATTTAATGCATTCCGCAGTTTTATTCTCATGACTAACATATCCGTCATTATTTAACCTCACCTGTGAATTTACAGCCTCTCCTCCTCTCCTCCTCTACCTCATCCCTCCTCTCTGCTGTTTGTCACCTGACATAAATATGTTGATGCATGACATATGAACAGATTAGGGATACAATGATCATACAGTTTGATGGTACAGTTACTGCCTGAGCAAAAACGGCTTTTACTTTCAGTTATTATTACATGTAATTTATTCCCCAAAAATATGGATAAAATCACATGAGCATCTAGAATCTGAGGTTTTATTGTATTTTCCCCACAAATGTTCTTTATTTGTTTTTTAAACAGTTGTCTTCCATACAAATATGTGAAAGTAAGTAAAAATAACTTTAAAAAAGTGTTTCTGTTTGGCATTAAATAGTCTTTTATTCAATATGTATAATGTTGAGCCTCTACAGTTCTTTACCCTTGAAGTAACTTAAACTTTGACTACTAAAGAAGTGTCTTATGTCCAGTTTTCTTTTCTTTGAAATTCTTCAAATCCTAATTACCAAGCACACACGCACACAGGTATCAGACAGAAACATATATAAACCAGCCAACCAGCAGTAAACCAGATAGGAACATATATAAACCACATAGAAACATCTATAAACCAGTTCAGCCTTAGTAAACAAGACACCTTAGCAGATATCTCATATCTTAATCATCTACAGAATCATAATTAGCTAATTTTGCTTCATTTCTATTCAGCTAGCTGTAGCTAGAAACATCAAACATTTTTGAACATTATAAAAGGTTCCATACCTCTATAATTGGATTATTTTTCTGCCTCCTCTTTTCTCCTCTTCTAAACTGTGCAGCTAAGGCCTTGGAGGCTTTTTCATGGTGATAAACTCTCCATCCTTCACCTGGATGCTTAGTACAACACCTGTCTGACTGTCATTCAGCTCTGCTCTCTCGCTCTCTCTCAGCAGGGAGATCTCACCTGAGAAATTACAGGGGGGGTTGTTGTTTAGTTTTTTTTCTCTCATTTCTTTATTCTTACGACAATTAATGAGAAATTATCATGTTATCAGTTATCAGCCTATGCTGCGAACTGGCCCTGCATGCACGCACCCACGCATGCACGCAAACAGACATATGTTCAAATGTAAATGTAAATGACACCTCTGATATTCAAATCCATCTAGTTGACGTGACCCAGGCAGAACAAATGCATACATGTTGACAACTTACGTTAAGCGGTTGCTGACACATACGAACTGCCTCCTGTACTGTCCAACTTTTTTTTTCCTGTCCTGTCCAACGAGCGAGTAACTGTAGCTTTTACAAGTAGATGGAATAACAGCAACATTGGACGGCCAATCACATGTACGATAGCAAAACCGCAGAGCCAATCAGAGAGTGATAATTAGGTTAGAGGCTGGACTTCTAGCAGAGACTGACTATTAACCCTCTGTGTGCTGTAATCATTGACTAAACACTACGGACAGCGGTTGGATTGATAGGGACAATACAGTAGTGGCTGGATATTGGTAGGGATGTGTCCTTAGCGTCCGTATGCAATTCTATGCCCCTGGCGGAGGTAATAATGATTATAAATAGTACTAGATTTGGTCCAAATGTCTACTCTGCGCAAAACCTTTAAGGCCAATAGAACCTGGCCTTTGTACAGTCTGCCCCTAGTGGCGGTTGGTGGTACTGCTGTTGGCTGTGTCTGGTTGTGACCATCTGTTAACGTGTGGTTCTGTTCGTGTGCAGGTGGTGAAGTTGAAGGGCCAGGTTCTGTCCGTCATGTACCGGTTCCGGATGAAGAACAGAGAGTGGATGCTGATCCGGACCAGCAGCTTCACCTTCCAGAACCCGTACTCGGACGAGATCGAGTACATCATCTGCACCAACACCAATGTCAAGTAGGTCCAAAACATGGAAATATGATACGAATACGTTCAAAACAGAACTGTTGACATGTGAGTGGGTGGAAATCCAGCCCCAACCAGCTCTTATTTCCAAATCTAACACTTCACCTGTCACTCTAGTATTAACCTGATGAATCCTGTTAATTCAATATTAACCTGATGAATCCTGTTAGCTGAAATTTAACCTGATGAATCCTGTTAATTGAATATTAACCTGATGAATCCTGTTAATTTAATATTACCTGATGAATCCTGTTAATTTAATATTACCTGATGAATCCTGTTAATTTAATATTAACCTGATGAGTCCTGTTAATTTAATATTAACCTGATGAGTCCTGTCGATTCCTCTGAATATGAATCATAAACATCCTCTCATCTCACTGATGCTGACGTTGGTGTTCTACTCAGGTTTCAGTAGTTTTCTGTCAGTATTTTACTGACTCAGGATCTTATTCATGGTTCTATTAATGGTCAACAACTTAAACATAGTCTGTCACCTGTCAGTCACATGGTGGGGTTACCATGGAAATGACCAGCTGACAGGGCAGATTGAAAACATCAACATCAGATTATGTTGAACAAGTCTGAAATTGTAGATGCAGTATGTATGAATATAAATAGAGAAGAAGAGTCTTATAGTTCTGGTCCTCTAGTCCTGGTCCTCTAGTCCTAGTTGTCCAGTTGGTCCAGTCCTCTAGTCCTAGTCCTATACTCCTCTTGTCCTCCAGTCTTCTAGTCCTCTAGTCCTAGTCTTCTAGTCCTTGTTGTCCAGTCCCCTAGTCCTAGTCCTCTAGTCCTAGTCCTCTAGTCCTAGTCTTCTAGTGCTCAAGTCATAGTTGTCCAGTCCTCTAGTCCTCTTTTCCTAGTCTTCCAGTCCTCTAGTCCTAGTCTTCTAGTCCTAGCCTTCTAGTCCTCTAGTCCTAGTCCTCTTAGTGATATAAATATGCTCCTATGCATCTTTTCCTGTTGGTTGTTGTCAGTTTGGATCCAGTATTTGTGTAGTTTTCCTTCTGTTTTTGTTTTTCTTCCTTGTCTATGGATGATTGAATGATCCATTGGCTGAACTCGGTTCAGTATTCCTCCATACGAGACAAACACTGGTTCAGTGTTCTGCCAGATCTCCTCTGTATATCATTGTCTTCATCACCTCAGATCTGTACATAACAGTCACATGTGTTTTCAGACATGAAGCTGCTGCTTCCGTTTGCCTCTAACTGTCATTATGTCAGTTCCACCTGTGTGGGAGTCAAACCGTCGCCGCCACCGTTCACACCTCGCCTCGTTTCTGTTCATGACAAATGTCGAGTGTTTGTTAAAGTCGCTGATGGAAACAGACGAGGCTCAGTCTGTTTTCGTTTTTTAACCCTTTCGTGCATCAGTTATGAGAACTTTAGTCCAGAGTTTGTTCCTGAGTGTTTTTATTCCTCTTTAGGTATGGAAAAAAACTATTGGATGTGTGCAATTGAATTTTGTACAAAAATGTCCATTCAGCAGGACACCATGAGTTCAACTTCAGAAGCAACGAAATATGTATTTAACAAACCAATATCAGAAAATGATAAACTGTGTCAAACCTATGAAATAAAAACCTTGTTTGTGCTGTTAATATGATGTTTTCTCACGTTTTAACATATATTCTCATATAGTTGTTAATCACTTTATGGAGATAATATGCAAAAAAAAAAAAAAAACTTTTAGTAAAAAACAAATTGTTAATTACACTCTAATAACAATTATCAATTGATTTACTCTAAAACATGTCACTGGAGACCAAGTTTATCAAGAACAGTAAAGTTACAGTAATGGTGTGAACTACATTTGAAATACAGCCAGTGATGCATAACGTTGATATGGGATTAATTGCTAATTTCTTCCAATATTAAATAAAATGTGGAATTTTTACCAATGATATTATTCCTTAGATGTTACTTGAGGCTGCATATTTTTTCTACCTTCAGGGGTGTCCTGCTATAGAAAGATTTACAAGATATTCCTGGGATGTTTGGCATTTCTGACTTCCTGTCGGCCATCTTGGTTATGAGTAAAAAAAAAAAAAAAGGGCACTTCCCACGACTGGCCAATAAGTGGCAGTGTATACGATGATGCACAAGGGTCCATTGTGTTACAACTAAAACAACAAAACACATGAATATACAAGAGAACAGCTTTGAATAGATGTCCACTGGAGTGAACACTGGGCATGAAAGGGTTAAGAAGAGTCGTTTATCGTTGCAGGAACAAAATGTCCTCGGGGGTCGGTTTGTTCACGTTAGCGTCAACAGTAAAATGGTTTGTTTTAGCGTTGGATGGACAGACGGACACGAGGCCCAGGTTAATGGAATCAGCTGTAAAAGCATCTGAACCTACGTATCGACTGGTTTTATCCTGATGTGAATCATTTCGACCTTAAATAAAAGAAGAGCACTCAGAGAATGAGTCCCGCTGCTCCACAAACCACAAAGGAAACGCAAATTATCACCTGCCGGGGGACACCGGTTACCGTAGCAACAGAGGTCCGCATCCACACTAAGAGCCTTTCCACGCCAAGGACAGATTTCACAGGTTTGAGAAAAAAAAAAAAAAAAAAACCTGCTCGGGAATGTTACAGACAATCGATCAATTGATGTAACAGGTTTAACCGATGATGGACTCAAATCATTTTAAGTTTATTCACAAATAAAACACAAATCTAACTTCCAGGATAAACTCAAAATTTAGATAAACAGCCCAGAGACGTTTGATTTCATGAGTTCAACACAAAAGACACAGACAAATCACAAAGTCCTCCAACTCTTAATCCTGCTTCTTCTTCCTCTCCTTTTTTTCTCCTCCTCCTGCTTCTTCTTTTTGTCCTTTTTCTTCTCTTCCTCCTCCTCCTCTTTCTCCTCTTCCTCCACCTCCTTCTTTTCCTTCTCTTTCTCCTTTTCCTTCTCCTCCCCTTCCTCCTCCCCCTTCTTCTCCTCTTTCTCCTTCTTTTTCTTTTTCACCTCCTCTGCCTCCTCCCCCTTCTTCTCCTCCTTCTCCTCCTCCCTCCTCTCCTTCTCCTCTTCCTCCGCCTCCTTCTTCTTTTCCTTCTTTCTCCTTTTTCTTCTCCTCTTCCTCCACCTCCTTCTTTTCCTTCTCTTTCTCCTTTTCCTTCTTCTCCTCCCCTTCCTCCTCTCCCTTCTTCTCCTCCTTCTCCTCCTCCCTCTTCTCCTCTCCTCTTCCTCTGCCTCCTTCTTCTTTTCCTTCTCTTTCTCCTTTTTCTTCTCCTCTTCCTACTCCTCCTCCTTCTCCTCTTCCTCCACCTCCTTCTTTTCCTTCTCTTTCTCCTTTTCCTTCTTCTCCTCCCCTTCCTCCTCCCCCTTCTTCTCCTCTTTCTCCTCCTCCTCCTCCTCCTCCTTCAGAATTAGATACATTTTTTCAGAATCCATTTAACAGTAAAGTTCAGATCTGAACTGAAACCACAATGAAGACACTTTGGAAAATGTCACTTGTTAAATACCAGAAATGATCATTTTAACTTTTTAGTGCAAATCCATCTGGACATAAGTGTAATTATAGCCTCAGTTCCTCAGTTTTACTGTATCGTAACAGAAGCTTTGGTTTCTTTGTCCTATCTGTTTGTTCTACTTGAATCTGAAGAGTTACTTACTATTAATAAACTTTATCTAGAGCCTTTTAATCCTTTGATACCAAAAGAAGCACTGATTTTACTCTGAACAAGAGCAATCTGATTATCTTCACTCATCATATTCAGGTGAATCACACAGATTTCAGTTTGATAGTTTTTGTTAATTTTCCATAATTCCATGGATGCAGAGTTGGACTGAAGTGCAGCGGAATGTGAAGTTTGTGCAGCTCTTTTACATGAAATAAGAGACTTTTTCTCAATTAAACGACCCATTACAGAAACCTGTGGGGCTCATGAGCAGTTGTTTGAGTTTCACAGATTCTTTTACTCTATTGTTGACCTGTTTCTTGGCAAACGGAGCGTAAAAAAATACAAAAAAATAAAAGAAAAGGCATTCAGAGATGAACTCCCCAGTGAGTCTGATGGACATTTTATCAGTTCAGCAGGTGTTTGGTTTTGTAACTTTATCTCTACAGTCTAATATGAAGTCAAACATGTTACACAAAATCTGTAAAAACATGGACGTTTCTGAGTTCAGAACCAGGACACGTCTGCAGATGTGGTCCTTTTCACCTATATTCACTGCATCTCAGTGACAGATTTTACAGGTTTTATTCATTTGACAGGAAATAATTGTGACAACATGAGCTGATATGTACATTAATGGGACAAAAACTGGAGAAATCCACAAAAGGTTTTTTACAAATGCTGACATTTGCAGATGTTGGACCTGAACACAGTGGATCGGGTCCAACTGGTCCTGACTGGATGTTTCCTCTGATTATTCATCATCTTTGATAATTAAAACTCTAGCTCCAGTGTCTGTAGATGCCCATGGATCATCTAAAGCTGAAACAGCAGCTCAAACAGAGTCTGTATTTGGGTTAAACCGGGTCTGAGATGGCACCCTAGGTGATTTATGCCGGTGAAATGGAGTCCAGCTGCTGATAAAACGCCTGCGATCAGTCGCTGATAAGAGTTTTTTCAGCTGCTTTACTCTTAAGCAATTCATCACCTGCTGGAGTTTTTCCTCTGAATCCGTCTGTTATTTATCGATCTTTTCATCCAACCTTTATTTACGACCCTGGACGTGGAGGTTTTATTCTCTGCTGCTTTTATTTAGTTGTGTTTTAAGTGGAAACAATGACACAGATAAACATTTGATTAAGTCTTTATGGACTCCCATAATATCAGGCCTACATTTCTTTGTGTTGTTTTTGCAAAGAAAGTGTCAGAAAATTTCTATTTTTGCCAATTCTTTTGGACTTTTTTCAAGAACAACTTAACTTTCAACATCTGGCCAATAATTACCGTGTTATAGAGAAAAAAAAAAAAAAACAGACTTACATTTTTTTTATCATATTTATTATGAAAAACAACTGGAAATCATAATAAAACTTTATGAGATTATAGAAATTGTCTTTCAACTGTTTTACATGTGCTCAAACATTTTTGTTTGTCTAAATCATTCTGTGTCCATATTACAGCTTTTTATTTTAGTTATTTCTGGTAATTTTTAGCCTCTGTTCACTTTCTGTCTAGTTGTTGACAGAGCCTCTCATTGCACTGAGAAAAGCATCTATGATCGGCTTCTTTTAGAGACAGTGCATCTCTTTCTGCCCTTGGCTAGCTCTGCATATCTATCTATCGAGCTATCTAGCTATCTATCTAGATGTGTGTATGTGTATATATGTGTGTGTGTGTGTGTGTGTATATATGTAAATATACATACATTTATAAAATATTTACAGTTAAAATAAAACGATCAATGAATTATACAAACCACAAAAATACAGATAAAACATTGAAAAAAAGGCAGAAAACAGTGAAACTCAACAAAAACATGGCAAAACACTCCAAAACACCACTATTAATATTATATACAATTATTTACAAGATTTCACTTCTAAAACCTCACTAAAATGCTGATAAAAGTAATAAAAATCTTCTATCACTCTCTCACAGACTGCACTCTGCTGCTCTGTGCTCTGCCCACTTCCACCCCTCCCATTAGCCAATGCAGGCCTGTACCCTAATGTGTTATACAGCAAAAGAAAGAACCCAATCTCTGCTTACAGATGACATTTGAATTTTGTCCAAAGCACAAACTGTTCAAGTTACAGTAATTTGAATGGTGATGCATGGAGAAATGTGGTGCCACATATTAAAAAAAAGGGCAAAATTCTAGTTTTGTTACATCTTGAGGACATTTCTGTTCTAATTTTTGATCTTCAACTTCCTCCTCATGACCTCACATTTCTGATCTTCAGGGGGTTTAGATTATTCTCTGTAAAATAAAGTGATAAATATCACTGCACATGTCGCCTCCTCTGGTGAAGTGGCATTTTAATTTAACTGTGTGAGTTTATAAGACTTTTCTGCTTCTGTTGCAACAGATAAAGAGGAAAAATATGATACAAAAATATGATACAGTGAAACATCTGCGCAGAGTCAAGACGGTGACGCTGTTGCCTTTTTTTTTCTTTGTCTAAATTCTGCATCACATTTAATCCAAGGACAAATCTGTACATTTTTACACATATTGAACAAAAGTCTGTTGTGGCTCAGATTCATCCTAAAGGAAATAAACACAATAAACGACACAGAAATGGAAAATACTGCCTTTATACCAGTGATGAAAGGAATGTGAAACAGCAGAAATGCTTCGTAAAATCCCTGAATGTCTTCATTCCTGTTGGAAATAAAACTCCTCTGTGATGATGATGTTTTCTGACTAATATCTGCACATGTTTTCATGTAGTATTGGGATTTTACTGCAGCATCCTCTATGTTTGTGCAAATTGGTCACAGATGGGAATTTGTGGACATTTTACATCATTTCAGACCATTATTATGGACATTTCTGTGCATCAAACATTGAAAAAGGAGCAGGAAATAAACAAAGCACAGAAAGATGCTGCATTGGTTTAACTTTAATGTAGTTCTGGAGCAAAACCAGCATCATATTTACATAATGAGGTAAAGTGTAGATGACAGAAGGTCTGAATGGGCTTCAGGTGGTTCAGAGTGGACAGGTTGTGTCGGGGTCAGTATCATCTGTTCATGCGTAGATGTGTTGTTTTTAATCTCCCTGGCCGATAGGTCATGAGCTATAGCGAAGGCATCGTCTTCATCATCGTCATCTTTGTTGTCGTCTTTGTTAGCAATTTCCTCATGTTCTTCACAAAACTACAGTCGGATTCTTTTCAGATTTTATATGTATCTTCCTCTGGACAATGTCTACAAAGTTTGTTCACAGTTTTGAGAAATTTTGCTTTTTGAATTTTTGACAAATTTTTGAAATACCAAAAATGTGCCTTTACTTATAATGGTCTATATTTTCATAGCTTATAACATGTAATTGATGATAAAAAATTAATATAGTTACTATTGATTGATAGGAAGTCATATGTGGACTTTGATTTAATTAGTTGAGTTCTCCTCCAGTGAAAGTACCAGCCGATTCTATTGGGAGATTAATCTGCAACAAGACCACAAGACTGTAACATTTGTATTTGTATTTATTTAGTTACAGGACAGTGTGTATTGGCATTAGTTGCAAAGTACAAGATGCGTGCACCAGATTTAGCAGAGAAGCTAATTTCCATCTGTCGTCCTGGACAAACAACCAACATAATAAAACATCACATAGATTACGAAGTACTAATACACTGGTGGAAAACCGTTAAATATGACAGATACAGGAAAGTTTGCTCAAACTGGATGTTTACAGCCAAATACATAAACAGGGGCTTACATTCTAAAAGTACAATAACATTTCCTAGAATAAAAAGAAGATATAAAAGAAGAAGAGAGAGGAGAAAAAAAGAAAAGAACTAAAAGCACTGGGAGAGCGCAGACCTCCGCCAAGGCTGATCAGTGCCCCCCCCCCCCCCCCCCCCCCCCGATCACCACCAAAATTTAATCATTTCTTCCTTATCCCATTTCCAACAAACCCTGAAAATTTCATCCAAATCTGTCCATAACTTTTTGAGTTATGTTGCACACTAATGGACAGACAAACAAACAGACAAACAAACAAACCCTGGCAAAAACATAACCTCCTTGGCGGAGGTAAAAATAAGTAAATAGGCTAATCGTACAGTAGCAAACCAGACATGGAAAGAAGTGCAAGAGTAAGAACGAGTGAGCTAAAAACATCTGTAGAATTAACCAAGACAATTTATACTATACACTTGTACAGAGATAAGTGATTGTTTGACCAGACAGAAATCTTTCCCATAGGCACCAGAATATATATTAGTGTTGGCAGTGCTTGTTACTTAGAAGTCATTTTTTGTAGCATTATAAAAACACTTGTAAACGGAGCAAGTTTTCAAATTGGTGGGGAGCCAAAATTCCACACTTAGCAGCAGAACCTGACAGCCTCGTAAATTCATGATAGGACATACCAGTGAGACACAGGTTATACATTGGTCCTATTTTTGTGCTTTGCAGGCAGCTCCAGCAGCAGCAGCAGGCGGAGCTGGAGGTTCACCAGAGGGATGGACTCACCGCCTACGATCTGTCCCAGGTACCGCTCAGATCCAGAACCGCCTCAGGACTCGTCCCCAGTCGAGTCGAGTCTGTCTTTAAGTCTAGAACAATCACTAGTGTCGGATATGTTCCTTTGATACATTTTTAAAATTTATTTTCATTGTGCATCTCCAAAAGTACAATGCAACAAAAGAAAGAAATTCACATTTTATGGTACAAGATTTTGTGACTAGTGTTGGATATGTTTGATGAGTGTCCTGTCTGTCATGTAGTGTAACAGCTCCAACCTCCTAACTGTTGATAAAACATTAACGCTCCTTTAAACCTAAATAAATAAATGTACACACTTTAACAACAGAGTCCAACCAGGCGCAGCCATAGAAACCATCACTTCATCACCGTCTGAGCTGAAACTGTTTCTTATCTCAACATAAGAAACTTCACTGGATGGAAGAAACAAACAGTAAAACCTCCAGAATCGATCTAATGTTAAAACTCTGTCTGAAATCCCTGAAATGTGAATTAAATCCAGTTTCAGTGTAAATATTACAGTGTGAAATCTCCCCACACTTCACCTGCATAAATATCCCATAATGCCTGACAGGCAGTGAACCAGTAGCCACTCGTCATTAGTGTTGGAGACTGGCGGTTGCCATGGTGACATGAAGTCCACTGGCGAGCAGGCCGTCAGTGGAGGGACGTGTTCAGACCCTGGATGATGGTTTAAACCTCAAATTGACAGAGTTTTACTGAACCATTGTCCGAAACTAAACTAAAGCATGTTACCATGTTGTCACTGTAAACTTTTATCAAACCTCTTATGTCTATATCAACCTCCAAACGAACATTTGAATTTACATTAAATCATGTAATGTTTGTTTTTAAAACTAATCATGTCTTATGTCAGATAAAGTTCTGTTAATTCAGTAAATATAATCAAAACAAATCAGTGCTAAATGGTCTAATAACCAGTTGAATTTCTAACAGGTAACTGAATAGAAATATATTCACTTTAAAGTAAAATGAAAAACATGACCGTGAAGTAAAGTCTGGGCAAATCATACATATATTCAGACAGAAAATGTTTCTGAAACACAGAAACACAATGACTCCTGTTCTATTTATGACTTTTTACTTTAATTATAAAAGTCCTGATCTTACCTGTCAAAGTCACTGAACCATCAATGTCTGAAAAACATTAATAAAACATGTAAAATAAAGAAATTACAATAAAAAAACTAAGCCAATAAATTTAGTATGAGTATTCACACAAAAGTAGAATAGAATAGAATAGAATAGAATAGAATAGAATAGAATAGAATAAATCTTTATTGTCACTGTTACAGGAATGATGGAAATCAGTTTAGCAGCAAAAACACATGAAGTGCAAAAAGAAAAACTGTAAAAAAAAAAAAAAAAAAGAAGAAGAAAAAAACAACTCATAAATAATGCTGAAAATATATGATGAAAAATACTGACAATATACAAAAAACTACAAAGAAATAAATATATTAAAAATTCAAAAAGCCAACTCTATACCATAGATAAAAGAAAATAATAATTATTTCTTAACATTTAAAGGTTCATTTTGGTTCTGATTGAAATACATTAGTTATTTTTAATTATTTGTAAAAGACATAATATGTTGAAAATGACAAAAAAAAAAACACATTTAAGACTATTCTGAAAATTAGAAATAAGTAAAAACCCTGAAGTTAAAACCACCTTTTGTTGTTATCATCTGTTTATCGTCTTATCGTTTTAAACTCTACGCTTTTGGCACTTCCTGCTGTCGAACAGCTGCGCCGTGCTGTGGGATTGTGTAACAGGGTTGTGTTTGTGGGTCTGTGTGTGGGGGTGGGGTCTAACTGTGTGATCCGGATCCTCA
This sequence comes from Sphaeramia orbicularis, assembly GCF_902148855.1. Taxonomy (NCBI): domain Eukaryota; kingdom Metazoa; phylum Chordata; class Actinopteri; order Kurtiformes; family Apogonidae; genus Sphaeramia; species Sphaeramia orbicularis. Next base: position 26,198,846 of record NC_043959.1, on the reverse strand, counting down.
GGTCCCGGTGGCTAGTGTCAGCAGTGGAGTCCACGAGACCGGGAAGACCATCGACAAGTCTGAGGCCCTGTTCAGCCAAGAGAGAGACCCGCGCTTCGCCGACATGTACACGGGGATATCAGGGTGTACGACAAACACAGACACACAAAAACACACAATCAGACATGTACACTGGGATATCAGGGTGTACGACAGACACACAAAAACACACAACTAGACATGTACACAGGGATATCAGGGTGTATGACAAACAAACACACACAGACACACAAAAACACACAACCAGACATGTACACAGGGATATCAGGATGTATGACAAACACACACACAGACACACAAAAACACAAAACCAGACATGTACATGGAGATATCAGGGTGTATGACAAACACACAGACACACACAACCAGACATGTATACAGGGATATCAGGGTGTACGACAAACACAGACACACAAAAACACACAATCAGACACATACACAGGGATATCAGGGTGTACGACAGACACACACACAAAAACACACAACCAGACATGTACATGGAGATATCAGGGTGTACGACAAACACACACAGACACACAAAAACACACAACCAGACATGTATATGGAGATATCAGGGTGTACGACAAACACAGACACACAAAAACACACAATCAGACATGTACACAGGGATATCAGGGTGTACAACAAACACACACACACAAAAACAAACAACCAGAAATGTACATGGCAATATCAGGGTGTACGACAAACACACAAAAACACACAACCAGACATGTACGTGGAGATACCAGGGTATATGACAAACACACACACACACACACAGAAAAACACACAACCAGACATGTACACAGGGATATCAGGGTGTCCGACAAACACACAAAAACACACAACCAGATGTACAAGGGGTTATCTACCGATCTGTTTTAATCACCGTTCTATCGTTGTGATTTCCTGTTTTCTTTGCGTCTCCTGCTGCTGTTTGTCGTTCTGATGATGGTGTTTGTTGTGTTCGTTGCAGCTGGAGATAAGAAGATGATGGTTCCGTCGTCCACGGCTGGAGGACAGCAGCTCTACTCCCAGAGTTCACCTTTCCAACAGGGACACTCTGGAAAAAGCTTCAGGTAAAAAAAAACAAAAATACCACATGAAACTGAAACTGAGATGTCCAACGACTCAGGCTGAAACTGGAGTTGGACTTTGTACACATGGTTCTCATGGGGTCTTAAAAAGTCTTAAAAGTCTTGAATTTACAAATCTGCATTTAATTCCTTAAAGTCTTTAAAAGGTATTAAATTTGATATGGTAGGTCTTAAGTTATTTGGCCATAAACTTTTTTGCAGTGTTGTGTTTAAATGTGTCTGGTAAATGTCCAAACTGCAAAGAAAATAACAGTCTACTCAGTTCCACCTGTTCCAACCTGACAATTTATATTGAAATTAGGAACCAGTTATTGAAAACGTTGTATGAAATGATCACAGAACATTCAACCTAACACATTTGCAGCCGGTAGTTCAACTTAGAACGATGACAATCAAGGTGTTGGAGTAAATTCATACATTATAATACCTACATTCTAGGAGACATTAATTTTTACCAGTATGGTCATGAAATGGGCATTAAATTCTGTTCTAAGTAGTCTTAAAAAGGTTTTAAAAAGTCTTACATTTAACTTGTAGAAACCTGTAGGACCCCTGGTACATCTACTTTAATTTTCTTTTCTTTTCTTTTCTGTTTTCTTTTTTTTCCCATAGTTCCTCTGTGATCCACGTCCCTGGTGTGAACGACATCCAGCCGTCGGGTTCGTCCAATCAGAATCTAGCTCAGATCTCCAGACAGCTGAACCCGGGACAGGTGGCCTGGTCAGGGAACCGCCCCCCCTTCTCTGGACAGGTGAGGTTTAAACCCACTTTATATTTGTTAAGTAGGGACAAAGACACCTGCCTCCTCTGTGTCCTAAACTGAGTCTAAAGATGGATGACCTGATGCTGTTATCAGGGCCATGTTTCTGGTGTAGAGGAGCATGCGATGTATTCCTGACAGTGACTGGCCATTAAACCTGTCAATCACATGACTGTTTACATCCACCCTCTGAGATTATGAATTCTGTGACGATGTTAAAGGTTTTATCATGAAACGAGTTAAAAGGACCATCTGAACTGACCCTAAATGTGATCATATTAAAAAATATGATAAAAGATTAACGTGACAACACCACATCCTTCCACTGTGGAAAAGAGTCACCATGGCAACAATGGAGATGGCGCCTGATTGGTTCATGCACTTACGTCTGAAGGAGTCACATCTGTGGTCGGTTGTAAAGGTTAATTTATTCTTTATGTTTATTCTCGTCCCGTTTATTTCTTTATTTTCGTACGAATTTGGACCAAACAGAGAATATGTTGCAGTACCACCAAGAACCACCGGGGGCAGTGTTTAGATCTGAAGCCGATAATTTCCAGAAATGGCAAATCCATATTTTTCTGACAACTAACCCTTCAATACCAAGATTAGTTAAACCAACTCTGTCATCAACATGTTTAGTAGTAGTGGTAATAGTAGTAGTAGTAGTAGTAGTAGTAGTAGTAGTAGTAGTAATAGTATTGACTCTTCTTTGTGGATTTTTGTCCAGTTTGTTAATTCAGAGCGTTGCCATCTGGTGGACTGATTGACAAGCACTCATTCCAACCGAATGGACACATAGAAGAATGAATACAGTGATGTTTACACTGATTGAAACAAACACATCTGTTTTTATGTAGAGAGAGGATGGTGGTCTGATGTATTTCAGTCATGCTAATGCTAATGCTAGGTGCTATGTATTATGGGTGAAATGCAGAGGCTGAATTTCCATACAGAGATAATAAACAGAATTAACCTTTATTGTCTGCTAATACCTGTTTGAGCAACATTAGCAGTTGAAGGAGATAGTAATTGAATTAAATTAACACTGATGTAAATTAGTGTCACGTGCGTATCTACATATAATCTTGTGTTTTTCTTTATTTAAGACATTTCCACCTTAAGCACATGCAGAAAAGGCTCCATAAACCAAAAAACCCTGCAGATGTTTTGCTGTCAAAGCCTGGTTTTATATCAACTAATTAAACACAAACTCATTATAAAGTTTAGCACAGATCGACCTGACAACATCTCGTTTCACTCACAATTATTCATCTGCAGAAACAAGGTATTTTCAGCTGTTTGTATTGAACAAATCAAACAAGAACAGTTCAAGTAACAACATGATTAATATTATGAGCAGTTTCTCCTCATTTTTTTCTCAGGCTTTTTTTCAATTAATATTATTGTGTCTTTAGTCATTAGTATGAAAAAATAAAGGAAGGTCTGCACAACCTGTGAGCTCCCAAAACATTTATTCAGCAACGTGACATTTCTGGCTGAGGCCCTTCACCAGTCTGATGAAGGGCCTCAGCCAGAAACATCACGTTGCTGAATAAATGTTTTGGGAGCTCACAGGTTGTGCGGACCTTCCTTTATTTTTTCATGGTTAATTTTTGGATCCTGCACACCTCCTATTTTTTTTTACCTCTTTTCACGATTTAGTCATTAGTATTTCATCCTTCAATGAACCCCCTCTGAGAAATGAATTACAATATTAATTGCGATGAAGTCTTTAAATTGCTCTCATTAGAAGCTGAAAGTTTGTACGTTTTACTCATACACCCAGTTTCCAAACGAGGTTGAATAATTAGTATTAAATCATTTTTGTTAAAATGCTCAGATGGAGATTGAGTTTGTAGTTTCAGTTCAGCTATCAATTATTTTTTTAATCAATTAATTTAGTGTTTACTTTCTTGAATTTGATGGCATTAAATGATTACTTGAATCAGTGAAAAAAATGGTAAAAATGTGAAACAGACATGTCTGAAAATGACAAACAAGCTGAAACAACAGCCACAAAAAGTAGGATATATACAAAAAAATCTATATAGAAATAACAGTATAAAAGTATATATCAGTTTCAGTTTATTTTGAATATGCAACAAAACAATGTAATCCTACTGTAGTCCTTAGAAATAAAATAGATTGCATAAAACTTATACGTATACATGAAAACAAAATATGACTTCACTCGCATATTAGATAGATAGATAGATAGATAAATAGATAGATAGATAGATAGATAGATAGATAGATAGATAGATAGATAGATAGATAGATAGATAGATAGATAGATAGAAACATATACATACATCTGTAGATAGATAGAAATAACACCAGTGTAAAAGTATATATCAAAGTATGTATAGAAATAACAACCCTGTACATTTTTTATGCTGTATATTGCAAAAAGAAAAAAAATTTTTGCTGGTTTGTTTACATTACAAACATTGCATTTAAATGGTTAAAAATATTACAGTTATTGAGTATTTAGTATTTTTGGTTATGGCTCAACTTGATGAAATACAAAAAAAGTAGGAAAAAAAAAGTTATAAATAAATTGTATGAAAAACAATCTGACATTATGACAGTGCTGTGCAGATTATGTGCTTTTGGTGATTAGAAGGATGTCTATGAACACGATACAGGAGGGTCAAGAATGTACGAAGTGTTGACTCAACATCGTCCAGAACCGGGCCGAGGTCCGGTCCTGTGGAGGAATGTGCTGAGCATATATTTGTGAGCAGATCCACCTGCCGGCGTCTCCTGGTTCTGGTTAATCTCTAAACAGCAGTTTGATTTTGCTGAGCTGAAAACATCCCAACTAGAGCCAGATGTGTCCACACCGGTCCCATCTGTCCCGGATCAGCCTGGATTTGTTCGTCAGCGCCGGAGTTCACCTTCACATGACAGGCGCTTCTGGAAAACATGGGCTTGTTTTGGAAGATTTATGACTGTGCACATATTTATCAGTGTGTTTTTAACCACAACAAATGACCTAATGGTTTTAAAACGAGCAACAGTTGGACGTCCACAAGTCTGTACATGTGGTTTATTTGTCCGTGGGTCCTCGAACGCAGCAGACGTAAACAAGGACAAACATCTGCATCAGTTTTCTTCTGTTACATTAATCACCAATGGAGTCCTCATGTCTCCAGAGGGATGGTGTTTTTGTCCGTCCACCTGTCCAAATCCAGCGGACTCATTCTGTGTCAAAACTAAGATGTTTTAGTTGAAAATCCATCAGGATCCAGTGTCTTCTCTGACGTTTCTCCTGTTTTAGATGTGAATATTTCCTCTTTCCGCTTGTCTTCACAGAGATAGTTTGTGTGACAGATGGACCACATGTTGTTTTGTGTTAAAACCAGCGTGACAGAGATTGTCTAGTGGTGATGTCTATATGTTTAAGTCATCGCTGGAGGAGAATGTTCGATTACGAAACCTGAAAACTGGACATCTACAGACCAAACAAGTACTTAAATACTCCAACATACAGATTCAGCCTTAAAATAAAAGAACTTCAGCCGCATTTATACCAGACATCTGCTCTACTCTGAGATTTTAGGATCCATAAATGGAAACTTATTCAACTCTGACTAAAAATGTGTAAATTAAAGTCAATATGTTAAATACCTGAAATAAAATAAATAAACTATATGAGTCTAATAATAGTTTAACAACACTTTACTGGAGTTGGACATATTGTTTTTCTTCTGTGAATAATAATTAAACAAGACTCTGTTGCATAAAGATATAAAATCTACATAAACCAGTCCAGATGATGACCTTTGACCTCCAGATTGGTGGAACCTCTGTCCTGAATAAAACCAGATTAGAATTCACATTGATACTTAATTAGAGCCGATGTTATCCTGGTTTTATGATTAATGACTCCATTGACTGTGTCCGTTCTATGAGGGGGCATGTCCATTCTATAAGGGGGTGTGTCCAGCGTCGTCATGGTGATGTTATGTTAATGTTCAGTGTTCCCTAAAGCAGCGGTTCTCAACTGGTCTGGCATCAGGACCCACTATCACCCCTAAATGACAAGCTGTGACTCAAATTGATAAAAGTTAAACTTCTCAAATGTAATTTAATAAAAAATGGTGTGTTTGAACCTGAGATAATACAGAATATGACAGTATGAGACAAGTTTAATGATAAACCAAACTGACCAGCAGGTGGTGATGCTAAAGACGGAAAAATTCGTTTAACACTAAATTAAGTACATTTTAAGCCTAACTAAAAAAAAAAACAGTGTACTCAGTTAAAAAGGAAAAGTGCATTCAGTCACTTATTCAAGCATTCATCATAAAGCTGACATAACAAGCAGAACATTTCAGTAACAGCCATTTTTAACACACAAAATTAATTCAATGATAAACTGCAGTTAGTGTTTCTTAATGAATAATGAATAAACTTTATTGTCATTGTACTCCATATTACAATGAAATTGTGCAGCCCCCCCCCCCCAGTGCAATTCAGCATAAACAAGATAAAAACACAATAGTATATAAATAAGACTTAAAAAAATATAGTGATAATAAAAATCTTAAAATAAATATCTAGACAAGACAGTTAAAACTTAAAAGCTTTAAAAGTTTAAAAGTTAAAAAAAAAAAGTAGTACATTATTCTATCTATCATAACATTATTTTTTTCAGTCAAAGGCCCACGACCCACTAAAAATGGGTTTGTATCCCACTTTTGGGTCGTAACCCATCAGTTGCGAACCACTGCTCTTGTTGTCGACTGAGAAACAGCTCTGTTTTTGACCCAAACGTCGACTCGGACTTGAAGTGATTCGATGTGTGATTTAACCAAACACAGTTTTGGCTCAAACTTATAAATTCAAGAACGAATCCTGACAAACATCACCTAGACGACGCCATGACGACGCATTTGATCCAACAGCCAAAGCTAACGTCTCCCTTTGGTCATGAAATGCTTCTACATGATCAGATGTAAACTGACACTTCGCCAGGTCATGGACGACCGCGGGGCAGAAACATATTTTAGACGTTAAAGACCTTCATGGAAACAGACGGAGACGTGGATTCACAGCAGAGTTTCAGCTCATTTCACTGTTTATTAACTCTTCGGAGTCCCAGAACGCACCATCACATCCAAATCACAAACCGGTTTAAGACAACGTATCAGCAGACGGAGCCTTGATGAGTTTTTATTTACACTTCTGTGAATGTGCAGATGTCAAAGTAAAACTGAAGTCAATGGTGTTGAAAGGCTGAGTAAAACTAGACTCATGATACACAATAAAAACAAAATTTACACCAATATTGACGTTTGATGCAGCTAGAGATGGTAAAAACAGACGTCTAAGGTGGAAAAATGAACTCGTGTGTCATCATGAGTGTGTCCTCACCTGATTGTTGTTCTAAATAGTTGTATATAGTTTTTTGAGTTGGAAAAATGGTTAATTGAACATGTTTGTTCATCATATTGTGACTCCAGATTGTTTTGTAAATAGTTGTATATAGTTTTCCTAAAAACACCTGAGGCATTGGCTACATTTTCATGCAAATAGTTGGATATAACTTTATTATTTGCTGAATTTGTAGTTTGTTTGTTTTTTCAAGTTTTCAATTTATATGTTCATTCTAAGTTTTAAAAGTGGTTTGTTACCCTCAGCCCTCACCGCAGGGTATTGTCATCGGTTCGTCGTCTGTCTGTATGTGCACAAACTTTGGCGTGCACCAGTAGTTCTTAACTGGGGGGGGGGGACACTGAAGGACTGAAGGCCAATGGTTTTCAAGTTTTACATTATGTTTCAACATGTTTTGTGGTGAAAAACCTTTTTCCTACTGGGATTTCATGCTTTTCATTTGATTTCAGGTTCATTGTGTTAATACAACATGTGAAATGAACAAAATATGTTTAAAGTCGCACAGGTGAGGTTGGCCTGAAAAATGTGATACCAAACAAGGCAAAGTAAACAGTTTTCTAATGACAAATAAAAAGGCAAAATCACAAGTATTTAAGATCAGCGCAAACACACTCAGACTCCTAAGGGTTCATCTGGTTCTGGTTCTGACCTGGTTTCTGTTTTCCCTCCAGTCCAGTAAAGCCCAGTCCAGTCCGTTTGGGATCGGTTCTGGACACAGCTACCAGACCGACCCGGCCTCCTACAGCCCCCTGTCGTCGCCCGCCACCTCCTCCCCCAGCGGCAACGCCTACTCCGGACTGACCAACCGCAGCACGGCCTTCGGTGAGTGGGCGTCGCCTGCATGTGTCCAAGGTTGTGATCATACGTGTGTTCGTGGCCATGTGATCATACGTGTGTTCATGTGTGGATCATGTGGTTTTTATTCCAGTGATTTTCTGCTTGTTGCACGTTTACCTCCGGTCAATTCAACCAAAAAATAAAGCTGGATTTTATTCAATTTTATGGGCAATTTATGTGTTTAATCAATTATTTTGTGGCTGAATGAACTGAAGGCAAAACCTGATTCCAAACTGTTCTCCATTTATTAGAACTATACACCACGAACACATTCACAGTTAATATATTACAGGCCAAGGACCCCCGATTATAGTGTTTTATATGAAACTGGGCCAGCGTTCTGTGTAAAAGTACCTGTTATTGTTCATTCCTGTCCTTGAATCAATTACTCGATTAGATTCGAAGTGTTCAAATGTTCCCTGTGCAATGAAATACTAGCTTTGTTATCCACAGAATGACAGATATATATATAAAAAAAACATGTTTAAATTGATAAAAGATAAAAAAAAATAATAATAATTTAAACACAAGAAGATATGAAAATGTTTATGCGACGCCGTATTAGGGCCATATAAGAAAATAAAATAATTTGTTACTACGAGAGTAAAGTCATAAAATAAAACCCGTAATTTCATGAGAATTAAGTCAAATACAAAAATAGTCATAATTTTACGAGAATGAAGTCGTAATGTTATGAGAGTTATGTCGTAATTTAAAAAGATATGGGGAAAATGTCATAATTTACTAGAATGAAGTCGGACCCACTCGTCGCATAAAGGAGAACTTGGTTTTATGAGGTTCTACTTTCCTTTGGGGTTCGTCCGGTCCAACAGAAATGAAAGTTGATGCTTCACTTGTTGTGTTCACTGTAACTGGAAATTCTATCATCAACAAGACTTGAGGCTTACAATTTCTAAATAATGACTTTTTATCGTGCTGTTGCAAATTTATTTTCAAAATATTCCGACTTTAATCTCATAAAGCTACATTATTTTCGTTAGTTTATAAAAAAAAAAAAAAATTAACTATGACTTTATTCTCAAAATATTACAACTTTATTCTTGCAGTGGTATGTGTTTTTATTTTTCTTTTATTTCTTTTTATTATATTTCTTATATTTCTAATACACTGTCTTATGTTTACATCTACAAAGTGTCCTTGAAAAAAATGCAAATAACATGAACAACCTGAAATTTCTTAAGATAAATAAGTGCAGATATAACAGTATTCAGCCTTAGTTTATTATTTACATAGAGTTTTATTTCTTATTTCATTCCTCATCCATCAACTGCTTTTACAGAAACGTTCTCATTAAACTGACCCTTGTTCTGTTTTTCTTGGAACAATCTGACATATTAAATATTTCTCTATAACATTAGGTTGAATGTGACATCTTAAAGAATGTGAGATTATGGAGTTTTCAGAACAAATTAAGGTTTAGACACAGTTTAGTCTAAAAAAACGGGATCTCCGGAGGGTCATGTGACGAGTGGATGTAACCCAGGTCAGCGTGGGTCATTTATATGGAACATTAAAGTACACCATGTTTCTTAGATTATTAATGAAATACTGTTATAATGAATGAAGACATGAAGAGAAATGATGGAAACTGGACTGTTGTGTGTGTGTGTGTTTGTGTATGTGCGTGTGCAGACGTGGCGGCGGAGGGCAGTCAGAGCGGCGCCCAGTTCCAGGGTCGACCCAGTGAAGTCTGGTCCCAGTGGCAGAACCAGCACCACAACCAGAACACTGGAGAACAACACACACACCAGAACCCCAGTCAGACCGAGGTGTTCCAGGTACACAACTACACACACACGCACACACACACACACACACACACATCAGAACCCCAGTCAGACCGAGGTGTTCCAGGTACACAACTACACACACACGCACACACACACACACACACACACACATCAGAACCGCAATCAGACCGAGGTGTTCCAGGTACACAACTACACACACACACACACACACATTCACACACACACACACACACACATCAGAACCCTAGTCAGACTGAGGTGTTCCAGGTACACAACTACACACAGACACACAACACACACACACACACACATACACACACACACACACACCAAAACCCCAGTCAGACTGAGGTGTTCCAGGTACACAACTACACATACACACACACACACACACACACACACACATCAGAACCCAGTCAGACCGAGGTGTTCCAGGTACACAACTACACACAGATACACAACACACACACACACACACCAGACCCCCAGTCAGGCTGAGGTTTTCCAGATTCACCTGTTTTAGTTTTTTTTGTTTTTTTGTCGTGATGTTTTGTTGTTGGTCCTCTGTACAGTCATGTGATGTGTGTGTCCTGACCCCTGACCTCTGACCTCTGTCTCTTCAGGACATGCTGCCCATGGCTGGCGACCCCACACAGGGAACGGCCAACTACAACATCGAGGACTTCGCCGACCTGGGGATGTTCCCGCCGTTCTCTGAGTAGCCCCGCCCCCTGACGCCGTTCAACTGGACCGTTTGTTTCATCTCATTTCTGTCTCATGTTCCTCATTCGCCGTCACTCGGCGACTGTCCGGCCGCGGCCGCTGTTCGCCGGGACGCCCTCAGTCCGCGAGGCGTCATTCACATACGTACCTCATGTCTGAATCAGCTCCGTCTGTTTGCATCTGTCACGAAAGACGCCGTTGCTCTCTGGGAACAGAGGACGGTGGTCAGGTCACCACTTTGCACATGCTCAGTAGGGTCATGTCCTACAGCGGGAGGAGGAGTTGAGGTCACATGGACCAGGACTCGACTGGACTGGATTCAGAGTTAAAGTGACTTATTTTTAGTTTCGTTTTCATCAACAGAACGAAAACGCAACAGTTACGCTATGAGGCGTTTACTGTCCATGGTCCTGATCCTGGTCCAGATCCTGGTCCTGGTCTAGATCCCAGTCCAGATCCTGGTCCAGATCCTGGTTTAGGACGTCGTATTAGTGTTCATCTCCGTGTTTTGACTCTTGTTCACCATCGTTTTCCCTCCGTTTGTGGAGGGTTAAGACCAGGGGTGTCAAACATGTGGCCTGTGGACCAAACCCGGCCGCCATGGGGTCCAGTCCCTCCCATAGGATGATTAATTTATGAAATGCAAGTATTACACTGAAGGTATTAACAATCAATTATGTTAAAATCATTTAAGTTCAGGTTCCACATACAGAACAATATGATCTAAAGTGGATCAGACCAGTAAAATACTATCGTAATAACCTATAAATAATAACAGCTACAAATATTTCTTTGTTTCAGTGTAAAAAATTATAGTTACATGAAATATTTACTTCTACAAACTAAAAAATGTGAAAAACCTGAACAAATACACCGTTGTCCATATAGTTGGTATAAAATGTTCTCTCGTCTTCTCGTGAAATGATTGTTTGAATGTGATTTATTCTCATAGATAAAGTGGAACTGGCCTCATTAACCAGGTCAAAGGTCATTAAATAAGAATAAAAAGAGGAGCGAGTCTGAAAACAACATTATCCCACCTTTATAATAACAGTGTCTGAACAACCTGTTTCATGTTGGTCTGAATGTGGAACCAGAACTAATATCAGTTTGATGCCCCTGGTTTAGATGTTCCGACTGTTGAATAATACCCATGATCCCATTCTGTTGTAATCTTCATAAAAATATGTGACTGTTGAGGCGGTTTGAGTCCGTTCGGGCTAATCCTTCATCTACAAACGTCTGCAGAGTTTTCTTGTTTCTTCAGCTGCACCTCAGTCTGAGAACAGTCGGTGAAAAACCAACGCCAACTCCAACAAACACCAGAACCGACCGGACCGGACCCTCCACAGGTTTATGTTTTCACTGCTACAACATTAGAAACGCAGATACAGAAGAACTCACTCAGATCAGATCAGATACATTTATTTATGCATTTAGGAGTTTATTTGTTAGGGACAGTTCACATTAATGAACATCTGAATTAAACATCAGATGTAAATATGACGGGTTATTGTGAATACCGTTAGCCTCATAGCATAATCGCCTAAGTCATATTTTATCAGGTCGTATCGGATGAAAAATGAATCAACAGTGTTAAGGGAGTAAAGTTACACAAATATGACAATTTGGCCAAAAATATATGTTTAAACTCATGGGTTTTTTTTTCTTTTGAGGGACTACAAATGCACATTAGCATCATTAGCCCATTAGCCTAGCAAGCGTCATTGGATAATCACCTAAGTCATATTTTATCAGGTTGTATCAGATTAAAGTGAATCAACAGTGTTAGGGGAGTAAAGTTACGGAAATATGACAAGTTGGCCAAAAATATATGTTTAAACTGTCATGTTTTTTGTTTCCTTTTGAGGGACTACAGATGCACACTAGCACCATTAGTCCATTAGCATCGTTAGCCTCATAGGATAATTGCCTAAGTCAAATTTTTGGCCAACTTGTCATATGTGCGCAACTTTACTCCCTTAACACTGCTGATTGATTTTTTTTTTTTTTTTAATCTGATATGACCTGATAAAATATGACTTAGGCAATTATGCTATGAGGCTAACAATGCTAATGGGCTAATGTGCATCTGTAGACATTAACCCATAAAGACCCAGTACTGCTTTTGTGTCAGTTCCCAAATGAATTTTTCTCTGTATTTAACCTTTCTTAAGTGATTTATCACCTTTTATTATAATATTATCCTCTGTATTTTGCATTTTTTTCAGTCAAAATCTGGTATTTTTCTCTATTTAATTCAGTGATCATGTAGCTGTTCATTAAAGCTCAGTTTAAAGTTAAGGGTTATTATAGCAAAAACAGAAAACTGGAGAAAAAGTGACGTTTTCAGTAAAATATATTATTAAATGAATATAAACCCAGTGTTTCCATCCACTGTCATTGATCCAACTCCTTGGGTTTTACTGGTGAATCAATGTTGTAGAAGATGACGGTGTTTCCACGGTAACTAGGGAGCCTCTGAACGTCCAAATGGGTCATATCTGATGACCTTGAAAAGATGACAAACTGCATTTTAGGTGAATTATTTACATATATTGTTAGGATTAATGGATCAACAGATATTAATCATTTAGGATCAGTGGATGGTTTTGGTCGCTGGTGGCTGTTTGGGTCTTTATGGGTTCAACAGGAAACAAAAAACATGACAGTTTAAACATACAAATAGAACAATAAACCTTAGATCGGAAAAAAAAAACAAAAAAAAATGAAAACCCAGATTGATTCAGAACACATTCAGAACGTTGCAGACTTGAACTGGTCTTTAATGGGCCGACGCTGATCCACGATCTGGTCTATGTCCACCCCCCCTCTGGTCGACCCACAGAGCGCATCAGTCAAACGATGCAATCACGCGGCGATGGAAAAACTGCCGCTCCACTTTGTCCACGTCCGACTCGAACACCCTCTGCATCAGAACCGTATCGTGTAACGTGAACTCCGTGTCGTGTTGTCATGAATAACTAGAGCGAGTCTCCAGCGACTCCGTGTACAAACGATAAAAGCGTAACTCCGTCATCGCTGACAGCGTCTAAAGGCTTAAAGTGCACTTCATAAAGCTCCTGCCCGTCACCAGCCTGCTTCACTAAGGACATCGGCACCATTCGCTCCCAGTATTTACAGTGTACGTGGTGTTCTTCAGCTCTCGCTACTTGACTTTATAACCTTTTCAACTGTTCAGAGACTGAATAATCCTTTTACATGATAGATTGTATAACGTCTGCGACCGACCGAGGCTGATGGAGAATCTTCGACAGACACCCAGTCTTTTTGCTAAAACTCTCAAATCGATGTTTTTTTGTTTTTTTTTTCTTTTTTGTAAATAATGTGATTTTTATGTCGACTCGTGTTACTTTCACACAGTACATGTTTTTGTGTAGGTTTTAATGATATCGTGTGCTATGTGCGTACATATTTAACTATTGGTATTTAGTTAGTCAGTTCATTGTACATTGAGTTCTAGGCCTGTATAAACTGTGTAAATGTGACCCATTCTTTTTGTGTAACAAACTGTGCTTGTGACAATAAATTCTTATTGGTTACGTGGCTTCACGGTGACTCACTCGTCCGTTGTTTCCTCAGTTCATTCGCAGATTAGATCGAACCGAAGATGCGGATCCAGAGTTCAGTATAGAACTGGAGTCAGTACCACAACATAGACTGATCCAGCTGATCTGAGACCAGTCTGAAGTGTTTTCATTCACTCTATTCAATTGTTACGTCTGTTCTTTATGTTGTTAAAACCAAAGATTAAAATAACCAAACTCATTAAACGCATCATGATTTTGGCTGAAACACTAGAGGTGCAATGTCATCAAAAAAAAAAAAAAAACATCATCTAATGTAAAAACACAGAAGACCCATGTTGACATAACTTTCCAGTATCCCGCCCGTAGAAGTTCCACCCAGTGTCAAAATTTTTTAATTCTTTTTTTTTTTTTTTTTTTTTAACATTTTTTTGTATTTCATCAACTTGACCGAAAAAACAGAAATACCAAATATTCAATAGCTGTCATATTTTTAACATTTTAAATGGCATGTTTAGTTTGTAAACCAGATTTTTGATGGAAAAGCCACAAAAAACTTTTCTTTTCAATATACGACATATAAATTGGATTACTTATTTTCTTGATTTTATGTAGCCTGGCATATGTCAATGATTAACTGTAACATTGGTTAAAAGGCATCATTATTTTTTGTGCTAGGTCAAATGATAAATACTTAAATAAATGCACATTTTTTACTCATTTCGGAGAAGGACGCTACTGTAGTAATTTTCCATTGTTTCCAAAGTGCTGGTTTTAGTGGCTGGGTCAAAATTTTTAAAATCATGAAAAAATGAACAACTTTTAAATCCTGACCTAATACAAACTGTGAAAAATAATATGACCTTTTATAACACGAAGTCAAAAGTGTGCATAATATACTCACCCGGATAGTGGAAGGTTAACACTAAACTGATCAACTACAGGTCGAACATTCATTTGACTTCAGAATATTTTATTTTCTGCACCTTAATGATGATGTTTCTCTGTGTAATTCTGAAACTCGATTATATCTCAGATTTGGTTTCTCACCTTCAGGTTCATCGATTGGAATTCATGTTGCATTTTAATCATCTTTCCATGGTTATCTAGTAGTTAACAGTAGTTAGGGTGAAGTCCAGACATGATGTTATTGTAGTTTTGACCTTGTTTCCTATTTTATATTGTGTTTAACATCATTTTAAATAACTAATACAACTTACTGTATTTCATTTTCTAGTTTTTCTATGTAGCATTGATGTGTCTGACTTCGACCAGCAGGGGGCAACTTCAGTGACTCACTACTCCCTCTAGTGGTCACATAAATTCCCCGGCCCATCATTATGAATAAATTCACTTCATATCTGTACTTTCCAATATATCGGCATCTGTGACCGAACTTCACAGATACACAAATGAAAGATTCCAGTTTGGTTTCACTGTTGACGAGCCAGTTGTATCAGTTCTCTGATGTTGCTGATCGTTCTCCTAATGTTTACGACAGTTATCCTGTGGATTTCTTAGATTTGTGGCATATTTGTTTATATTTCTCTTTAATCAATATTTTGAGGACTTGCAGCTGATGTCACTGGTCATGTGATTGTTGTTTACACCGCCATATTGGTAGGCACGCTATCTGGATCCAGAAAGTCAGAACTGTTGCTTTATATCACGTTTTTCTTTGGACTCATGTTTGCATGTTTTGTTATTTGTGAGTATGTCTGCTGTGATAAAGGCACCATAGATGAGTTTCAATGTTTACTAACAAGTGATGTCACGTAACTCGGAGGCAAAAACACGAGTACCAGCTCCCAGCCGGCTCACAACAGCCGCGTACACCTCCAGGCTCTCCCCCGGAACTCGTGAACGAGCCGATATGTTAGCTCTAAAATGGTCCATTAACTGTCTCTGGTCAAAAGTCAATCCCATCTTCTGTTTCACGGCCGTATGATTTGACTTGACCGCATCGGGAAGGTTGTCCCATAGTAGAAAAGCAGACTGTCACAGACGGGTGGGCAGTATTGTCACCAGCTCCAGCTGAACTCATCGGTGTCACCCGCTGTAGCTCCAACTGCCACGTCCAGCTGAGGAAACTCTGGCTGCCATTGCTGCCAAAGGGAGCAGGTAGATCCACAATCACTCTGTCTCTACAGGGTGATAGGTCAGGGGAAGCCCTCCTGGTAGGTTTAAAGGGGTCTTCATCACCGTACCACTTGATGACAATTCTTTTTTTCCACACCGCTAAGCGCAACGGGCACACAGCCACTCGATGGCAGCCAGAGTTTCCTCAGCGGAGTAAACAACAATCACATGACCAGTGACGTCAGCTGCAAGTCCTCAATATATTGATTAAAGAGAAATATAACCAAACATGCTAACTATACTGAAAAGCTACGCTAACCGTGGTAATAACTGTAAACAGCAGTCGGCAGAACAGAACCACCGCTGCCACCAATGGAACCCAGCGGTCTTTATGCCAAACTTATAATTGGTGAAAGCTAAGTATTAAACAGCACACAGGAGTTTAGCAGGTCCGTCCTATAACACGTTGTACGATCCAAGGAAAGCTCTTCTACCAATATGATGTCGTAAACAGCAAACCACGTGATCATGTGACATACGTGCAAAACCTCAATAGAAGAACAGAGACGAAAAAGTAGATCTGTGAATGGAAACACCTCAAACAGTCACTGTCTGAAAACTATCATTTAGTTGATGTTAGATCTGATCAGGTCATGTTTTAATCTGCTGATCTATGGATCTGGTTGGTTTGGAACCAACAGTTTTCAATAAACACTTGTTTATTCATTGAACTGAGACTCTGGTCCAATAGGATCAGAGTCTGGTCGACCTTCGAAGAATCAGAGACCAGGACCTGGTTTCACCTGAACACTGGGATCGTTACCTTCTATTTACACATCTTTGGCATAAGCTTTGTTAGTTTCTGTACACATTAATTCATATTGTATTATATAATCAGTGTGTTTATTCATAACATCATTAGTGGATGCAGTCGCTGTTTTCCATTAGCATTAGCTTTAGCTTGGTGAGTTTCACCTTCACAGTGCTATAAAATGTCAACCCAAGCCAATCAGTCTGTGTCTGAAACCTCAGTTTTGTTTCCGTTTCCACAATCTGGTCGACTGATTCCATATTTTTGCTGAGTTTGAGGGCTGTTCCAGTGTCTGAGACCCAGAAAACCAAAGGTAGCAGAGGCCTGGGTCATGAAATGCATTGATGTAAAACAGAAACCTGCTCCATAGTCCATGTTGAGGAGAAGCTGGACTCTGAACTGACAGAGCAATGATCCAGACGCTGTCGTCCTGTATTTCTGATGTGTTTGGACCAGAACACAATGGACTATGTTAAATACAATCAAGAACAAACAGTTCAATCAAAAGCATCTGAAATTGCAGGTGATGCACAAGCAGTAGTTAGCTAGGCGCTAGCTAATGAAGCCATGAAACCTTCAAAACTGCTTCACCACATTGAGACAAAACACTGCGTTAAAAGACAAGCCCTTGGAATTTTTTTTGAAAGAAAAAAACGTGAACATGAAGGACAAACAATAATTGAAGGCCACAACTTGAACACGTGTCCACGCTGAAAGCATCATTCTTAGTGGCGGACCACTTTGTTAAAGAAGTAGAAGGACATAAGGAACACAATTCCAGTGTGACTGTCTCCTATCAGCCCCAGACAGGAGCGACTAGATCAGGGGTGGGCAATTAACTTTCTTATGGGGTCACATGAGAAACTTTGACAGTTAAAGGCCGGACCAATTCACCTGCAGCTCTGTGTATACAGTATATCTCTCTAAACAGAACAGAATAGAATCTTTATGTATTACATGACATTGACAGGACAATGACAGTGAAATGGGAGCTACGACAGGCCCCGATTGTGAAAATACAGTACAAAAGAAAACAATATACATCGCCCGGTCAAAGCTAAAACAAATAAAAACAGTAAATGAAACAATACAATGATATAATGAAAATGTGGAGCACAGAATAGAACTATTTACTGAATATTCACAAAAACATTTTCGAAAAACAATAAATGCATCCAGCTTTGTTTGTTTGCATATCTCAGTTC
This sequence comes from Sphaeramia orbicularis, assembly GCF_902148855.1. Lineage (NCBI taxonomy): Eukaryota > Metazoa > Chordata > Actinopteri > Kurtiformes > Apogonidae > Sphaeramia > Sphaeramia orbicularis. The sequence continues at coordinate 26,180,566 of NC_043959.1, read as the reverse complement.
CTTTATTTTTTTTTCCACCTCTGACTTCAGTGACGAAATACATAGCAGTCCATGTTTTGTTAAAAACACTACATTCTGAATCAATCGTTCTTTTTTTGGCATTAGCTAACATCTTCATGGGCTGAAACTGAAACTGACCAACAAACCAATCAGTGCATAAGCCTTGTACTGTTTACAGAAAGTAGGTGTGAAAAAAGGCTAATTTAGCAGATCCTACAAAATAAAAGCAGTCCCGTTGTATTGATTACATCTATTATGATCATATACAGTCGTGGAAAAAATTATTAGACCATCAAAAGTCATCAGAAACAATGATTATGCGATCAGGTACTAACTCCTGTGTGTATCATGTGACTAAAACAGACAGAAAAGAAAACATGGAATGCCTAAAAGCACTGTTTTTGTCAGTACAATGCCATAGATATTGATGTAAGAACTGAAGTGATTTTGGTTATTATCAAGAAAATATGGAAAATGGATAGATATCAGCTCTGAAATTAAACTCTTATGAGCTATTTTTGTTGTTATCATTATATTTGTCCAAACAAATGTACTTTTAGTTGTACCAGGCATTAAAATGAACAAGAAATTGAATAAAACAAGGGTGGTCTAATACATTTTTCCAGGACTGTATGTTTGCATTGACTTTTAATTTGCCATTGACCTCATGTGGGTCCATCAGGGTCACCCATTGGGCCACAAGTGGCCTGTACAATACCCAGGTCTGATGTAGATGCAGGGAGACAAGTACTCACTGATTCTGCATCATGGTGAGTTGATATTATAGTATATTAACTGTAGTAAGTGCCGAATATAAAGTATAATAGTTGCATTCAGATTCCATACTACACTGGTTCCCAACCTTTTTTGGCTTGTGACCACATTTTAACATCACAAATTTCTGGCAACCCCAGACATTCAAACCAGAGCCTTTTTTTTTTTCACCATATAATAGTGTGCTGTACTATGTTGCAAGAAAAACGTTAATTTTAGATGACATTTAGTCCATATAATGTATATTATTATGGATGGAGGCAGAAAAGCCAGGTGTAGATTACTGCACAAAGTGAGAATTTTATTTTCCTTGGTCAGGATATGTACAGTCAGTCCAGCTTGGATTTGCAAGGCTGACAATTAATACTGAACAAACAATAAGTCAAACTATGAATTATGAAAGAGCTGCAGCATCTGAAACTGACCACAATGAACATTTGAAAGATAAACAGAACCACAGTGCTTCAGTTTCAGCTTCACAGTTTGTCATGTCTTTTATGGATTGGGATTGTCTCTCTCAACTCACCATATATTTTTTATTGGTAAATTTGTTTTGTTTTGTTTTTTTTTTTATCAATTACTAGAACTTTCAGGCGACCCCATTTGAATTCCAGGTGACCCCCAGGTGGGGTCCCGACCCCAAGGTTGAAAAACACTGCCGTACTATGTACTGACTATGTTTTTTGATATTGGAACCCCCACACCTCTACCCGGTCTGAAGGAAAATTTTCCTGCCTGAAACTGGTCCCTGGTACAAAAAAAGGTTGAGGACCGCTGCCTTAAATGTCCCGTTTCATCCTCCCACTCCTCCAGATCTACACCGGCCAGGAAACTTTTCTAAAGCCTGTCGAGTGCATGTGGAAGCCAAAGCTCAGATGTTCTTTTCTCCCAAACACAAGCCAGCAGCTCTTGGCGTCACTCCTTCTTGGCGCACTTCAACAAACCGGTAGGTGATGTGAAAAGAAATCGTTCCCTGCATTCCTTCCTGACACGACACGCACTCCGATTAGCTTCTTAAATTCCCCTCTGACATGTGCTAAGCTCTGCAGCATTTGTGATGGACCGGCAGTGGCGGTGGCGGGGAGGGCAGATACCAGCGTTTCATTCTCTGGACGTCTTCATTCTGCCTCCTCTGGCTCTGCTCCACATCTCGTGCCTGATTGTCATTAGCTGATAACTATAGAGACGGTGTTTATGTGAAAAAGTCCCGACTGGAGTGTTGAAAACAGTGCTCGAATGGCATCTGCCGCCTCGCCTCGGGCCCCGAAACCATCAGCGCGACGCTGTGTGCGAACGCTGAGTGTGTGTGTGTAGGAGATAGTGTTGGATTTGCATAAGCTACTGAGCGTGTGTATATGTGTGTGTGTGTGTGTGTGTGTGTGTCTGTGTTTGCGGTTGTAGAAGCGTGGTTGGATGCTTGTCTGCAGCCACCGTGTCTCTGTGCTGACAGGTCTATCTTAAATCACACCGCTGTGAATCTCCTGCAAACACATTCACTGCATTGAAACCACACAAGGAAAATAACAGCGCTCTGCCTGTTTACCTGCTCAGCTTTATTACTGCACTCGTCTTCCATCGGCGGCAGAGCTCCACGTTCTGCATCAAGGGAAGGGAAAGGACGGAAACACAGGTGGAGTTGAACAGGCCTGAAAGGAGTGATAATTAGTTTTTTTAAAAATGGAATTTAAATGCATTTTAATTTAATTTTAGATGTCGATGAGCGGATTAAAATATCTGACCATTCATAACCATTTGAACACAGATGAACAAAGTGCACCTGAATGCACCATGAAGTACCTGTTGTTTCTGTGTTTACGATGAGTATAATGATGTAGAGCGGTGTTTTTCAACCATGGGGTCGGGACCCCACATGGGGTCGCCTGGAATTCAAATGGGGTCGCCTGAAAGTTCTAGTAATTGATCAAAAAAAAAAACTTACTAATAAAAATTAAATGGTGAGTTGACTATCCCAATACATAAAAGATATGACAAACTGAAGCTGAAACTGAAGCACTGTGGTTCTGTTTATCTTTCAAATGTTCATTGTGGTCGGTTTCAGATGCTGCAGCTCTTTCATAATTCATAGTTTGAGTTCTTGTTTGTTCAGTATTAATTGTCAGCCTTGTAAATCCAAGCTGGACTGACTGTACATATCCTGAGCAAAAAAATTCAAATTCTCACTTTGTGCAGTAATCTACACCTGGCTTTTCTGCCTCCATCCATAATAATATATATTATATCAACTAAATGTCCTCTAAAATTAACATTTATTTGCAACGCGGTAAAGCAAACTATTACATGATCAAAAACAAATTAATTTTAGCAAAAAAAAAAAGTCTCAGTTTTGAAAGTCTGGGGTTGCTAGAAATTTGTGATGATAAAAAGGCAAAAATGGTTGGGAACCACTGGTGTAGGGTTCTATTTTTGTGCATTTTGCTTTAGTATTAACCATCATCTGTGTGTTATGTTCATTATTTCCACCTTGTCGCATCTTTTGCAACTAATTTAAACCCATTAATAACATCTGATAAATCAACTTTCCTTCAGTGACTGACAAGGACTATGATAATCATCAATCATTTTACAGTAAAGGAGGGATATTTTGCTTTTTTTAAATGGAATTATGCATTTTAAAACATTTCCCTGTGGTCTACATAAACTGTAAATGCTATGCTTGGGTCTGAATTCTTCATTAATTCAACTCCACAGGTCCATCTTCAACACTATTTCTGCGTAACAACTCCAGAAAGGTGGTTTTGAGCGCTGGCCCTTTAAATGCACATGAGTCAAATTGATGCCCCACCCCCTCCAGGTTGTTGGTTGTGCTGCTCTGTCCCATTTAACCAACAACTGAACATTTTAGATAATCGTCTCGAAGTTTGGACATATTTTCAGTTTTTACTACAACCACTGCTGCTAAACAAATATGTCGTACTCAGAGAAATGTTCTTTGGAAGTCTTGACCTTATATGTGCAAAAGTCATGACGTAACTAGTTATAAAACGTAACAAAATTAAGCAGGAATTGAAACGGGTTGTAGAAATCCACTCGATTTTTTCCAAAAAGAATATAAAGATTGCTTTGCAGCACCTGGAGGGTTCAAATTCAAACTTTATGAACTATTAGGGTCCAAATACACAAATAAATGAACCAAAGACTAATAAAAGTGGGTTTAGCAAAATATGACCCCTTTAAGAGAAGTGTAATTTTACTAATATTCTGCCTGTTTTGTATGTTTGTAGATCCACTGTGATCTTTAAGTGTTAATGTACAAGTATAAATGATAAACTGAGGCAGAATATTATTCTTGATAAATGTAATTTTATCTAGGTTATTTACATTTTTTAAAAGGATAGTTCGTAATTATAAACTTGTTCATATTGTACGTTTACTCTTTGTGCTAAAACAGCAAAATATTTGTAGTTGTCATTATTTTTAGGTTATTATGATAGTATTTTGGGGGCGGCCATGGCTTAGGAGGTGGAACCTCCTGACCAAAGGGTTGGCGGTTCAAATCCTGCTCTGTCATAGTCATGTGCTGTTGTGTCCTTGGGCAGGACACGTCACCCACTGTGCCGCCAGTGTCACTCACACTGGTGTATGAATGCATATGAATGTTTGGTGTGGATTGGCCACACCCCAGGGCATCTGTGGCTCCACATGTAGTTTACCACCACCAGAGTGTGAAGGAATGATGGGTCACTAATGCAAAGCCCTGTGGGTGCCTTGAAAAGTGCCTGTAGAAATCCATTCCATGGTTATTATTGTTGTTTTACTGGTCTGACCCATTTTACATCATATTGGTGTGAATGTGGAGCCTGAACTTAAGCACTGTAATGAGGTACTCGGTTATGTCCTGTGGTGAAGGTTGGAATAAGACGTCAGTGGTTGGATGTCGCTGAACAACCAGACTTCACTTTCTATTGTCAGAAACCAGGTGGTTTTAGACGCTGCAAAGATCAGAAAGAACTCAATGACTGAAAAACACCTTTTATTTGGTTCCTGTGATTAATCCACAGGCCTCCATCAACAGTTCTCAGAATTTTTTTTTTTTACCATCACCCGCAATTAGTGGTGAGTGAAAGCTGTGGTTGAAATGAAAAGGCTGAACGCCATGTGAAGGCACATGCAGAGGCAGAAAGGCCTCATGGGAGTGACGCCAATTACATCCCAACAAAGAGCATCGAACAGAGCAGCAGCGTCAGCGCCGACGCCAAGCATCCACCAAACACAGGCTTATTTCAGCATCAGCAGTGTTAGGAGCTGATTGGCTGTGATTACAGGCCTCCTGTCAGATGACTGATGGGTTCCAAGAAGAAGCAACAAAGCTCAGCCGAGTCCTGCTGCCGCCACCGCCGTTGAGCCTGAGGTGGGCTTTGTCCAGCCTGGTGATCTGCAGGCCGCCAATTGTCCCAGAGTTCCTGTCGTCAGCTCCATCATGGCGTGGAGGTTTTGTACAGCGTCTGACCCCCAGAGTTTCAGCTCTAATCCGAGGATCATCTTCCACCTCTGACCCCAGCTGGAGGCCCCGCCCACTCTTTTAGGTTTTTTTGCATTCAAAATATATGGTTTGTTTACATTACAAACATGGCATTTAAAGGGTGAAAATGACATTAATATGACATAACATAATAATATGACAGTTATTGAGTATATATATATATATATATATATATATATATATATATATATATATACAGTTGTGCTCATAAGTTGACATACCCTGACAGAATCCACATGGGATGGTCTTGGATGTTACAACATGACAATGACCCATGAAGGTGGCCATACACTGCGATTTTAGAGACGATTTTTCACTCGTGTGACTCTTTCTGGGATTGGGCCAGATGTGCCTCTAATTGTGTGTCGTGCTTTGTGCAGTGTACATGGGGTAAGGAGAAGCCAGTAACACCCCACGACCATCTCATGACCAGCAATCGTGTGTTCGCAAGGAAAACGTAGCTGTTTGAAATCCTGCTCGCTCCTCGTGAGGATATCGCACTGTCGAAGCAGTGCCATGAGCCAATGTGCCTCAAATTCTCACACTGTGCTTGCGCGAATACAATATTAGCCAGCTATTGTAAGCTAATTCTAAGCTTACAGTAGCTGGCTATTGGCCTAGTTCAGTTTAGCTTTTGCAGCTTACCTCTAGTTCCCTTTGCTGTAGGACTGACAGCCCATACTGTCCACATCTGGCCAACCAATTCCTGCACCAAACACGTCGTTGTCTTTTCTTCTTTTTTGATTCCCCGCAGATAATGGCACATATTGCCAAAGCAACTCGTTGGTTTTTGTTTAGCACTACCATTTTGTGACTCATGCCAATACACAATCGTCTATGCACTTTCGGATTCCTTGGTATTTTAATGTTGTATTTCCGGATACAACACTGGAACGTGTCCTCTGGTGTATGGTCCTACAGTGTGAGCAGTCAGGTCGTATACGAGCATTGGTCCGTACAGTGTGAGAACATTAAGCGTGAGCCTGACTTTATGATTGATTCGCACAGTTTGAGATGGAGCTGCGTGCAACGATCGAAATAATTGCACTGTGTATGGCCGCCTTAACACGAGGCTAAGTCAACCTGTCATTGGTTTCAGCAGAAAAAAGTGAAGGAGTGTCCATCTCAGTCTCCTGGGGAGGTCTCAAACATGCAGTTCATGTAAAAAAATAAAACAAATCTTAAAGGAACTGAAGGTGTTTTGCCAAAAAGAATGGGCAGCTTTACCATCTGAGAAAATAAAGTGCCTCATCCACAAATACCACCAAAGATTTCCAACTGTCATTGATGTTAAAGGGACAAATACAGAGGATTAAGAACTAGGGGATGGAAACTTTAGATCAGGGTCATTTGGATAGTGTCTGTTGTTATTATGATTTAACAGGAACAAACACATTTGTTTGACAGTAAATGTCTTCACCCAACCACTAGCAACAAGTGGAAGAAAAGTTATTGTATTATCATTCATATTCTTTGAAAAATGGCCAAAGAATCACACATTCTGTTAGGGTATGTAAACTTATGAGCACAACTGTATATATATGTTAATCTAACACTTATGGAGTATTTGGTATTTTTGTTTATAGGTGAAGTTAATGAAATACAGAAAAAAAAAAAAAAACATGTTTAAACAAACTGTAGGAAAAACATTCTCATTGCTCTGCTCAGATTACGTGCTTTCAGTGATTAATATGGGCCTCTATGGGTGGGATAGCAGAGGGTTAATCTTACATTCCAACCATTAAAGAGTCAATAAAACTAGATGAAATCGACTCCAAGGTCTTCTATTAATCATTCATGTTTTTCAGTTTAGTCATCTGACATTTTGAGGTTTGTTCAACTTTATATGTGATTAAAAATGGTGGAAATGTCATTTTAAAGGATGTGAATCAAATATAAATACGAGTTCCTTATTTGACCAACGCTGCCTCCTGCTTTGTGAAGTGTTTTTTCTCCTTCTTTGTCTCTGACCTGTAGATAAATGGTATAATTATCTTGTTTGGTCGATCATCTGACCTGAGTGGGATGAAGAGGAAACTGAAAAGTTCAGGTGCGAAATTATTGAGTATTTGGTATTTTTGTTTATGGCTAAAGTTGATGAAATGCAAATGACTAAAAAAGGACAAAACTAATGATATGACAAAAATGTAGACATTACTACCATACTGTACAGATTATGCGCTGGGATATTGGAGGGTCACCCTTTAAAACCAGTCGATGCTGTAGTAAATACACATGATCGACCTGCTTCCTGTCACGTTATTTCCTCTAGTTTTGGTGTTTTTTCTCCTCAGATGACTTGTGTTTTTGTTGCCTGTCTTCCCAGATACACTGAGTCATGGACCTTTTGCTTTTGTTGCTCTGAACCCACTGTGATGATGAAAAAGCCTGTATTATCGCGTTCAGCTGCTGGGAACCTCGCTCTTTTGTGACGGTAAGCTGCCGAGTGCTGAGCTGCCATTTATATAAAGCTGCTGTTATTGCAGTGTCGAGCTAACTTGGCTTTTATCTTATTATGCTAATACAGGACGCCGCGGATTCGGCAATAAAAGCAGATTTACCCTCACACTGGTGTCGACCGACGGATAGAGGAATCATCATCACAGCATCTCCAAAACCACATTAACATCGGCCCAGGGTGCATCCTACTCAGTTTATACACAGAAGAAAATAAGAAAAGTTTAAGAGCTGAAACACAAACAGTTAAAACCCCAGGAAGAGGAAGCAGAGAAATGAGTGTAAAGAAAAACACTGAAGGACGATGACAGGAAAGAGTTTAGAGACGATCGGAAGAAGGAAAACAGATTCAACTTCTGTTGAACTCGAAGACAGTTTAACTAATGACCCGTTAGATTCAGATTCTCCATCACAAAACTCACATTAAAACCTCTAAACAACCAATAAATATATCAGAGGTGTCTAAAGTATTCACATTCATTCCTCAGGTAGAAGTATTGATACTAGGGTTTAACCAGACTTCTGCAGAAGCTGAAGTATCAACTCAAGCCTTTTAGGGTGTATTCACATCAGAAAAGTCCTTTGGTCCGCTTATTTGTTTCGGGTCAAATGTGGACTTTATTTTTTTCATTTGGGTCAGATCGCGTTCACATTGCACTTTTTGCTAGTGGACCAAAATGTGTGAACAGAAGCACGCATGTGACGAACTGCGCTAGCATTGGACAGAAAAGTCGGGGGTGGGGTCAATCAGAGACAGCCGGTGTCGATGAAAATAGACGTGGTGCTCCTACATACAGTTTTCATTTTTGGAATATAAATTGCATTTTTACAGACATAAATTTACTAAAATAATGTTAGCACTCAAGAAAAGCTCAGTTGGAACCAGTTTCATAATATGGCCATCTGACCAAATGTCAATGGCACATTCAATTTCCTCATTGCTCCTCGTCTGTCCACAGCTCATAGCTGCTGCTGTTAGCTCTGACCACCCGTAAACCTCGGTTACTTCCAGCAGCTACGGTGGCTCGTCAAGCACAAAAAGGCGTAAGATTCCTTGGTTTGGCTCGGTTCGAGGTTGGTTATTTTCACACCAGAAGTGAACCGGCCCAGAGTCCGTTTGGAAGCGGTCCGCTTGTTTGGTTCAAATCAGAGTTCACATGTTTGTGTCATAATCTGTGCCTGTGTGGCCCTCGGCTCCTCCCTCTCCTCCTCATGTTATCATTATTTGACTCACCTGCTGGCGCTGCGTGGCTGCAGCCAATTACCTCCAGCCTATTTAAGGATTAGGTTTGCAGCCATGCAGCGCTGGTCCATTCCTCTTCACTCCTCTCCATAACCCGGACATTATCCATCTTCATCTACGGACTCTGACCCAGGTTTTGTGTGTTTTTCTTTATCCGTCTTCCTTTACGGACTCTGACCCTGGTTCTGTATTTTCCGTTGTTTTGTTTTCTTTTGTGTTTAATAAACTTGTGTTTTCTTTCCCTTCAGTATCGTGCATTTGAGTCCTCTCATTTCCCCTGTTGTGACAGTTTGTATTCACACCTAAAAAAAATGTCTGGACTTTCTGGGTAAACGAACTCTGGTCTGTTTTAAACGGACCAAACGTGGTAGGTGTGAATACACCCTTATTCAAGTAAAAGTACTGGTTTCAAAACTACTTAAAGTATAAAAGTAAATGTAAGGGGAAATAACCTCATTAGGACAAAAGCTTTGGAGGCACCACAGGGGTCTATAGTGCACTACCCCACCTCCCCAAAAAACATTTTTCTAAAGGCCATAATGACTATAATGTTATATTTAAATGTTTTGTTGAAACATGTTTGATGCACTAGTCTACCTGTTTCAGCCTCATATATGCCCTTTGAAAATGGTCGTCCTGGCTGCTATCGACCTCCTCTCTGGTGCTTGTTTGGGACATTTTGCTCCAGTTCTCTTGAGTCTCTACCATGGACGTCTTCATGCAAGGCTTCATATGTCTGCTATGTCCTTCCTGGAGTGTGTAACATGATTTGTGTCATGTGCAGGTACGATGGATCGCATACAGACCAATAGGGTGTTGGAATGGTATATGTTTATACAAGTACTTCATCAAAATCTCCATATCTGGATGGCACCATTTATCTGGATAATTTGGTTTTTTTTTTTATTTGAACGATGACAAGTTGGAATGAAAACAAGCTGAAATGAAATAGTAATAAAATGTAAGGAGTAGAAAGTACAGATAATTGCGTGAAAATGTAGGGAGTAGAAGTAAAAAGTCATCTGAAAAATATTTACTCCAATAAAGTATACATAACCAAAATTTCTACTTAAGTAAGGTAATGAAGTATTTGTACTTAGTTACTTGACACATCTGTAAATAAATGAAATGAAAACAAAATCCTGGCCTGAAAAACAATCACACTGTGGATAATTAATCAACTTAATTTGTGCATTCAGGGTCTTCACTCCCACTTTAAGACTCAGCTGCTGCACCTGAAGCAATGTTTTTTTTAATCAAAAAATGTAAATTTCTCTTGCTGAAGAACCTCCAGACTCCACAGCTGTAAAGTACTAGAACCTAAACAGAGTCAAATAAGTTCTGAAAACAAAACCCTGATCAGATGATGGAAGGATTAATTCTATGCAGTGATCAAGCTAAAGCGGTTTCTCACGGATTCTTCAAGAAAATGAGCCAGATCGCTACGACGTAAGATTCTCCAGTCCACCAGGGTTGTTTTACAGAATGAGTCTAGTCGGTGGATGGAGGTAGAGGGCACATTTAGGTTCAGCACTCATGAAGAGACAGACAAATTGTTGCTGCATGGAATTCCCACTCCCACAATGTACTTCGTGACAAAATTTCCAAAAAGGTCCAAGTGATGTTTTGTTTTTTTATGTAAACAAGCAGACTGTGTTTATGATGGAGTCATCTTTGAAGTTGTTCACCGTGAGGGAAGTGATTCAGGTGCATAAGTACGGAAAGACGAATGGATTAGCGGTAATTAGGCTAGCAATGGGGTTTGACACATTTGAAAAAAAAAAAAAATTATGATTAAAGTCATTTGCTGCTTTAACCCATAAAGACCCAGTGCTACTTTTGTGTCAGTTCCAAAATATTTTTTTCTATATATTTAGTTTAGTTTGGTGATTTATTGACATTTATTATGACATTATGACAGCAGCAGGACATACATGTTAAATGGGTCAGTGGTAAGGCCAAACTAATTTTAAACCGCCCTGATCACCCACTTTTTAGGTCGCCGTTTTAGGCTTCCTCAATTGAGAACTGTGTGGTGTAGAATTTACGACTGCTGGTGGGAGACATCTCTGGTCCCTTTGAGGATCTTCCCCAGTTGTATTTATGTCTCTGTACTCCCATCTATGTAGTGGAACTTTGTCAACTAACAGTCACACAGAACCAAAGACAAACTCACAGACTGAGCAGAATTCGAGCCGCATAAAGTGTTTATTCATACACAAAATAAACACTGAGTTGACATCTGCAGAAACAACTGACTTTTCGCTCTGGGGGACCGCTTTTATTGGACCAAAAGTAGGTTGGGTTTTAGGTATAGACCGTACCCCTACGTTCCCTTTTTATCATATTTTGAACATTAATTTACTCACGTCAGAAGCCCTCCTTTTTTTAGCTTGTCTCCGATAGGGTAAGGTCTTTTTGGTGTCTGTCAAGATTGGTCAAAACATATACATATGCAACTAATTCCCGGTATTTAATTATCATATATAAATATGTAACTTTTTTCACGGAAAATGTAAGTTACTTCCCAGAATGTTCAAAAATTTCCACTCACGTGTACTTCTTTTGTACACCATGTTTTCCGAAACTTTCCATGAGCTCACATGTTCTTTCTGCCCCCCCGTTTTGTAACTTTGCATAAATTCACATGTTCTTTCGATGGCTCCACGTGTTCGTTCTTTTGTGGGTCTCCCAGGAAAAAAAGTCAACTACTCTGTTACAACCATCACATTACACTGAAATTTAACTTCTGGTATGCAAATGAATACTTTTTGAACATAAAATGAATACTTTGATTAAAATACCGATTTCTGACACCACAACTGGACAGGCAAGGGATTCCTTTATTCCTGTGGCTATTAGGAATCTGAATTCACTTAGCTGATATCTACATTTTTTTGTGATTATTTATTTATTTTTTAAGGCTCATGGACATTATGGCAATTAACTTGTGTACTGCCTTACTAGACCTTTTTTATTTGTGTTGGGAAGAGAGTGGCTCCATTGTATGTTGTCCTGTATTGTGTAATTTTAATGTGGTGGCATCTGGTGGTGCTGTTTTTATGTATGTGCTCATGTGTTTATGACCCCTGCTGCACACTGAATTTCCTTTCCTCAGGATAAATAAAGTTGAAAGTTGAATTATCCTCTGTATTTTGCATTTTTTTCAGTGAACATCAGATATTTTCCTATAGTTAATGTACTGATCATGTAGATGTTCATAAAAGTTCAGATTACAGTTGAGGGTTATTATATCAAAAACTGAGAAAACTGAAGAAAAAGTGACTTTTTTTTTTTTTAAACCCAGTGTGTCCATCTACTGTCATTGATCCAACTCCATGGGTTTTACTGGTGAATCAATGTTGTAGAAGACGACAGTGTTAAATGGTAACTACAAGTCTCTGAATGTCCAAATAGGTCATATCTGATGACCATGAAAAAATGACAAACTGTATTTTAAACCAATTATTTACATGTATCGATAGGATTAGTAGATCAATAGGTATTAAACATTTTAGATCAGTAGATGGTTTTGATCGTTGCTGGCTGTTTGGGTCTTTATGGGTTAATCATCACAAAGTTTTCACCATTGTTTTACTGAAACCCTGATGTGAACCCTGTCCTTCCTCCTCCTCAGACCTCATACCGACTGATTGAACGTTCATAAACCCTCCTCTGGATCGGTTTGTCTTGTTTGATAGATTTCTATGTTCTAATGAGGTTCTTTATCTGTAACAGTGTCTCCTCCTCCTCAAAGTGAAGTTTACATTCCTCCAGTTTGCTTTAATTCTGTGTACATTGTAGAAATGCAGTGAACTTAATCCACGTCCAGAGCTTCCATAGAGGAATGTAAATACACTCTGCTGATGTTCATCCTGTTCAGATGCTGAACGAAGGGTTAAACGCCCAGAGTCAGAGCTGTTATGTCTGCAATGGCTGACCGGGTTCAGACGTCTACATGTGAAAATATTATGTTTGACTGTGGATCCAGTAGGTTCCCCTGAGGAATGCCACGGCCAGATATCACACAACGGAAACATTACTCTGTGGTTTTATCAGCGAGCGTCTCCTGATGTTTGGACAGAAAAAACAAAGACAGTAACATAAGGCAGAGCGATGCAAAACCCAACCAGGAAACACATTATACAGGGTTTATTTAATGCCCTCGACACTCAACGGAAAACACTATTACACAGGGGTATTTTTGTTTTTTTTTTTTCAGAAGATGGACTTGTGTGCCTTAGTTCAGTGGCTTTTGCTTCTAATTCTGACTCCATGTTTTTCATGCCATTACATTTGTTTCTGTATCTTTTTGTTACAGTATTAGATTTGCTCCATTTCCACATGCGGAACTTAAACTTTAACTGGATTCCTAAAAACCTTGGTGTATTTCCACCAAATTTACCAGGTAAAAAACTTTCCCCTGACCCCAAACTTTCCCTGATTAAAGTTACTAGTACCGGGGGGACTGGACTTTTCAGATTACTAGAAGTCTTGTGGGCGGGGCTGTATGTTGAAGAACACTGATTGGTGGAACACTGTCAGCGTTCCACTCTTCCGTTCACCCTCCATGTTTAATCCAGTGGCATCTGTGAGTCTGCACATTGTAAAGAATGGAAAATTACTACACTAGCACCCGTCCCCCAAGTGAGTAAAAAACATGAATTTCAGCATTTTACATTTGATTTAGCACAAAAAATGCTGTTAATCATTGAGAAATGCCAGGCTGCAAACATGACACTTATGGTGTATGTTTTATTTTTGTAACTTGTGTATAAATAACGCGTATCATATTCATGCACTTTGTCCAAGCTAACGTTGGTCGAGCTACAGGGGCACCTGTCTTTTTATTACTCATTCATGTAATTTTTCATTGTTTTTACCTCAACCAGGAGGTACTGTGATCGCTTTGCTTTGTGCATGCGTGTTTGTTTGTTTGTTAGCAAGATAACTCAAAAAGTTATGGATGGATTTTCATGAAATTTTCAGGAAATGTTGATATTGGCACAAGGAAGAAATTATTAAATTTTGGTGGTGATCGCTTGCCCCCCCTGCCCCCCTAGGCCCAATCACCACCAAAATTTAATTATTTCTTCCTTGTGCCAGTATCAACATTTCCTGAAAATTTCATGAAAATCCGTTCATAGCTTTTTGAGTTATCTTGCTAACAAACAAACAAACACGCATGCACGGGAGGTAGATCTGTCCTGGCGGAGGTCTGCGCTCTCCGAGTGCTTTTCTTGTTTTACCTTGTTATTGTCTTTTGTGTATCTTTATGCTGAGCTCTTGCAATTCGTTCCCAATGTAGTTTTTCTGCAAATGGCAAATAAACTGATTCTGAAAAAATAAGTGATCTAATTTTTATATAGCATATTAAATAAAGGGTGTTTTTTGCATCAAATATGTGGTTTGTTTACATTACAAACATGGTATTTAAAGGGTAAAAATATAACAGTTATGGAGTATTTGATATTTTTTTATGGATCAAGTTGATGAAATACAAAAACATTTCAAAAAGTTAAAAACAAACAATGAAAAACATTGACATTAGGACAGCACTGCACAATATCACCCACTCCGAGATGAGTACAAAATGCACATTGAATGATTTCAGCATTTAACATTTGACCCAGCACAAAAAATAAGAATACATATTAACCAATGTTGCAGTTAATCATTGACATATACCAGGCTGCAAAAAAAAAAAGATGATCCATTTTTTATGTGGTTTAAAGGAATATATATATATATATATATATATATATATATATATATATATATATATATATATATATATATATATATATATATATATATATACATATATATATATGTGTGTGTGTGTGTGTGTGTGCGTGCGTGCGTGTGTGTATATATATATATATACATATATATATACATATATATATACATATTACATGCTTTTGGTGGTTAGAAGGACCTCTATGGGCCAGATGTTCTGTTCACATAAATATAGATATTTTCCTTCTGCTTTTACTCAAATGTGTGTGTTTTATGGACTATTTCTATACATTAGAACATAAAACCAGTACAAACGCTCAGATAAATCATTGTGTTTTCTCATCTCTTCATCTTCCATGCCCATAAACAGATAAAGCCTGACTTTAAGGTTTAATAAATCTGGTTCATAGAGAAGAACAGTCACTTTACTAAATATCTGACAGAGGATAAAACTCCATCAAACTGAAATGAATATGAAATGTGAGTCAACCCATGATGTAGATGTTTTATCTGGATGGATTCTCTTTCCTCCTTTATGTAAATGTCTTTATAATAGATGTTTCTTCGTCTGAACGTCCACCATCAGCTCCACATTCCTCACCGTTTCACAACCTGTGAAAACAGCAGATGAACAGCATTTACCGTCAGAGTAAAGGAGGAGGAGGAGGATCTGTGGATTTATCTCAGCTTCATATCGTCCACTCCCACATCCCTTTATTTATGGATGTTATTCCAGAAACTAGAGGACGACGAAACTACGGTGACTCCAACGCAACAGGAAAACCTCCTGGAGTCAGAAGAAAGAAGTAGAAGAAAACACCTGAATAAACCCAGTCGTTCCTGGATCAAACCATGTTAACGTCACATATTCATCAACATTTTATTAAGCCAAAAAGACCCAGTGTTACTTTTGTGTCAGTTCCTAAATATTTTCTTCTCTATATTTAACTTTTCTTAAGTGATTTATCACAATTTCTTATGACATAACCCTCTGTATTTTGTATTTTGAACTGAACATCAGGTAATTTCCTATATTTCATTTATTGATCATGTAGATGTTCATAAAATCTCAGATTAAATTTGAGGATTATTATATCAAAAACAGAGAAAACTGCTCTCAGACTGTCGGGAATATACCTGCAACACTACAGCATCCACTGGAACTTGGAATGATAATCGTTAAGAGGCTGATATTAAAAGAATGGAAGTCTCCAAATCCTCCTCCTTTTCAAATGTGGATCAATGATTTGTTGTCATTAATACAGATGGAAAAGCTCAGGTCTTTGAGGACATGTTCTGTGAACACTTTTTCCAGTGCTTGGACTCCGTTTCTTGCATGCTTGGTGTAAATTAGATATGACCAAGGATTATATCTGTATACCAGTGACTGTCCTCTGCCTCTGCCCCTGCCCCTCTTTCTTTAAGTAAGGACTGGCTAGATAATTAATTAATTAGTTATTACACACATCTGCACCTTTGTTTTTATATTTTTGTGTTATAACATAACTGAAAACTGCAAAATAAAATTTACATTTAATTCAAATTCAAGCAATAAAAATTAGCTTTTTCTTTCTTTTTTTTTTTTTTGCTTAATTCAAGCAAAAAAAAAAAAAAAAAATCTGCCAATGGAACAAGTGAAAATTATCTTGGTAAGATTTCTTGAGATAAGATTTTCAAGATCTACTGTCTAAAAATAAGTTCTTATATCTCACTGAAAAGTTACTCTTTAGGTGATTATGTCTTAGTTATTTTAAGTGTGATTTGATATTTTGACTAGAAATGAGAAAAATACATTTGGTAAGATTTAGATTTTTTCCAGTGAAACTGAACAACAGACAAATAAACAGAGGATGTTGAAGAAGCAAGTTTTGCTTTTTGAGGGTTTTTTTTTCTTTACTTTTCAGAGGAACCTGATATAAGTGATGTCCAGGATCAGAGTCAACCCTGCAGATACCGATCAAATCATCTGAGCTTTAATAAAGGTGAGAATCTTCTAGAACCACATGACTCTGACCTGAGTTAAAGTATCTGATGTGTTTTATCTGCAGGATGAACGTCTCCTCCACACGGGTCCAGGTATCGACGGATCTGGGATTAAAAACAACCGCTTCCTGCTGCCGACGAGGATTAGAACGACTGAAGACACAGTTTACTGTCCCTAAGAAAACACAAAGACATGAGGACATAACGACTCATGTCCTGTTAAACCTGGTTCCTCTGGATGAGAAGGAGATCTGATGAAGGTCACACATCATCATCATTACATGTTTAAAGGCTGATGTTTGATACTGATTAAAAAGGCAAGAAACCAGTTATTAAAGGTTTTGATTATAATTTCAGACAAATAAAAGGCGGAAAGCAGTAGAACATAGATTCTAGATCACAGATTATAATGACAAGAATATGAAGAAAAATTTAAACAACAAAAGACTGAAACAAGTGTTCTATAGAGAATAAATTTATTATTATTATTATTATTGTTGTTGTTGTTGTTGTTGTTGTTGTTATTGTTGTTGTTGTATCCACACTGGTTGAACAGGATAAAGGCTCTGGTCATGTGACCCACACATGGAATAAACTTTATAGGCTACATACAGTATTCATGTCAAACGAAACATTCTATTACAGATTTGTTTTTAATTAATCATTTACCAGTTTCACTACTTTTATTACTTAAAAAGGTAAAATACTTTTATTTTACTTTAAATCCATTTAATTGTCTGTTAAATCCAAAACTGAATTATAAGAAACACATAAAATAAACTTCATGAAAATAAACTACTGTCCCTCTGACAGTTACTATTTGTACCATAAAAGATAATGATAAAAAAAAAACCAGACAAACTGTCAGAATAAAACTATATCATCAAAATAAATGTAAATAATAAGACAAATATTCTAAGACACAAAATAAGAATCAGTGAATAATAGAAATAATACATAAAAATCTTCATAAGTGAATGAAATGAGGTTCACAAATAAATGTTGATAAAAAATTATTATAACATCAAAACATGATGAGGTGAGGTCATCTGGACCAGAACCAGAACCATGTCCACATGGTTCCACCTGAAATAGAATAGAATTTAAGACAAAAGAATTAAATGTCCATGTCAGGAACCTTTTCATTCTAACGGCTCATTCATTCCGTTTCGGTCCGGGGTCTGAGGGTCCCGGGTCCGGACTGTGCCGGTCTGTGCGGACCGGATATCCGGTTGTAGCGGAAGCCGGCTGTGTCCAGTCCGGACTAATGGCCGTGTTCTCCGCCTTCAGCTCTAGCTCCTCGGTACAGCGTCAGACCCGGGATGAGTAACCGGACCCGGACTCTGCCCCGGGACCATCCGCCACTCTCAGTCCACTCTGGTCCGTGATCTGAACCCAGTCGGTCCGTCCGGTCCAGCCCCGGTCCGGGCTGCGTTTATCCGTTAGCTGCTAGCCCCTTGCCGGCGCTAGCGTTAGCCGCGGACCGCCGACCCTTCATGGACCCGCAGTAGAACCGGAACCAGCCTCGGTCCGGTTCTGTAACGGTCAGTCCCCGGCTCCGCGCCTCATGCCCGGATCAGGCCCCAGGATGAACGGGTTTTCCCTCGGAGAGCTGTGCTGGCTGTTCTGCTGCCCGCCCTGTCCGAGCCGTATAGCCGCTAAGCTAGCCTTCCTGCCCCCGGAGCCCACCTACTCCGTCCACACCGACCCCAGCGGCGCCTCCAGCCTCCACCTGACGGAGCGGGCCGACTGGCAGTACTCCCAGAGGGAGCTGGACGCAGTGGAGGTGTTCAGCACCCGGAGCAGCCGCGGGAACCGGGTCGGATGCATGTTCGTCCGCTGCGCCCCGAACAGCCGCTACACGCTGCTGTTCTCCCACGGGAACGCGGTGGATCTCGGCCAGATGTGCAGCTTCTACATCGGCCTCGGATCCAGGATCAACTGTAACGTGTTCTCATACGACTACTCAGGGTACGGGGTGAGCACCGGGAAGCCCTCCGAGAAGAACCTGTACGCGGACATAGAGGCGGCCTGGCAGGTCCTGAGGAACAAGTGAGTAGAACCGAACCGGGGGGACGGGTGGGCCGGGGTCTGGGCCCTCAAGAGACCCCCAGGACGGGTCTGGTCTGGGTCCAAAGTGAACCCCCAGGACGGGTCTGACTTGAAGGTCTAGTATGAGGTAATGGTCGTGAGATAGATGTCAGATGTCCATTCATCCATTCGTTCATTCATGTGGAAGTTTTTGGTTCTGGTTCTGAGCTGAAGTTGAGTCAGCCAAGTCAGTTTTGGTTTTATGTAGTGGATCCAACAGACCATATCCAGACCCAGGTTCTGGTCTCCATCTCTGGGTTTATTTAATCCTCTGTCTCATAAACTCAGACCAATATGAGTTCTTCTTCACCTCAATAAAACTGATATGAGCAGACGGGTGTTGGTGGTTCTTGTGGTTCCTGTGGTTCAAACGTCATTGTCCTGGTCCAAACTGGGCTCTGATTCACATCCTGATGTAGAACTTTGAACACTGAACACCATCAGAACGTTGAATCTTTACTTGAACTTAATGAATGAACCCAGATGACTGAACTGGATGTGGATCTGTGGTTCTCCTGGTTCTAGAGATGGTTTGGTTCTGGTCTTCATTCCAGCTCTGGTCTGTGAGCAGTTCCTTCTGATCTCTGTTTGTCTGTGGTGACTCATACACATGTTGGAGTTTTAGGTTCAAGGTTTTCATCAGGAAAGTGGATCAGAACCTACATGTCTGAAGTCTGTTTTTACATTCTCAGATGTTTCGTTTTGTTCCGTTTCATTTACTTGCAGTTTTCAGATCCCGTCCAGTCTAGAGGTGTCCATCATGTCCGTGTTCCTCATCTAGTCTGGGTGGAAATGTTGAATAATTCCAGTTCATTTTACCTTCATTAAAACAGTGTCTGCCTCTGACCTGATGGAGACGAACAGGAGATATTAGAATCATGACTTCAGATGATTCCAGTGTCACAGACAATGTTCACCTGAAACATAAAACATTAAATCAGAGACAATGGGGCTGAAAAAGAGGAGGACTGATGCATTGTGGGATGCAGAAACAAACACGTCCAGTGTAGTTTATGTTGGGGTGTTTGTCAGACTGTTGGAGGTCAGTGTCAGAGCGTTGACATGACACTTAAAAAACTGAATTACTGTCTTAGTTTGACTAAAACTGGACTGTAAAAGTTCATGTAAAGGTGTTAGTTTTCCCAGTGGGACTTACTCACCCAGATAATGGGATGAAAGTACATCAACCATGAGCAAAATAAAACAGCAAAATGAACAAAATAAGTAACAAAATGAATAAAAATGAACAACACATGCATTAAACTGAACAAAATAAGCGTCATAATGAGCAAAATACGCACAACAAATGAACAATAAATGCAAGAAATTAACAAAACACATGATAAAATAAATGACCACAAGCAAAATAATCAGTAAAAGGAACAAAACTGGCAGCATAACGTACAAAATAGGCCAAATAATTAACAAAACACACAACAAAATAAGTGAGCAACGCTGATTCTGAAGGAGAAAATGTAAACGTTGTATGATTATAAAGATCAACTACCAACCAGAGTAGTATTTTGCTGGTCTAATCCACTTCAGATCATATTGGTCTGAATGTGGAAGCGGAACTAAAATGATTTTTAACACCATATATTGTGAATATCTTTAGTATTTAGTATATCTTTTGTATTTTTTTGTATTTCATAAATTCATCCCACGGTCCTTTTATCTTTGGTTCCAGGTCTTGGTTTATTTGTGATGAGGTTTATTTAGTTCAGTTGAATCCTGGTGTTGGTTTTATCAGAGCTGATCACGATGCAGATGCTCATAAAGCGGTGGTTTTCAGCAGACACACTGGGGACATTGTCCATCTGTTCTGGTCTATCTTGGTCTGGTCTGGTCTGGTCTGTCTTGGTCTATTTTGAGCTATACTGGTCTGGTCTGTCCTGTTCTGCCTTGGTCTATCCTAGTCTGTCCTGATCTGGTCTAACCCAGTCTGTCCAGATCTGGTCTGTCCCAGTCTGTCCTGGTCTGGTTTCGGTCTATAGTCAGTATTATATGTTTTTTACTAACTGTCCATTTTCAGACTCTGAAAAATAACTGAGAACAAAAACACAACACTGACAGAAAATAACACATCTCTGAGAGTCATAGCAGTGTTTAGAGTCACAAGTTAAAGTTAATTACCATGGCAACGGAATGCTCTAGGCAAAACTGCATTATTATAATTATAAAGGGCTGAAAACACTGTCATTAAATGTCAACTCCTTAGTTTAATGTAATTTAAAGGAAAAAGAAAATCCAAAATAAAAGGGTTGGTGATGACCGCAGATCATAGACCCCCACCCCCCTGCCTGACCCCCATGACCCCGCCCACAGGCCACATATACAGGAAACACTGAGCATCAACATCAGGGACCTAAACTCAGCAGAACACCATGGATGTGGTTATGATGGAAGAGTAAACAGTAAAAGTAAAACTTCAACGCTGTCCCTCTAGACCTCAAACATCACGTGTGCTGATGTTCAACACATCAGTCATACATGCTGTCATGACTTAAAGTCCAGCGGCTCATCTTTGTGACCGTCCATCTTCTGGACACATTCTGTTGGTTTTCATCGGGTCCAGTTCTGGACGTTTGGACCGGTCTCTGTGATGACCACAGAAATGCAGAAGCTGAGGATGCGTTGGTGATTTGTTGATCATTATCTGTGACAGCAGTGGATGCAGAACGTTCCTGAAGCGTTCACATTGACCTCACATCGCTCACAGTCATTTGCAGATGCTTCTGCAGGAAAAATGTGGCGTTTTCCTCGTCTCCTGACAGCATGAACGGCTAATTTTGTGAAGTGATGAAGCACTTTTGAAGTGAATCCAGATTTAATGATAGAGAGGCGGTCGACTCCTGTCACCTCTGTCTTAATGATCAGGCTGAATGCTAATCGGCGGTTTATCGGGGACACCGCACACGCTCAGGTAGTGCAGGCATTTCAGGGTAATCTTGCATGTGACAGATGGTCTGGATGGGTGTCCTCGGCGGCGGCTGTTTGCAGACCGACCTGTCCAAGCAGAAAGCGGCTGATCATTAAGCTCAGCTCGGGGGAGTCCAGCACCTGAGGACCACTTTCATGTTTATTCAATATCTTTTTAATTACATTTGGTGGAAAATCATTAAGACTGTCGCCTTAAACAGCGATTTGTTTTCATGGAGCTCGTCGGCCTCCGGGCTCTGCTGAATCACACCGACTTCTCAGACTTTAGAGGCAAAACTTGGACAAAGACCTATTCAGCTGACATTCTGATAATCGCTAAATGCGTTTATTACACTTGTTGTGACTTTTGGAGCTCGGTGCCTTCGGGCTTTAGCTTTCCAGTATTCGAATGAGCATCTGATGCACACTTTGCATTTCATGTTATAAAAGGTCTTATTATTTTTCACAATTTGTATTAGGTCACATTTCAAAAGTTGTTAATTTTTGCATGATTTTTAAAATTGTCACTCAGCCACTAAAATCAGCACATTGTAAACAATTGAAAATTACTACACTAACACCCTTCTCCAAAGTGAGTAAAAAAAAAAAGCATATTGAGTAATATTGCTGTTAAATGTTGACATCTGTCAGACTGCAAAAATTAAAAAAAAAAAAAAAAAAGTAATCAAATGTTTACCCCGCCCCCCAAAGGGGAGGCAAGGGTTATTGTTTTTGGTATGGTTTGTTTGTTTGTTAACACTTCAGCAGCAAAACTATTGGTTGAATTCATACCAAATTGGGTTTATAGATTGCCAGTGACCCAGAATAGATGTGATTATATTTTGGAAAAAGAAGGTCAAAGTTCAAATTTTTTATGAAAATTTTTTTTTTCTTCCCAGTAGCTTATAATGGCAGACATTCGTCTATGCTGACATCAGCACACACATAGACATGATGACATCAGCTGGATCGATACCAAAATAAGCTACAATATGTGCGAGGGGCGGGGTTTGTTGGGCCCGGCACCACTTGTTACGTAGTATATTGAAATATAAGTTTTTATGTGGTTTTTTTTTTCCCCATTTAAAAAAAAAGGTTGTTTATATTACAAACATGATATTTGAAGGGTTAAAAATAGATGGATAGTAGATAGATAGGTATTCAGTATTTGGTATTTTTGTTTGACTCAAATTGATGAAATACAAAAATGGATAAAAAAAAATTAAGAACAAATTGTGTGAAAAAACATTCTGACTACAGCGCTGCGCAGGTTATGTACTTTTGGTGGTTTTGAACGGTCTCTGGGCAGGATACTGGAGGGTTAAGGATGGATAAGGACGTCTGTTTGGCTGTTGTTTCTCCTACCGTCTCCTTTAGTTAGGACACAGTTAAGTGTCTCCAAGCATCAGGTTGAACCACGGGGACGGACTCGGATCTATGTGGGTCTCATTAAAGCCGTGGGTTGTGATGGTTCTACTTGAAAACCTTCCAGCTCAAAGTATCAGTGTGAAGAAATAACAGTTTGGGCGTTTTGTCAGAGATATCAGTGTGTTGTACTGCAGAGATAAGAGACATTATCAGACTGTGCAAACACATGAATCAGAAAAACACAAAGACCAGTTCACTGCGAGTTGATGGAATGTCCAAACGTCGATCGGGTCCAGAAAACTGACCTAAAAAACCAGACCTGGACTATGCACCGACCTCCACTATCAGAATGTGGAGATTCTGCAGAAACCTCATTCACTATTAGGATTAACTGTGATTAAATATACTTTAATACCAGCTCATAGTGAATCAGACACAGAACACTGGAGATGTTGGTTTCAGACGTATTAACCCTTACCGCCCTGAGGATCTGGACTGGAGTGGATCAGGTCAGGCCCATATGTGACTCAGACCTGATTCCTGATCCAGTAAGTTAATAAAGAAGCTCGTCTTCAACAGAAAACATTTCTGTAAATTTAACTCATGACAACATGGGTTTAAGTTTTTAAGGTTTTAAAGGGGTCATATTTTGCTAAATCCACTTTTATTAGTCTTTGGTACATTTATTTGTATATTTGAGGACTCTAACAGTTCAAAATTTAGAATTTGAACCCTCCAGGTGCTGCAAAGCTATCTTTATATTCATTTTGGCAAAAATTGAGTGGATTTCTACAACCTGTTTTAATTCCTTCTTAATTTGTTGCATCTATAACCAGTTGCGTCACGACATTTGCACATATAAGGTCAAGACCATAATTGTTTCAGCAGCAGTGGTTGTAGTAACAGCAGAAAATATGTCCAAACTTCGAGCTGATTACCTAAAATGTTCAGTTGTTGGTTGAACGGGACAGAGCGGCACAGCCAACAACCTGGAGGGGGTGGGGTCATGTGCATTTAAAAGGCCAGCGCTTAAAACAACCTTTCTGGTGTCATTACTCAGAAATAGGGTTGAAGATGGACCTGTGGAGCTGAATTTATAAAGAATTCAGACCCAAGCAGAGCATTTGCAGTTTATGTAGACCACAGGGAAATGTTTTAAAATGCATAATTTCATTAAAAAAAGCAAAATATCACTACTTTAATGTAAAATGATTGATTATCACAGTAGGTGTCAATCACTGAAGGAAAGTGTATTGATCAGACGTTATTAATGGGTTTAAATTAGTTGCAAAAGATGCAACAAGGTGAAAATAATGAACATAACACACAGATGATGGTTAATACTAAAGCAAAATGCACAAAAATGTAGCTCTATACCATTTTACTGATCGTAAACACAGAAACAACAGGTACTTCATGGTGCGTTCAGGTGCACTTTGTTCATCTGTGTTCAAATGGTTACAAATGGTCAGATATTTTAATCCGCTCGTCGACATCTGACTCCCTTTCATTTTCCTTCTGTATGTTTTGATAATTGGATCTTAAATTCATAACAATATCCCACTCATTTCCACATGTTTTGAAGTATCATTTCTTTTTCATTAAAACACCACAGTCCTCTGGTCTCTGATCATTTTCAGTGTATTTAACAGCAGCATTTGTTCAATAATTAATCACTAAACTCCAATCCAGTGAGTGCAGTACTGCCTTGAGGTAATCATGTTTCCTGGTCGTTTCTGTATAAATAAAACTGAATTGACTCGACCCTCAGATGATTATTCTCAGTGTTCTGTAAAGTTCTGGTTCCAGATCAGTCTGGAGTTGACCCGTACCAACCCTGACGTCGTTCAGACCGACCCGTGTTCAGTTTTCTTAGTTTCATTTCCGTCTGGAGTGTGAAAGGTGAGCCTTGGCGCTGCCTTCGGCGCCCGGTGCCAGAGTTAATATTTCCGTGGCGTTGGTCCATGGCGTGTTTACTCTGGTCATTTTAGCCTGGCCTCATTTCCACACGGACACACGGTGCTCTGTCTGCAGCTCAGACTGGAACAGGCTTTTACAGTGTGGACGTGACTGTTTGTGTTTCCATTCATTCCTGAAGATGCCTCTGCTTCGACAGGAACCTGTTGGGTTTCCACATCCACCGTCTGGTTAAAGACGGGAGTTCATTCACGATCCAACAGCTGTAATGTTCTGTCATTTATCTGGACCTGTTGGACCTGCTCAGTTTTCATTCTGGGTCTAATCCTGCCTTCATGTGCTATGGGAATTATGGTAAATACTAGTTTTTCAGACCATTTCAACATGGCGTAGAGCAATGAGGGATTCGTTGCAAATGCTAAACAATGCTTTTATTAATGTTCTGCTGCCATTAGCTGATGATTTTGCACATTTTTGGCATGCGCAATTTGCAAAAACAATAATTTCTCAAAAAAAAACATACTGTAGCAGAGGAATTAACACATCTAAAACTGTTTTACCCAAGTAGCAGGTCATGATAAATAGTTTGTCAGCCATTTTTCATTTCACTACGACAACAAAAGCACTTGAACACAACACACCTGTAATTTCGAATTCACTAGTGGAAAGCATCATCATATCGATAGCACGTGAAGGCAGCACAAAGCCCATGAGGACCAGACGATTCAACTTCCTGTTTCAGTGTCACATGGTGTCTCCATGCCCCGCCCCCTTTTGGGAGGCTATCAGCACACCCAGTCCAGTTTATTTTCAAAGGATAAATGAATCTGAACATGGTTACATAAAAATAACAATGAAATGATATTTTAGACATGTTGAGTTCGGTTTGGTTTCTCCTCAATCCAAACCTAAATAACAATGTGTACTTGTAATGGTTTAGTACTGATATTGACTGTTAAATCCTCTGTTTGTGAGGTTTTCAGCCCAGTTGTAAAGTGCTGCAGCTGCTTTAACTAAAACCAAACGTATTCAGGCTAATTAGTAAACATCGCTATAAATGTAACTAATTTGCATAGAGTTGGTAATGTAGTTTTAGTGCAAGCTGCTGAACCACTTTAAAAAATTGGCTAAAGCCTCACAAATAGATCAAACACACATTATTATTACTAAAGCATTACAATTATTCATTTTTATTTAGGAGAAAAGTCTACATTGCTCATTAGCATTCACACACTTTGGCCACATTCGGCCCAATATGATCTGAAGTGGGTCGGACCAGCAAAATAATAACCTTTAAATAATGATGACTCCAAACTTTTCTCTATATTTTACAGTGAATTATTATTAGTAATAGTTATTTTAATTACATTATGAAAATGTTTTAACCACCCTTGAAAAAAATGCGAATAACATGACCAACCTGAAATGCCTTAAACAAAATAAGTGCAATTTTACCAATATGTTAGTTTATCATTTACACATGTATGTTCAAACTTACATATACACAGTACATTTAGTAACAGGCAGAATATTATTAAAATTGCACTTATATTTCTTTAGACATTTCAGCTTGCTCATGGTTGCTGAGATTGTTCCGTTTTTGTGAAAGGATAGTTACTTTTTTCACACTGATCATATTTTATGTGTGATCACGTTTTAATGTCATATAATGCGATGTTCTATTGACATGGGAGCAGCTTTCGGTTCGTGTCTTCTCTGTAAAAGCAGCAGAAGCTGGGATGAGTTTGGAGGAGTTGGGTCTTCACGGGTTTATTAATGTTCACGTCCTTGAACTGGATTAAATCAGGCTGAAGGAGGAGTAATATGGTTAAATGTTTAATTCAGGAGCTCTGTGGAATTAGTTAATTATTACAAATAACTGCAGTTAATGATAATGTGGTCTCATTTGAGTCTAGTACTTTTTTAGTTCAACACATTTATTGGAACGTAGAAAATGACATTGGATATTTGTTCATTAAAAAACTCTGATTATGACAGATATGACATTAGTAAAGTTAATATATATTAATTGTTGTCCTTATTTAATAATCTGTTAGTTTCTTCTTGATCTGTTAGAGCGTGATTAGTGGTATTGATATTAAATGACGCTAAAAGTTCATCAATCACTGAATTTAAACCATGTTTATTTTAAATTTATTTATCTTAATATTGTTCAGTGACATAAAACATTTAGTTGTTGGTGAATAAACAGCAACAGAAAGAAAAGACAGATCAATTAATCACTTAAAATATGGAGAATATGGAGGTTAGACGATAAAAATCAGTTTAAATAGATGTTTGACAGTTAATTTGATGTTTACCACCTCATTTAATGGCGACTTCTGTCAGATTTCTATGTATTTATAACTTTGACCCGTGTTCAGTTTAATGGTCCTGGTTTTAATAAGGTGTAAAATTTCAGCTTCCTCATGCTCCAAACTGTGACTATGAGCCTAATGGAGATCCATCAGAGTGGTGTTGTCTGTGTTGTCATGGTGACAGTCGGGGGAGGGGGGGGGGGGGGGGGGGGCTCTGTCTGTCCATATGTGGGGTCATAAGCTCCATCAGCGAAGGGGCTTCAGTCACTTCAGTCTCTGCTTATCAGAGGATGGTCGGCCTCATCCAGGAGATTAGTCACAGTCGGCCTGTTATCTGAAGTGCCGCGACCGTGGCATCACTTCACAGGACGCACACAGACCAGACCGACCCCCCCACCCCAGCACCGGACCCCCCCCAAATCCACCGTCACGCCTTCCTCTTAAGTCCGACTCTAATCCTCCTGCTCCTTGTCTCTGGCAGGAGGTGGGAGGCTTCGCTCAGAGCTTCCTCCCAGAGTCAGAGTCCTGGCCCGCGAACACGCCATCCCATCCCATCCCCCTCCCCAGACCCCCCCATCCCGTCTCCCTGACAGGTTGTGGACTAGCCTGCTTCCTGTCAGCGCTGCACTGTTTGTCTAAAGGAGCTGGAGAAGAAACGCTGCAGAAAATCAGTCTGAACCCGGTACCAGGCACCGACTTGAACTACAAACAGTTTATTTTACAGACGAGGAAACCCTTCAATGTCTGAAATTGCTTATTATTTTGTTGATTATTTCGCTCATTTTGTTGATATTGTTGATAATTTTATTTATTTTGTTAATTTTTTTTTTTTTTTTGGTTAGGTTTTTTGCGTTGTTTTTTCAAGAGCTAGAGACGAAATGCTGCTGAAAATCAGTTTAAACTCGGTACCAGGCACCGACTTGAACCACAAACAGTTTATTTTATAGACGAGGAAATGATTCAGTGTGTGAGAACATTTGTGTACATGTAGACGACAAGAAAGACCTGGAATTAATGCTGTGTCAATAAAACACCAACAGTTCAGAGGAAAATATCACCGTTATTAGAAGAGTCTTTGTAACTGAAGTCCAGTTTTTCACAGCTGATTCATTAGGTCTGAGCATTTTGGTTTAACCCATGAATGAAAACACCAGATAGTTCAGATTAGAGGAAGTTATGGGATTGTAATGACACTAAAAACAAGAGAAAAATATTAACAAAAGTCGGTAACAATGAGCCGAATTTAACACATGGATGTAGACGATGACGATGGGATGAATCTTTCTGAGCCACAACGAAAGTGAAAGAGAAACGAACCAGACCAGGTGTAGATGAAACTCATGGACTTAGATCAGAACAAGAACATGAATGACATGAGGAAGTGACTCAACCTGTTAAAGTCCAGCTCAAAAACAAAAAAAAAGTCCAACTGTGTTTAGAAACCATCATGGCTGAAGGATGAACCGACTGGAACTGACACTTCCAGTGAGGGTTTGGCTGATGCTGATGTTGGTTTTCTTTCTTTTATGTCACTAGCTGATAGATCGTGAGCTATTGTGAACGTGCCGTGTCCATCATCATTGTTGTCGTCATCTTCGTCATTGGCGACGGTGTCCTTGTTAGCGATTTCATCACACATCTTCTCTGATGAAACTACTGGTCAGATTCATTTCAAATTTCATATGTAACTTCCTTGGGACAATGTCTACAAAGTTTGTTGACAGTTTTGAGCAATTTTGATTTTTGGAATATTAAAAATTGGCCTTCTACTGGTCCTTATTTGAATGGCTTATAACATGGAAATGGTTAAAGATATCAATATAGTTACTATTGAAACTTGAGGTCACCAATGTCTAGATTTCAACAATCTTCTTTGAAACTACTGGTCAGATTCACTTAAAAATGTTTGGGACAAAGTCTTCAAACTTTGTTCAGTTTTGAGAAATTCTGATTTTTGAATTTGACAAATTTTTGACATATCAGTTTGCTTTTACTTATAATGGTCCATATTTTGATGGTTTATAACATGGAAATGGTTAGAGATATAAACATAGTTACTAATAAGCACTGATATGAAGTCATGGACTTTGATTGAATTAGTTGAGTTCTCCTCCAGTGAAAGTACCACCCACTTCTGTTGGGAGATTGATCTGCTGCATCCAGACCACAGGACTCAGAACCTGACATCCTCACAAATTCATTGTTATTACTGACTCTTGATAGAACATGTTGGTTAGATACAGGGACATTGGTCCTATTTTTGTTTATATATCATTTGTTATGTATAAAACTGGACTAACTCAGTCTTTGAGCCCTTCATTTTCTTACATTGATGAGCTCTGAACTGATGGTGGTTATTTCTGATGTAGCATGTCGTCAGTGTTTCCTGCCTCATATTCAGAAACAGTTTCCGCAGGAACCAGGTTTATTTTTACTGTTGAATCTTCTGTTGCTGTGGAGGAAGGATAACGGTCATCGATCTGTTTCAGGACGATGTCAACGCCGTCTTCTCTCTACAGCCTGGACCTTTATCAGGTTGTTTTTGGAGGATTAAATCTGTTAAACTTAATTAGAACTGAAACATTCAGAGAACAGGAGGTCTAACACATCCTCAGGAGGTTTTGCTGTCGTCTACAAAACTGTCAGTCTGGCGTCCACCTTGTTGACTCCTCCCCCTTCCATCGTCTCCACCCCCTGGTTGTCATACCAGTCATTCCATCCCGTCCACATGTCTGTAGATCCATCCCATCAGCCCCAGCTTTGACGTGTTGATACCGGTCTGTTATTAAAACCGGGGCCTCATGTCATGTGTGCGTTATTATCACGTCCAACCACAAAACCACAACATGATGAGTCCATGAGATCCTGAATAAACATGAGACCAGGTTCCATCCAGATCCTGAATGAACATGTCCACAAGAGACCAGATTCCATCCAGATCCTGCAAAAGGGGGTTACCCTGTCTAGACGGACCATGGTCTGCATTTGCACCGTTTTACAAAAGAGTTTTTTTGATTACGGTATTTTGCTATTTTTATTATTATTTTGTTCATTTTTGTTCCTTTTATTTAGTATTTTGTAAATTTTTGTGCATTTTGTTGATTATTTTATTCACTTTTGTGCATTTTGTTTAGTATTTTGTAAATTTTTGTGCATTTTGTTGATTATTTTATTCATTTTTGTGCATTTTGTTGATTATTTTATTCAGTTTTGTTCCTTTTGTTTAGTATTTTGTAAATTCCTGTGCATTTTGTTGATTATTTATTTTTGTGCATTTCATTGATTATTTTATTTTATTCATTTTTGTGCATTTTATTGATTATTTTTTTCATTTTTGTTCATTTTGTTGATT
Organism: Sphaeramia orbicularis; assembly: GCF_902148855.1. NCBI lineage: Eukaryota > Metazoa > Chordata > Actinopteri > Kurtiformes > Apogonidae > Sphaeramia > Sphaeramia orbicularis. The sequence continues at coordinate 26,149,901 of NC_043959.1, read as the reverse complement.
ATTGTATTCATTTTTCTTCCTTTTGTTTAGTATTTTGTAAATTTTTGTGCATTTTGTTGATTATTTTATTCATTTTTGTCCCTTTTTGTGGATTATTTATTCATTTTTGTCCCTTTTGTGGGTTATTTATTCATTTTTGTTCATTTTGCTGATTATTTTATTGATTTTTTTGTTGTTGTTGTTGCTTATTTAATTAGTTTTTGTTCAAGTGTTTTTTTTCCTGTTATAAAACCTCAGTAAATTAATGCCATAAATGTCATATTGTCTGAGCTAAAGGGTTAAAGACATGTTCATTTTAAAGGCAGGTCACAGTAAATATGACCATTGTGGTTTATAGAAGCGGTTTCTGTTCATTATGTTTGTTAATTATCCGTACCATTGGAGACTGGACATGACTCACCTGTGACGTCGACCTTTGACCTTTTCCAGGTGTAGAAATGTTGTAACTGAATGGTTGTATCGTGTTGGTCCAGGTACGGTGTGACGCCAGAGAACATCATCCTGTACGGTCAGAGCATCGGCACCGTCCCCACCATTGACCTCGCCGCCCGCTACGAATGCGCCGCCGTCATCCTCCACTCGCCGCTCATGTCCGGTCTGAGGGTCGCCTTCCCCGACACGCGCAAGACCTACTGCTTCGACGCCTTCCCCAGGTGAGTCCACGCCCAACAGACGGCAGGCAAAGGGGCGGAGCTTCAGAGAACACCTGTTACACCCGTGACCTCTGATCTTTAGGCTCAGCGACAGTGAAATACACAACTTCTGATGGAGAAATCGACCGTAAATCTATGTTTTACAGCTGATATTCCGGACATTTTCATTCAGGTTTAAAAGGATATTTATCACCTCTTCTCCCTGATGAGTTTTTGTTGAAGTCATTGGTTGAATCGATGAAACCTTGGATTCAGACACTGAAGAAAAACGATAAAGACAGACTCGACCTCAGGGTTCAGATACTTTGTTATTGAATTTGTTTTTTTTTGTGTTCTGATCTATAATCCTACATGCATCTGCAAATACCATTAAATTCATCGTTTTTCTGAGTCATTTAGGTGAATCTGAAAATAAGCCAAGTTTTCATCCAATACTTAGCTGAAGTTGACATCGCTTTTCTTTCTTAAAGGTTGTGAATCATGAAAAGGTTGAATTTTTGTCCATGTCAGGCTTGTTTTAATGTTTGTCAGCATTGACAAGAATGAGTTGAATTTGATCAAACAGCGACAGATGTCTTTAGTTTTTCATCTTTTGTCTATAACTGTCATAGTATGGTTACTTTTTTACCTTTTTTGAAGTTGCTTTTTTGATCAAATCTATCATTAATTGAACATAAACTGTCTCCAACCTTATTTTGTTCATTCTTATTCATTTTATTAGTTATTTACTTACTTATTTACTTATTTTGTTTACTTTATTAGCTTATTTCGTTTATTTTTCTTCATTTTTGTTCATTTCATTGATCTCTTTGGCTGTTTTTTTTATTTTGTTGCTTATTTTAGTCTTTTTTACATCATTTTAGTAAATTTGTTTAGCATATTTTTCCACATTTTTTATTATTTTATGAATATTTTATTCATTTTTATTCATATTATTTATTATTTAATATATATACGTATATCTAAATCAGGCATATCCAACAACTGTCATTTATCAAACTGTGGGTTTTACTGGTGAATCAGTGTTGTAGAAGATGACGATGTTTCCACATTCACTACAGAGCCTCTGAACGTCCAAATGGGTCATATCTGATGACCATGAAAAGATGACAAACTCTATTTTACATCAATTATTTACATGTATTGATAGGATTAGTGGATCAACAGGTATTAAACATTTACATTAGTAGATGGTTTTGGTCGATGGAGGATGTTTGGGTCTTAATGGGTTAAAATAGTTTTAATTCCTAAATGATTATTGCCATATTTTCATCAAACCCCTGAAGTTAAAGCTGGAAGTCCGCACTTCAGTCACATCTGGATTAATTCATTTCAGATCCACTGTGATGGTGAACAGAGGAAAAACTACAGAAGTAGAGTCACCGTCCAAATCCTTGCATTCCCTGTAACTGAACCCAGATCTGCTCTGACTCTTTGTGGTAAAGTCGAGCCCCAGCGTCGCCTTCACTCGAATAACTAGTCGTAAACACCCTGAATCCTCCAGGAGACGGTGTCCGGTGGTGACACACAAACAGACGTGTGTCGACATCATTAAAACTGCCTGGAGGCTGACGCCAGCCTCTGACTCATCCTCAGCATCCTCACGGTGTCGTCACGGTAACAAGGCTAAAGTTCAGGCCAACAAACCCGAACTCTGAAAAAAGCTGCAGGAGATGGAAAACAAAACCAGTAAATGTATAAACAATATGATGGCGTTCGACGGGTTCAACATTCACATCAGTCAGTAATGATAATTAAAGTTAAGTCATTAAAGTTTAAAGGCTGATTCTGGTTCTGGAGGAAAAATGAAGGAAACAGACAATTATTAAAAGTTTTAAATAATTCATGAAAGACGCAACAAGATGAAAATTAAGGAAAAGATGCTTATGTGAGTGTGGAAAAAGTAAAAAGTATGGTTTAGTAAGATTTAGCACATTTAACCCACTGGTATTCAAGTGAGCTTATTATGCACACTTAGCATTTCATGTTATAAAAAGTCATATTTTTCACAATTTGTTTTTGGCCAGAATTCACAAGTTGTTCATTTTTGCAGGATTTTTAAAATTCTGATGCAGCCAATATGGGTAGGACTGTTGTGTCCCCAACAGGTGGCGCTGTAGATGATATTATGGCTGTAATAACTAGAGTAGAAGAAGTGGAGCATTCTGTCCTTTTTTTTTTTTTCATGGGTGATTCATATTTACTAATATGTTTTTATATTTATGATGCAGGTTTCAGACTTTGACGTTAGAGCTAAATGTTCACTACGTCAGAATTTCCATTACCTGCATGTGAATTTGCTCTTAGATGGAAAAAAGATGGTTAAAACAACCTGAAGCGTGTATTGAATCAGGTTTTTCAGCCTCCATAATTATTTTCTGGTGCAAAATGTAGATTAAATTCATTTTAAATAATCTAACAAATATGCTCCGGGCGAAGACCAAGGTTCAGGAGATGAACAGACAAAGAGAGTCCACGTCTTTAACATGTTATGTTTTAAACCTTTTTGTATTTATTTATTTATTTATTTATTTTTGATCTGCTCTAGCATTTTTAGTTTTTTTTCCACATATGGTCATAATGATGATGTGGACTTGTAGACTTTTTTTTACTGTAAAAACACCATCCTGTTCACTCAGATCCTCCATCTGGATGGGACGATGCAAAATAGTGATAATTGGCACCAAATCCACTGAAACCAAGGAGACTGTGAACATATGTGTGTGTTAAAACATTCAGAGTAGGAGTAAAAACACATCCTGAAGTGCAGGTACTGAAGTACAGGTACTGGTGCTGAAGTGCAGGTTATTATCGTTAACGAAAACGAACGAAATGACGAAAACTAAAATTGAAAAAACATTTTCGTTAACTGAAATAAATAAAAACTCTAATTAAAAGAAAAAAACGATAACTAACTGAAACTGTATTGTGAGCTTACAAAACTAACTAAAACGTATAAAAATTATGGATACAATTCCCTTCGTTTTCGTCTCTGTCAATGTCGGATTGATATGAAATTAATTTATTTCGCTTCAGCAGTTTGAGCTGGTGACACCATACGACACTTCACAGTCTGTCATGTCTGGTCATTTGTGGTTTCCAGTCGTCTTCTGGTCCCCACTCTACCTGGAACATACAGACTAAAGCTGGGACACAGCAGCACAGTCCTGTCTGGGGTTTACTGTAGTGATACATGGGTCGTTTTTTTTTTTTTTTTTTTGGCGTACCGTGTGTGTGTGCGTGAGTGACAAACAGAGCTGAGCTAAAGGACAGTCAGTGTTGAACTAGCATCCAGGTTAAAACTGGAGAGTTTATCACCATGAAAAGGCCTTCCAAGCCCTGAACTGCACAGTTTAGAAGAGGAGAAAAGAGGAGGATGAAAACTAATCCAATTACAGAGGTATGGAACCTGTTATAATGTTAAAAAATGTTTGATGTTACTAGCTACAGCTAGCTGAACTGAACTGAAGCAAAGTTGGCTAATAATGGAACTGGAGATGATTAAGAGATGAGAAATCTGCTAAGGTGTGGTTGACTGATGAGGAACTGGGTTATATATGTTTATAAGTGGTTTGTATATGTTTCTGTCTGCTTTAACTGCTGGTTAGCTGGTTTATAATAGGTTCCTATCTGGTTTAACTGCTGGTTAGCTGGTTTATATATGTTTCTATCTGCTTTAACTGCTGGTTAGCTGGTTTATATATGTTTCTGTCTGCTTTAACTGCTGGTTAGCTGGTTTATATATGTTTCTGTCTGCTTTAACTGCTGGTTAGCTGGTTTATATATGTTTCTGTCTGCTTTAACTGCTGGTTAGCTGGTTTATATATGTTTCTGTCTGCTTTAACTGCTGGTTAGCTGGTTTATATATGTTTCTATCTGCTTTAACTGCTGGTTAGCTGGTTTATATATGTTTCTGTCTGCTTTAACTGCTGGTTAGCTGGTTTATATATGTTCCTATCTGCTTTAACTGCTGGTTAGCTGGTTTATATATGTTCCTATCTGCTTTAACTGCTGGTTAGCTGGTTTATATATGTTTCTATCTGCTTTAACTGCTGGTTAGCTGGTTTATATATGTTTCTATCTGCTTTAACTGCTGGCTGCTTTGTGCATCTCCTCTCATGCTTTGCACATCTTCGCATTGTTTCACGTAAGTGACGTTGTGTATGGATTGCACCCCACCTCAACCTGCTATAGGGAATTTATACATTGTACGGTACATTGTGTCTCTGCTCAGTCCATGAGCCGCCCTAACCCGACCCCCAAATAAAGTGTCCAGGGTAACACATATCCACGCCTCACTAATTTCTTTGAATAGGATGATGAGGAAGATAAAATATATGAAATAACTAAAACTAATACTAAAACTAAACTAAACTAAACTAAAACTAAGCATTCAGAAAAAAACGATAACTAATAAAAACTAACAAACCTGCTCTAAAAACTAATTAAAACTAACTGAATAAGAGAAAAAAAAAGTCAAAACTAATTAAAACTAAACTATAATTAAAAATCCAAAACTATTATAACCTTGGCAGGTACAGGTACTGAAGTGCAAGGACTGAAATACAGGTACAGGTACTGAAGTACGGGTACTGAAGTACAGGTACAGGTACTGAAGTGCAAGTACTGAAGTACAGTTACTGAAGCACAGGTACTGAAGTACAGGTACCAAAGTCCAGGTAGTGGTACTGAAGTACTGGTACTGAAGTGCAGGTACTGCAGTATTTGTATGTGGTTCATGTATCTGCTGCAGTTGAACGTGTTCGTGTCCTGGTTCATTCTCGGTTCCAGCTGTGAACGGAGCAGGATCATTGTTTTATTCCATCTCAAATCAAATTATCTGCTGATAATTTCCTGGCTTTAATCTTCGTAACCTCTACACGAGCGCGAGGCCAAGGGAGATTAGTGATGACTTAGTATTCAGAGCAGACGCCACCGCCGCTCATTCAGGCCGTGACAGGAGGCGATGGGCGCCACCCGAGTCCGTCAAGGTGACAGCGTTCCACCATCGCCAGTTAATTTCATCTGTTCCACTCGTTCTTTTCAGTTTCAGATTAGATTTAATTAGTCTCTGTCCGAGTTTTAGTTTGTGTTCTGTGAAAAGGCCTCGTTTGATTGGATGATCGTCGCCCAGGAAACGGCCACCTGGTCAATAGAAATTGGAACGATTATATTAGTCATCACTGGAATCTGTCGTCTCCCAGTTGTTGGTTTATAGAAATAAAACAGAAACAAAGACTAAAATCATACCTGTCCCCTTCATTTGTACAGATGTAGATGAAGGTAAAGGGTTTCATCTAATAATTAAACCCCATCATCATTGCCTCTGTCTATTTTAACCATCAGTTCTTCTGTTTTGTTCGCTTTTACACCATTAAGGATCTACCAGTTTGTTTATTTCATCTCTGAGGGCGGAGTCAGCCGGACAGAAGGTCACATGACGCAGAATCAGGACATGATTTTCAGGCTGCAGAGGCTTTTTACTATAAAACTGCATTTTTCATCATTTTTAACCATAATATTACAGTTTTGGATAAAAGATGAAGAAAAACCAGAAAAATCTGGCATTGATTAAATGATGGTTAAATTGAAAACTGAAGTTGTTTTCTGTTTTTTTCTCATTTTGTTTCATGAAAACAAAGACATATAGAAAAATAAGTTCAGTGAACTATTGTAAAACTTGGTCCTGGTTCCGGTACATGTCCTGGTCCTGGTCTTATTTCCATTCCTGGTCTTGGGTCCGGTCCAGATCTTGGTCCAGGTCCTGGTTCTGTTCCTGGTCTCTAACCTTGTGTCTTCTGTCCACAGTATTGACAAGGTGTCCAAGGTGGCGTCCCCGGTGCTGGTGATCCATGGGACCGAGGACGAGGTCATCGACTTCTCCCACGGCCTCGCCATGTACGAGCGCTGCCCGCGTGCCGTCGAGCCACTGTGGGTGGAAGGGGCGGGGCATAACGACATCGAACTGTACGCCCAGTACCTGGAGAGACTGAAGCAGTTCATCTCCTTCGAGCTGCCGGCGTCCTGAGGCCCACGGGTCCAGAACCGGGCCTGGTCCGCCTCCACGCGGTGCCCCGCCCCCTCCTGGTGGCCGGCAGAGCAGCGGCGTTCCGGGTGTTGAGGTGTGGCCAACGTGTGCAACTCAGACTTTTGGTTGTAGTGCGTCCAGAACCGGGTCGGCACCACATGTGGACCCAGGGTGCCAACGAGCCCTAGACGCTGTTTGTACTCGCTGCTAAATCTGGAATCATTTCACACTCCGACTCTCTGTCCTTGAACGCCTCACCCTGTCCGAGAACACTTCACCCTGTCCATGTCCCTGAACGCCTCACCCTCTATCCCTGAATGCCTCACCCTGACCTTGAACGCCTCACCCTCTGTCTCTGAACGCCTCACCCTCTATCCCTGAATGCCTCACCCTGTCCTCGAACGCCTCACCCTTTCCCTGAATGTCCTCTGGTGGTAGAGATTCATATCAGTCAATTTCAATGACAAACAAAATCCTTAAGTTTAATGAAAGTAAAAGTTGTAATAAGACCAATCCAACGAGGTTCATTTCATTCATGTTTATTATGAAATGGTTCAGTCTGAGTTTGACGGATCTTAAACTGGTTCTAAACTCATCTGTCGACTGAATATTTAACACTAATGTAATAAAATGTCTGACTCCAGGAGAAAATGAAGTAAATATTCAAGTTAAAGTCATGATTTCACGTGACGTCAACTCAGATTTGAACTTGGTTTTGGATTCGTTGTCTCAATCAAACTGTCCCTTATGATCTGATCTGCCACTTTAGCCCCGCCCCCTCTGCCCTTGTTTGCCACGTTAACCCCACCCCCAGCCAGACCTTGGCTCCTCCTTCTCACTGAGAGTCTTTTCAGATCTTCAAGCTTGATTTTTTTTATTCTTTTATACCACGTAAAGAAGAATAGATTTTTGCACCTGGAGACAAATTGAAGTTTTTTACTTATATCTGTTTTTACGTTGACCGGTCGAGTTCACAGCTGCACCGATGACGTGCAGGTATTTTCAGGTAATGATTTTTCTGTGTTCAGATGTTTCTTGTTTTTTTTTTTTGTTTTTTTTTGTTTCTATGTTTTTGCATTCCATGTTTTTTCTTAATCACAGTCAGAGGCTGGATTTGTTTTTGGTCGTGTGTGTTTTTTGTGACCTCGCTGCAGAGATGTTCAGGTTCAAGGATTGTTATGAATCTGTGGGTTATGGACGTTCACGCCTGAACTCTGTGGATGACGTCGCCCTGATGCTGCTGCTGAATGGGAAGAAGAATAAAACACTGTTAATATTAACACTGTAATGTCTGCAGTCACTGGTAAACTGAAAATATGTTCATCTAGAGAAACAAACTGGACCTAAACCAGTGGACACTAAAGGTGGACGAGACCAAACATGAACATCAGTGGATCTGATGAAATTGTGGAACTTATTAAGCTGTGGATTTAATAAAACTGTGGATCCTCCAACTGACGGAGCAGCAGGTATCAGGACTGAACCTGTGGAAATACCTGAACATCATCTGCAAAAGGACGGAGCTCATGTCCTCAAAAAAAACCAAACCACAAACGGGACGACGTCGACAAATGAAAGACAAACCACAGATGCATCAGGCTTCACAAACAAAACAAGTGGTGCCAGGCACAACAAACCCTGCCCCTCGTACATATTCAGCATATTTATTTTAAAAAATCATTAAAAAAAAGTGAACTTTAACCTACTTTTCCCAAAATGTAATGACATCTATTCTGGGTCACTGGCAATTCATAAACCCAATTTGGTAGGAATTGAACCAATAGTTTTGCTGCTAAAGTGTTAATAATCAAACAAACTGAACCAAAAACAATACCCCTTGCCTCCCCGTTTGGGGGTGGGGTAATAATAACAACAGTAACAGAACAAAAGGAGGAGGTAAAATAATAGATCTGTTCAACTCCAGGATGATTTTAGTTATTTTTGACCCGATTCAGACGTCAAATAAACATCAGAGACAAAAGATCTACAAACTGAAACTGAAGATTATTAAAGTAAAACAACCACAAATGGATGAAATTTTTACAGATTTAGTCTAAATGCTGTAGGCGTCGTTTCTTCTGAAACATGCGCAAAGTTTTCTGAGATTTCGAGTGCATTCTGTCACTTAGAACAGTATTGAATTTGGTCTCAAAGTTCATAAAAAATAATTTAAAAAAACTCCACAAACTGAAATCAACACATGAAACATTTATTTCCTCATAAACCTGAACCTGAGCCTCTAGAGCTGGACCTGAAACAGAACCATCAACTGGACCTTGACACCTGTCACTGTTTTTTTTTTTTTTTTTTTTTTTTTGTTACAATTTTGAGTCGTTTATTTTCTCATAAATTGGTCTTATTACCTCCGCCAAGGAGGTTATGTTTTTGCCAGGGTTTGTTTGTTTGTCTGTTTGTTTGTCTGTCCGTTAGTGTGCAACATAACTCAAAAAGTTATGGACAGATTTGGATGAAATTTTCAGGGTTTGTTGGAAATGGGATAAGGAAGAAATGATTAAATTTTGGTGGTGATCGGGGGTGGGGGGGCCCACGGGGGGGGGGGGCCACTGATCAGCCTTGGTGGAGGTCTGCGCTCTCCGAGTGCTTCTAGTTAATCAGTGAATGTAAATCTGCAAATTGAATTTCAGTGGATTCTGTAAATGTGTGTTTTTTCTGCAGATTTATGAGTAGATCATCTTGGAATATTCTTCTTAGAAATCTTCAAATCTACAATCAAACCTCAGAGAATATTAAAAGGGATAGTTTCACTCACATTTACTGCTTTAATCTCTAATAGTTAACGTTTTTTCTACTTTATACGTTTTTGCAGATTTTCAACACTGATCATCTAATGTCACATGGTTTATTTTTTGTTAATTTGCTGGATATTTGTTTCTGAAGCCTCATGTACGTATCAGGTGTTTTCTGTTGGGTTTGTTTTTCATCGTCAGACCAACCCGCCAGGTTCTAAACTCGGTTCTGGTTCTAAATGAGCTCCGTTCTGCTGGACTTGACGCCTTACGTTGGTCGACCTTTGACCCCGGTCGCCGCCGCTCATCCTCTGACGGATCAGCCAGTCTGACACTGTGAAGGACTGAAGGAACCGAACCCAGTCCACCATCTGAGACCAGGACCGGTTCAACCTGAACCCGGTTCAACTCCAAAAACAAGAACAAAACCACTAAGAACCGGATTATCATCACCGGGGTTCAGTCCAACCCTCGACCTGATGATGGACAAACTGCAGAAAATGAAGTAGAAATGATATAAAAACAGTCAAATGAAGTGAAAGCGACAGCAGAACGCTGCTGTCGACGTCAAATATTCACACACAGATGAAAATCATAGACATTTTAGATCAAACTGAGCCAGAATCAATGGTGACGAGACAAAATCAGAAGGTTTTAAGATTAAAGTTGCAGATTTAAAAATTAGAAAATAGAAATACAGTTAGATTTTTTAAAAATATATCTTTAATCTCATAGAATGTGAGTTAGATCTCTTACAAATTCATGACAATTTTTAGATAAAATGAATAAAAATCTAATCAGGAACTGGAAGATACGTGTTGAAAAGTTGAGCCTCAAACTGTAAATCATTTTTTTCTTGGTGAATCTGAGTCGACTGAACCACGAAAACAGAACTTTATCTGTCAAACCTTAAAGACGAGGAAGAGGATGACGTGGAAACCGGTCCAGTCTCCTTCGTCCTGGTTAAAGAACGAAGGTAAATGGACGAAGCCACCGTTGGAGGGCGTTCGACTCATGCTCGTGTTTTGCTGTGACGTGTCCGTTGGATATTTGTTCGTTCTGATCGGACTCGAACATCTCGTTTTTAATGAAATGAAGAATGCATACACCCCGATCCTTGTTTTTTTGATACTGACGTTTTTACGAGGTTTTCCAGACTACGTGTTGATAATTTCCACTTTGTACGGTGAATAATCTGTGACGGTGAAGTCGACCATGTTTAACCCTCCAGTATCCGACCCATACAGGTCCTTCATAAACACCAAAATCACGTATTCTGCACAGTACGGTACTAATGTCAAAATGTTCTTCGTATACTTTGTTTTTAATTATTTTTTCACTTTTTTTTTGCATTTCATCAACTAGAGCTGTAAAGAGAAATACCAAATACTCAATCATTGTCATATTTTTTAACCCTTTAAATGCCATATTTGTAATGTAAACAAACCACATTTTTACAGATTTCCTTTTTTTTTGTCACACATAAAAAAAGTAGATTTTTATCTTTACATGTTTCAGCTACAACCTGTAGCCTTACTCGATCCTGATCGGAAAAAACCACATTTTTTGACACAAAAAAATGTTTTATTTCAATATACTACATAAAAATGTTATTATTTTTTTTGCATCCTGTCATATGTCAGTGATTAACAGCATTGTTGGTCAATATGCATTATTATTTTTTGTTTTGGGTCAAATGTTAAATGCTAAAATGTGTCAATTTGCATTTTTTACTCACTTCGGAGAAGGGTGCTACTGTAGTCATTTTCCATTGTTTACTATGTGCTGATTTTAGTGACTGGGTCAGAATTTTAAAAATCATGAAAAAAATGAACAACTCTTGAATTTTCACCAAATACAAATTGTGAAAAATAATATGACCTTTTATAACATGAAGTGCAAGGTGTGCATAATATGCTCACCCGGATACCGGAGGGTTAATGTGTATGTTTTAGTCTGAATATGAGGACGTTGAACACTGGATTTATGCAAACGGAGGCAGACGACGCTCGTATAGTTTTGGTTCTAGTGTAAAACAGACATAAGCCTTAAATATGCTGTGAATCTGATTGTCTTTATGTGGTTGTTGTCATGAAGAGGCAGCGTAAATGGATGTTTTAACGCTTATAATGGAATAAAGAATGCATGGAAGAGCGTCGCATTGTTTCACTGAGTCCTCACTTTATTCACATTATTCAACACTTCTATTCCTCAACTCACAACATATGAGTTATACAAGTTTAGTGATTTCAGTAATGACAAAAAATATCAACGGTTACACTCATTTCTAGTGTTAAATATCATTAAAATGATCTGAAATATTTTTACGTACTTTAACATAGAAATACAGTAGAAATTTTAAAGTCAACATTTGTGTTGATTTCAAATACGTTATTTCTAAAATCATGTATTGTTTTCATACTCTTTGTCATTTTTACGTACTTTAACATAGAAATACAGCTGAATTTTTTTATTTTTTTTTTCACTTTTGTCCATTTTTATTTATTTATGTAGTGCTAGACAAATATTGTGACAGTGGTAACGAAAACAGACCAAAAATAAAAGACTCATAAGACATGGACATGTAAACAAAGGTCTATTTACAGGTGTGTTTATGTGTGTGATTATTTCTGGTTATTTTGTGCGAGTTGGGCATATTCAGGTGGAGACAGATGAGAGAATGAATACAAAACTGACAGTCTAGTAATAAGTACAAGGGTCAAAAGCGAGAAATCGGGAAAGGGTTTTAAATAATGGTATAGAAAGAAGCTTAAGGGAAAAAAGAGGGTAGAAAGAAAGGAAGGGAAAAGGAGAGAGAAAAAGAAAGCAAAATCAATAATCCCAAATACAATAATAGTGACAGCCTTTTCTTCCCCCCCCCCCTTTTCTAAATGGGTTGACGTTTGTGTTTATTTCTAATAAGTTATTTCTAAAATCATGTATTTTTATTTTCATATTCTTTATTGTCATTTTTATCTATGTCATATTAGTCACAATAAAACCAGATAAAACACTACAAATACAATAAACAGGGTCTTAAAAGTCTTGAATTTACAGATCTGCATTTAATACCTTAAAACACAGGTGTCAAACATGTGGCCCGGGGGCCAAATCTGGCCCACCGAAGGGTTTAGTCCAGCCCTTTGGATGAATGTGTGAAACACCAAAATTACAGTTAATAACAATCATTTTAGTTCACTTCCACATTCAGACCAATATGATCTAAAGTGGGTTGAATCAGTAAAATACTATTGTAATAACCTAGAAATATTCATTCATTCATTCATTTTCTGAACCAGCTTTATCCTCAGTAGGGTCGCTGGAGCCTATCCCAGCTACTTATGGGCAATTCCAAATGTTTCTCTTTGTAAATGTAAACATTTTCATGTATTTACACTAAAACAAAGTATAATTTCGCAAAAACTGTGAATAACCTGAACAAATATGAACAACCTGAAATATCTTAAGAGAAGTAAGTGCAATTTTAGTAATATTATGTCTGTAAATGATAAACTGAAGCATAATATTCTTAAAATTGCACTTATTTTTTCAGTTTGTTCGTGTTATTCACATTGTTTTAAAGGATAGTTTGTAGACACGAACATTTTCATAATGTAATTTTACTTTTTTCACACTAAAGCATAGAGGAAAATTTGGAGTTGACATTATTTATATATTATTACGTTATTATTTACTGGTCCGGCCCACTTCAGATCAAATTTAGCTGAGTGTGGCCTCTGAACTATAATGAGTTTGACACTCCTGCCTTAAAAGAAAGTCTTTAAAAGTTATTAACCCTTTCATGCACACTGGTCACCAGAGTGGACAGTTATTCAAAGCTCTTCTCTTGTATATTCATGGGTTTTGTTGTTTTATTTCCATATCAGCCGACACAGTGGATGCTTATGCATCATCCCATACACTGACATTCATACCATTTGTGTAACTTTGCTGTTCTAGATAAACCTGATTTGCACTAACATGTTTGAGTGTTGAAGGGGTGGGATTAAATAAATTATATTTCCTCCCACTCCTTTTCGAATATGCAAATGAAGTCATGTAGACGTGTAAGTTTTGTTTTTGTTTTTTTGTTTTCTTCAATGACCTCTTACTACCTGTTTTATTTCTAAAGACTAAGAAAGATTAATTTGTCTTGTTGCATATTTGAAATAAACTAAACAAAAAAAACAACAAACAAAAAAAATCAATTGCTTCTTATTGTTACTAAACTGCAATTAACTTATTTCTTTTTTTTTTTTAATTTTTCTTTTTCTTTTTTTTTTTTTTTTTTTTGCATATTGTCTCCCTGAAGTGAGTAATGACTAGTATTAGAGTTTGTTAAAATGTGAGAAAACAGCAGATTAGCAGCATTAACAATGTTTTTATTTCATAGTTTTCACACAATATATCAGTAAATCTTTGTTTCTTTTCTTCAAAAATTAAATGCATGGTGTCAAGCTGACATTTTTGGAACTCCATAAAAAATAGGTTCATAAGAAAATTTTCAATCGCATTGTTTTTTTCATGCCTCAAGAGGAATTAAAACACTCAGGAAATAAATATTGATTAAGGCTCTCATAATTCATGCATGAAAGGGTTAAATTGGATATGGTAGGTCTTAAGTTGTTAACAAGGTATGGAGGCTGGTGCACACCTAAAAAGTCTTCAGGAGACAGGTGCGTAGGAGCATGAGGTTCAAGTGAAGAAGAAGAAGGAAAAAAAAAGGTTTCCCACACACTGTACAACTTGCAAAAAACTTTAATATAGGATAGAAACGTATGCAAGTAGAATGGACTGTGTGTGGGATACCTTTTTTCTTCCTCAGATCTTAAGTTGTTGCCATAAGCTTGTTCACTGTATTGTGTTTAAATGTGTCCAAGCTGTAAATACATTAATCGACTCAGTTCCACCCATCCCAGCCTGACAATTTATATTGAAATTAGGAACCAACTGTCGCTAACTTTGCAGCCCCCTGGTGGGAATCAAGGCGTTGGAGTAGATAAATACATCTTCTTAAATTCTAGGACTCATGAATTTTTGACAGTATGGCTGTGAAATGGGCATTAAATTCTGTTCTGACTAGTCTTAAAAACTCTTAAATGTAACATGTAAGAACCCTTAAACAGAATAAAAATCATGTGTAGAAAAATATATATGAATATTCATAAATATCTGTACATGATAAAATCTATGGTGAAAACTGTACCCAGTTCCACGATGCATTTAATGTCACTGTATTGCACTGTGTTATAACGGATGATGTTAATTAATAGGAATAATCTGAACCGGATCCAGTGTTGGTCCATCATCTCATTTGGGGCCAGAATTATTGATGTCGAGAATTATTTGGACAGTGACACCAGTTTTATACTGTATAGTGGATCTGAGATGAATCAGATGTGGCTGAAATGAAGATTTTCAGATGGATAATGACCTGAAATGAACTGCAGAAGCAAAACAAGAACTTTAGATACTAAAGAAATGGAGAAAAAAAAACAAAACAAGTATTAAAACCGTCTTAGTTCAGTTACTTTTGAGTCTCTGGACAAACTGATTAAAATGGGTTATAATTCCTAAATGGTTAACGATATATTTTAGTTAATCTACTGAATTAAAGCTGAACATCCACACTTTAGAATTAATTTGATTCATTCATGTATAATCCTGGACATGAGTGAATCTGTTGAACTAATCTGAAGTTATTAAACTTCATGAACATTCATGAAAAGCTCTGATCATCTGTTCAGAGTAAAGATGAGAAACCAGACGATTGAGACTGAGACCGGATGAAGGTCCAGACCCAGATTTGGGGTCAGATATGTACAGAACCTGCCTGGTTCTGTTTGGTTCTGGTGGATGTGAGTTCCTGTTCCTATTTAAGGAACTGAAACGTGTGGTTTCTGTGGAGGCTGAACACACTCTATAGGTGGGTACAGTGCCGTGGTTTGACCTTTGACCTCCTCCTCTGTGGAGACAAACAGGACGAGGATGAAAATCTGACATGTTTGTCTGTTAATATTTTAATAAACATTAGGTTCAGATTTATTCAGCAGTATCTGAACATCAGTCTGATCATGTTTAATGTTCATTTTGACATTTATCTGCATTTATTCTGATGTTAATTATTATTATTATTATTACTGTCAATAATATTATGTTCCTTGCTCTTATTATTATTTCTATTAGTATATTCTTATTATTTTGATTAATAATAATAATAATAATAATAATAATAATAATAATAATAATAATAATAATAATAATAAATTGCATTTATAAAGCACTTTTCATTCAACAGAATCTCAAAGTGCTACAGAGAGAAGCTATTTATAGGTTATGAAAGTATTTTACTGACCCATTAATTGTTGATATCTTCAGTGTAATGTTTTCATCCGTGGGCCGGATTGGACCCTTTTTGTGACCCGTTTTGGTCCACGGGCCGTATGTTTGACACCCCTGGTCCAGACTGTATTTTAATTCGTCTGTAGATAACCTCTGACTTAATTTCTGTAACACTGTGTCAGATATTAACTTGGTGAATCTCTAGTCCAGTAAATAAACAGAGCTGTCTTTACATGTTAATCTAAAATTACTAAGGTCAAATAAATATTGAAAATCAAAGTGCGTTAATATGAAGTAAAAATAAATAAAGTATATGATTAGAGATGTGCAGTCTCTTATTTGGGTGAATATTTGTGTTTTTTTAATATGTGTTTTTATTTTCAGAGGCATCTCCATCTGGAACCTTCTTCTCTTTCTCAGCCTCCATAGATGAAGATGAGCTGAGGCTGAAGCTGTCATCTGCACCTCCACCACTAGATGGCGCCTCACTCTGAACCGGTACCACAGAAGGGTTATGACCTCCGCCAGGAGGTATTGTGATCACTTTGCTTTGTATGTTTGTTTGTTTGCCTGTTTGTTTGTTTGTTTGTTTGTTTGTTAGCAAGATAACTCAAAAAGTTATGGACGGATTTACATGAAATTTTCAGAAAATGTTGATACTGGCACAAGGAAGAAATGATTACATTTTGGTGGTGATGGGGGGGTGGGGGTGGGGGGGGTCAGTTCTGTCTTTGCGGAGGTCTGCGCTCTCCCAGTGCTGTTCTTGTCAGTAATTATAGGTTTAACAGTCATTGATGCAGGTCAGTTTATCAAGATATTATTAATGGAAGAGTTTCTCCTAAAATGGTGAATTCAGAACCAAATGATTCAGAAACAAACAGGTGAGTTTCATCATATTATCTTTTTTATTTTTTATGTCTTTTTTTTTTCCCCTTGGTGGTTTTCCTGTGATATTTATCACCAGTGGATCCGTTTTTTCTCAGTTTCTACTTCATCCATTTATGTTAAAATCAGACACAAATAAAAATAAAAACAACAGAAAAGAATAATTAAACTGAATCTGTTTCATTATGTGTTAAATTCCGTGTTTTTGTGTTATGTATTGTCTGACTGTCAGTTTTTGTTTCAGTTCTTTTATTTCCACGGAATCAAAACACACACACACACACACACACACACACACACACACACACACACACACACACACACACACACACACACACACACACACACACAGGTATGCACGCGCAATGGGCGTGTCCTCAAATGGAGTAAATAGAGGCGGCGCTGCGTCGCGCGCCTCGGACGGGGAATGTCCGCGTGTGGCTCAGACACCGGCTCCTGCATCACGGACCCACACCGGGACACGGAATATAACACAGCGGTAGGTGTGCGTGGGGGTCCAGGGTTTGTGTGTGTGTGTGTGTGTGTGTGTGTGCGCGCGTGCGGTGCGTGATTCCTCCGCGGCCGCAGGAGCCACAGGTGTGTGGGAGCGGGTCCACGGGGACGCGGTGGAGGTGTCCGGTCCGTCATCAGGTGCGTGACGCCAGATCACCAGCCGCGTGTCCTCCGGGTTCAGCACCAAGGTAAGTGGACCCGTGGACCCGTGGACTCCAACGCGCCGAGACCCGCTCCGTGTCCGGTCCACGAAGCCTCTCGACCCGCGGGGGTTTCCGTGACGAACCGGCGTCCGGGACCGGGAACCGGGGACAGATGGGATGCGCGTGCGGGGTTCGTGTTCCGCGACTTTGGATGCAGCAGGTCTGCGCGTTATTCAGTACACTGGTCCGGGTCTGGATCCGGATCTGAGTCCAATCCGGGTCTGGGTCCGGGTCCCTCACGCAGAGCTGCGGTCCGTCTACCTCGTCCTGACCCGGGTCCTGGTCTCGCCCTTCGCGTTAAATAGTGCGCAGCGTCCGGAGGAAACAAGTGCATCCTCCAAGTCCTGGTCCGGGTCCTGCATCCTCTGGGTCCTGGTCTGGGTCCTGCATCCTCCTGGTCCTCATCTGTACCGTGCATCCTCCAGGTCCTGGTTCTGGTCTTCAGGGTCTCCTCCAGGTCAGTGCTGGTTCTTCTGCTGATGTTCTGTGTGATGGTTCTCCATGTGACCTTCTGAGGTTCTGGTTCTGGTCCAGGTTTTATTGTGAGTCCGGGTCTGGTTCAGTGACATTAATGATGTTTTGTAGAATGTGATTAAATGTGTTAAACCCACATCTGATCAACATGAACATCCAACTGGACCAGAACCGAGGCAGGTCTGTGCTGGTTAACTTTCCTTCAGTGTCACTGGTTCCAGTTGTGGGTGGTGGTTTTGGTCCTTCTGGTTCTGGTCCGGATCTGGTTTTAACGTCCTTTTGGTTCAGATTCAGCATTAAGCTTTAGTTTAATTTTAGACCTGAGTCTGAGTCTGAAGGAGGTTCAGTCACATGACCAAGACCAGGGTTCTGTTGGGATGAAGATCCATGTGATGATGATGATGATGATGAAGAGCGGAGGTAGAAGCAGCTTTCATCCACAGCCACAGTGTACAGTCTGTGTGTGTGTGTGTGTGTGTATGTGTCTGTATGTGTGTGCGTCTGCTGGGTAGTTATCTGCTGTGTGTGTGTTGTGTGTCTATTGTGTGTCTGTTGTCTATTGTGTATGTGTGTGTGTGTGTATGTATGTATGTATGTATCTGTGAGTCTGTTGTGTGTGTGTGTGCGTCTGTTGTGTGTATGTGTGTCTGTATGTGTCTATATGTGTGTGCATCTCTTGTGTAGTTATTTGTGTGTGTCTGTTGTGTGTGTGCGTCTGTTGTGTGTATGTGTATCTGTATGCGTGTGCGTCTGTTGTGTACTTATTTGTGTGTATGTCTGTTGTGTATGTATGTGTGTGTCTGTTGTGTGTGTGTGTGTGTGTATGTGTCTGTTGTGTGTATGTGTGTCTTTGTATGTGTCTATATGCATTTGCATTTGTTGTGTAGTTGTATGTGTGTGTCTGTTGTGTGAGTGTGTGTGCGTCTGTTGTGTATACGCGTGTCTTTGTATGTGTCTGTATGCGTGTGCATCTGTTGTGTAGTTATTTATGTGTGTGTCTGTTGTGTGTGTGTGTCTGTTGTGCATCTATAGTTTATGTATGTGTGTGTGTCTGTTGTGCGTCTGTTGTGTGTATGTGTGTGTCTGTGTATGCGCCTATATGCATGTGCATTTGTTGTGTAGTTGTATGTGTGTGTGTCTGTTGTGTATGTGTGTGTGTGTGTGTGTGTGTGTGTGTATGTGTGTCTGTTGTGTTTGTGTGTGGCTGCTGTAGATTCCGTCTTATTTTAGTCTGTGGTTGAAGCTGCAGCTGCTGAAACGTCTGAAACAAACGACGACCAGAAACAAATGTGTTATCGTCACATAGAGACACAGACGGATGGGAGACATGAACACATACACATATAAATATAAACACATTTGGACATTTGGACACTAACTGGTGTCTGTCCTCAGATCGCTTGCAGCCGAGTCGACAGATTCTCCTGCTGCTGAAAATAGAATAAAACTCAGAACATGAACAAATAAAATAAAAGTGAACAAAGTAGAGAACAACTGAACAGAAAAAAAACAGCAAAACAAATAAAATCAGTAACAATTGAACAAGAAATTAAAGGAACAGAAATGACCACAATAAGTGATGAATAAAATTGGGAATAAAATGAAATAAAAGCAACAAAATGAATATAAATGAACATGGTATGAAATAAAATGTACAAAAACAAATACAATAATCAGCAAAATGAACAAAATTAGCAACAAAATGTATTAATAATATACACATTAAGAAACAAAATCATAAAGAAATGAACCAAAATAACAATAAGCAACAAAATGAATAAAGTTCGTAACGTAATAAAAATCCACACAGGAAACGGAAAATTAAGGGGTTTTCAGACAGGTCGGGGTTAAATGTGTGCTTGTCAGCTGTAACAACCAATCGGTGATCAGATTCAGTCCGATGTGAGTCTTCTGCTCCAGTTCAGTTCATGTCGTCAGAATATCGTTTATGATGGATGCAGATACAGATACAGGATGTAAACGACCTCTGGGACATCCATAAATACACGATTAATCCTGAGTTGCTGACCCCTGTTTACATACACACTAATAATCTGATCAATGTCTGATTTGTGGAGTTATCAGATTACTAGTGATTATAAATCTGTGTTTCATTAAATTGTGAATGGGATCCCTCAGGGCCCCATCTTTGGCCCCATCATTTATATGTTTTATATAAACTGATTTTCAGATGTAGGTCTGTAGGTGTACGCTGATGATACTGAGCCCGTTTACGTCCACACCAATACTCTGATCCTTATCTGATTATTATTGATCATATAAACAGTATAATCTGATCTGTTTTATCAGATAACAGCAGTAATCTGATTATAAGAATTCAGATTAACACATCTGGATTTGTCCCCAATACTATGATGTCTTCATGCGTCCCATTAATCTGATTTATGTAGTTCTTTTACATCTGCACAAGTGGAAAAAGTATTAAATCAAAGAAAACAGAGGTGATGTAGAAGACAATAACAGGAAGTTTAATTTGCATTTTTGTTCAGTTTTTGTTTTGTTTCTAGTTTCCATCGTCTTTTCTCATTTTGTCTTTGTTTTCTCATCTGGTTCTTGTCTCATTTTCGTGAAAATTTTCATCAGTTTTTTAGCTTTTTTCATCTGATTTAATTTCATTTGCTTCATTTTGTCCTCATTTTTTTTCTTGCAAAGAACGGATTTGTTTTTTTCATTTTTGTCTTTTTTTCATTTAGTTTTTTTTTTTTCTCATTTCCATCCATCTTTTGTTTTCTCATTTTTTTTGTCTCATTTGTTTTTCACCTGTTTTTGGTTAATTTCTTCTTGTTTTTTCTTCTTTTTTCTTTCTTTTTTTGTTTTCATTTCATTTTCATTATCATCACTATGTACGTATGCACTCTGAAATAGATCTATAATGGACTGAAATGTCTAAAATAGGGTTTATGGATATTCATATTTCTGAAGTGCATGTAAACACATCAGATCTGATTATTATCATTATCTGATAATTAACAGTTATTGGATTTATGTGGTCGTGTAAACAGGGTCAGTGTTTCATGGATGGTGGATTTCGATGTTTTGCACGTATTTTTAGATAAAAAGCATCTATATCCCATAAAACCCTATTTCTACCAAACATGACATGAAAAATATAACGTTATAAGGATTTAAATGTGTTTTTTAAGCTGAAGTTATTTTCAGATTTGGTCGAATGTGAATCCAAGTTGTGATTTTGCTGCTGTTGTGTGTCATAAAACAAGGTCCAGGTGGTTTTGGGATGTTATTGTATATTGTTTTGTTGAATATTTTCCGCAGCTCCGCTTTCAGCCTTTGTAGATTAAACCCGTGGCCTTTCTGCTCCGATGTTCTGGTGTCGGAGCAGAACTCAGCAGAACTAAAAAAAGCCTCGTTGTTCCACGGTGGCTGGAGTTTCCGAGGGAGAACAGAGCGTTGGCGGGAGCTGCCACTGTGGATGACTGACTGCGCTTTTACCCAGAAACCACCACACGTCACCACACTGGCTCAACAGTCGGCACTGGGTCGCCCACGGACCCGACACTTGCCTGTTCGACCCGTCCGTCAGCTCCTTAATGGGCTGAGAAACTGTCAAGGTCGAACAGGAGCCATGTCAGGGTTAATGAAATGAAACCGTGTCCAATGAGGTGGTCCTGGTCCTGGTGTGGTCGTGGTCTTCTACCTGTTGTCCACATGCCGCCACCACGTCCTCAAGTCGGTATTTAGTTTAAATCCCTTGAGTTTTCAATTTGGATCAAAGCTGTGAAGAGGACGGAGCAGAGAAACCCAGTGGATCCATGTTTACCCACTGGTTTATTGGCTGGATGTGAGTTCACCACCTTTACAGCTAAAAACAGAGCTGTGGGAAACGCTCTGAGCTCAGCCAGTAACACGGCAGTAACACGGGATAAAACCATAAATGTAGATTCACTCATCTCAAACTGCCACCTGTTAAAACCACATAGCTATAACGCACACAACTACATACTAGTACACACAAGTACTACTGCTAGAATACTGTAACGACCGGCTGCTTCTACAGTAAAATGTACTCATCACAGACCATCTGTTTCCATGAGAAAAGAGTTTCAGATAAAAATGAAATGATTCAAATAAATCCTTAATTTTGTTAAGTTGTTTTTCTTTTGTAAAGAGCCTAATCTAGAGGATTAATTAAATGTATTTTAGTAAATAAACCAGTTCCAGATGTCGACAGACAAATCTTAAAGGTTTTTAGATTAACATTAAGAGTTTTGTGGCTTAGTCTCAGTCTAAATGAATACCTCACTAGCTAATATTTACTCCGATTAGTTCTCTGAATTTAGCTGCTTTTAGCTCACAGGCTACTTTTAGCCAATATTAGCTCCCTAGCTAATATTAGCTGCTATTAGCTTGGTACTGTACATTAATTGCTGTTATCACATTAGCTAATGTTGGTTATGTTAGCTCACTATGTGATGTTAGCTCACTAGCTAATCCCAGCCAATGTTTCATTACTAACTAATATTAGCTGCTATTAGCCTGCTACTGTATATTCATCTTTGTTACCATATTAGCTAAATGTTCATTAAATGTTATCTCACTATGTGACTGTGTATATTTGATTTTTGCACATTTTTCAGTAGTAGTAGTAGTAGTAGTAGTAGAGTCAAACTAAAACCAAAGATAATATTTTTACTAGTTTCCGTTATGAATTGCGTTGGGATTGTTGACTCTTTAGCTAAAGTTCGCTGCTGTTAACTTGCTAACTGTATTTGACAAAATATATAGCTTAATCTTGTATTAAATGATTACTAAAAACAGAACACAACATATAAACTTTCTTTAAATTCCAAAAATGGGTTTAAATCAAATATTGATAACAGGAAATAGCATTTTTACTCACATGTTTTGGCTACAGATCAGATGTATCAGCTGTGTTTAGTGTAATACTGTGTCCTGTTTAGTTTGTCCATTTGATCTGGTTTTATTGCAGTGTTGTTAAAATGTGATTGTATAATTAGATCCACATTGTAAAGACTTCGTAAAACAGAGTCTGACAGATGCTGTTCGCCCCCTGGTGGCTGATTCCAGTAGCACGGTGAATCCGGTCTGACATTGGAATGAAAACTGCAATATTTGTAATTTCTTGTTTGTTTTTCCATCAACATATTTGGTCGTGATCCATTTTTATTTAGGTCAATAAAAATCCTAAATGATTTGGTTCATAACAAGTTTCATTGTGGAAATTATCTGGGATTGAAAACGAGAGAGAAAACACTAAAAAGAGGGGAAAATAAATGAAATAAAATGCTTATTGCTTTTATAAATGAAAACAGAACTTAGGCCACACTAATAAACAGCTGCAACAACAGCAGTTGGTGCAGAAATACATTTATTTTAATTACAGTTGCAATAAACCCTTTCACAGCCTAAATCCAACAGCTGTGGAGGTTTTTAATGCTGTGAATGTGTTTTCGATGCATGTGTGGTTTTGGATCAAAGTCGACCTGTGCTGATGTTCAAGGATGAGAAAAAAATCTAAACGGAAAACTTTCAAATTGACCCACGTATTGTCGTCTTTATCAACAGTTTGATGAATTCAGCTTCCGACTGTGGTGGTGTTGCTGTGTTACCGACGTCCTACATGTCAGATAACCCTTTAAAGAACCGTTTGCGCCATTGGCTGAGGGGGAGGGGTAGAAGTGGGTGGTGCAGAGAGCAGCAGAGTGCAGTCGGTGAGAGAGAGATGGAAGATTTTTATGACTCGGCAGTGTTTTAGCGGTGTTTCAGCAGTGAATTCTTGTAAATAATGATAGTGATATCTCTGTTTTGGAGTGTTCTACTGTGTTTTGTCGAGTTTTGCTGTTTTTTCACACTTTAATTTTTCCATTTTGTACAGTTCATTGATAGTTGAAGCTTATGTACTATCACACAGGCTGAACATTAAAATTTATTCATTTACACTTGTTTTTCATAATAAATGTGACAAAAATTGTGTTTTTTAAATTTTTTTTTATAACGCACTGTTTTAATCCTTTGTGACATATAATAATCATAATCACCCGATATTAAAAGTTAAGTTCTACCTGTAAAAAGGTGCAGAGGAATTGATGAAAAAAAAGACATTTTCTGACACTTTTATTGCAAAAATAACATAAAGAAGTCTAGGTCTGTTATAATGCTAGTTCTTAAAAGGGATAAGACTCTCGTTAAATGCCTGTAACGACTGGAATCGACTGTTTCTGTTGCCATGTTGCATTCAGAGTTAGATGTGAATGTTGTTGTCAAAGTGTCTGGAGGTCATGTCCCCCCCTTCACTCTTAGCACTGGCTGCCAATTACTGAACAACTGAACTGTTCAGAATTCAATTTCTGCTAAGTGTGAAATCCTCGGCTGCAGATCTTCACATCCTTGTTCTCCTGCCGAGCCACTTTGAGGCGGCATGGACGCTGCTGGATGGGGTTTGTAGTTTGGGGAATGTGAAGCTGCTGCAGGGCTTTAATGCAACAGGCTGACAACATCCCAGCGCTGATGAGTAGTTTGAACAGAGTCTGAGCCGTCGACGGAGATAAAGGAGCATGACTACGCTCTGGAAAACAGATCAACATGATACGGTGCCGCTGACTTCATATTAACGACATCAAGCAGACGATTCGCCTGGTTATCAGACCTCTTCCAAATGTGGCGAGGGATGTGTTTGGACGACTTAGGTTTGGACCGCTGATGCGGATCTGTGGAGGGTTTGGTGACGGAGGTTATGAATAATAAAGGTGAAAGTGAGAGCAGCGGTTCAGCCTGAAACCACAATCGTATCGTCTGTGACAGGAAATATGTGCTGTGTAAGGACGGCGCTGTGTGGTCGTTATCAGGATCTGAATCTGGTTCTGGAAGTGTCTGGAGGATGGCGTCGATCCATCTTTCTACAAACTCAGTACCTGAACATGTAATGAATGGATGAATCATCAGGGGTTTAATGCTTAAAGATGTAGATCCAATTTTGTGGCAACTTCTTAATGAATTTCTCTACTATATTTAACCTTGAATGATTTATCACCATTAATTATATTATATTTTTTCACTAAACATGTTGCTATTCATAAAACCTTAGAATAAATTTAAAGGTTATGATATCAAAATAGAGAAAACTGTAGAAAATGTGACTTCAGCAAAATATATCATTGACTGAACGTAAAAATATGCCATTGTTGTAAGTCATTGTTTTCTCCATTGGACTTTGAAGTTTGATGGTGAAATGTCAGTGTTTCTTCTACACGGCTGAGTTTGATTCTGAGGTTTATGAAGGTATGAAATTATTATGGAATGTTATCTTTGCTAAGTTGCTGTTTGTTGATCCACAGTTCAGACTAAACTGTGACAGTTCTGACCTATTTTATCCAAACAGATCTGGTGTTCATCTACTGACAACACAAACTGTACAGAAAATGGAGGTGATGTTTGGTTTTACTGTGGCTGTTTTTCAGTCTAAAAACAGAGCTAAGCTAACAGAGCTATAATGTAAACTATCAGCTGACACCGCACGTCAACATTGTAAGACACTGTGGTAATTTGAGCAACAGTTAAAATAAGCGTCTAATGAGTTTTAGCTTGAAGAAGAAAACCTGAGATACAGATGCGTGGAAAGTATTTTAGTTTATTTTAACCACCTTTTAGTTAAGTGTTACCAACTTTTAGTCTGTTTAAACTGTCTCTTAGTTTGGTTTTACTATACTTTAGTGTAGTCTAACCATCCTTCAGTTGGGTTTGGCATCTTTTAGTTTGGTTTTATTATCTTTTAATTAATCGTTTCCATCTTTCAGCTTAGTTTTACTGTCTCTTATACTGGTTTTACCGTACTGTACCGTACCGTCTTCATCCACCTATCTTGGTCGGGGTCTCAGGGGCAGCAGCCTCAGCAAAGAAGCCTAGACAGACCTCTCCCCAGACACTTCCACCAGCTCTTCCAGGGGAATCCTGAGGCATTCTCAGGTCACCCGAGAGATATAGTCCCTCCAGCGCGTCCTGGGTCGGCCCGAGGTCTCCTCCCTGATGGACATGCCTGAAACATCTCCCCAGGGATGCGTCCAGGAAGCATCCTCACTAGATGCTCGAACTACCTCAACTGACTCTTCTCGACATAAAGGAGCAGTGGCTTTACTGCAAGTCCCTCCCAGGTGTCCGACCTCCTCACCCTGTCTCTAAGGCTGCGCCCGGCCACCCTGCAGAAGAAACTCATTTCGGCCACTTGTGCCCGCAACCTCATTTTTTCGGTCATTACCCAGAGATAATGACCATAGGTGAGGGTCAGAGCGTAGATTGACTGCCTGGGTGCGAAACGTCTGGTAACCTGCGGACCTCACAATTTCACAGCATACTGGCAGTAAGACAACTAAAGATTATAATGTCAGTTCATCTCGTCTTGTTAATGAAAATGAAGAGACATTTTATCACAGTTTTTGTTTTGTAAACTACATTTAGTCTCGCTTTTATTAGTCAACAATATTGCGTTACATATTTAATCATAGGTATGGTCACATGGCCATCATTTTTGTTATGTTTTGTCTTGTTTTCGTCATGCAAGAAAGGTTCGTGACAAAGATTGTCATAAAAGCAACACTAGCTGATTTGTTGGTGATTTTGGTTCTAAGTGTGTTCTGGTACCAGACTGACCCCTGCTGGTGAGACTTTGGCATATCAGTACTACATAAAAATGCTAACAAGGTACAAACATGTGAACACTGCATATTTGTGTAGTAGCTGCATGTGTTAAATTTTATACTTAATGCTGAGTGTCTTAATTCCAGGTGCAGCTGTTTTCAGTCTCTTGGCTAAAGCTCAACTGTTCATTATGATTTTCATTTGCTTCAGTTTGTTGTTGAGCAGGTGTTTAATGAATTCTCCGTTGTGTCTCCACGGATTTACGATTTAGCTGTATTTATAAATAACCCTGATCGGAGTAAAACATCTGCTGAAAGTGTAATGTCTCTGAAGCTTCTGATTCACTGGTAGTTGGTTCTAAACATCAAATTAACTGTAAACCTTTTCTGCTTCAACATGGGCTGTATGACTCGCTGATGACCTTCTAGTGGACATGTATGGAACTGCAGGGTTTGCTCTTTCTGCATTGCCTTCATTTTCCAGCCTTTGAGGTTTCTGTCCTATTTTATGGCTGTTTTCGTATTAAAACTAATGAAGCTGTGAACTGGATGCAGAGTTTCCTTTGCAAACACAGTGATAAACATCTGAGTGTATGACGTTGCATGACTTCCAGTTGCTTCGCTGCTGATTTGCAGAGTTGGCATCGTTGAGCAGCAGAAATAACCTGGACTGAGCTGTTTTTATCCATGGGCATGGGCGGGGGAGGGCTGGAATCCTGTTTGGGTTGAGGGTTTGGGTTTGGCCTGAGGTAAAGGTGAGGCCTGTGGGTAACGTTCACTGCTGTGGTTTTTCTTCTGCCAGATGAACATTTGGCCTCATTCGCAAAACCACAAGTACAAAGTGAGCTGCAAACCCTCTGGTCTCCGCACCGACGGATGGAAACACATGTGATTTCAGAATTCCACTGCCTCGAGCCGATGCTCGGCGAAGAGAAACAAATAAATACGACTCAACCGAACACGTGGCTTCCTTTACCAGTTTACGGAGTCTGAAACCGACGCTGTTTGTGTGGTTGAGTTGGATTCTCTTCAGGTTTCACACAGATCTGACAGTCCTGGATGAAGTGGTCTGGGTCTGGACAAACTGAGGTGGGATGTGGTCTGGAGGCTTTCAACCATAATGAAACGGTTACCACGATGACTGTGATTAGTATTTGTCTGTTCCTGTTCATCATATTAGTTGCCCATTAATTTATTTATACATGTAACATAAATGAATGCACTATCACCTGGGTTTTCCTGGTTTTCCTGGTTTTTGGGGGGTTTGGTTGGGGTTAGTCTGGTCTGGATTTAAGGACTTGAATGCCACTCAAGTGAAAATGATCATTTAATTCTGGAAGACTTTGGTACATTAGGATTCAGACTGTATAAACAGATCTCACTAAAAATATATAATGTTATTGTAATTATTCTGGATCATTGTTATGGTGAGCACACACACACTGTTTTTATCTTTCCTTCCTTTGGTTTTTGGTTGGAGTCGAGGTCCTTCTACTGTTACATACTAACCATAGCTGTTGATCGTCAGTGGAGTCGACAGGATTATGAACTCATTCACATTTCACATCAGTTTGTTTTATTAATAGAAGTCTCTTTGAGTCATGGAGCATTTCCAGAGAACGTGGTATAAATGCCTTTGTTTGTATCTCCAGCAACTTTGAGGGAATTCAATCTTGTCTTTATTAAAGCTTAAATAGAAGATGCAAACACAGTGACATTATGTATTCCATCCATTTTTCAGTTCGTCTTTAATTCTTATTCATGGCTGTGGCAGCGTCTCCTGGGTTTTGAGTCTCGGTCCAGATCCGCCGTCAGACCTCAGTCCTTCCTCTGGGATTATTGTCAGGATGCAGAGAAATGATTTTGTCAGTTTCTCATCACAGTCTCATAGAGGATAAAACCAAGGCTAGCATGTGTCATATCACACAGTCCCAGTCGGTCAGAGCTTTTAATATTCCTCCGTTAACACTAAGCGTTTACGTGGACGCTGTCCTTGCCTCGGTGAGCTGAATAAAACAGGAGTCTCCTCTGGTGATGGGTTTCATCCTTCATCCCTCTGCTGCCTGTCAATCATCCCTCATCACTGTGTCTTTTACTGTCAGACTCGTCCATCCATGTGGAAAACCAGGACGCTTTGGTTGCTAAATAAACCCGGGGCTCAGATACCTTCAGGCTTTAATATACAGGTAATTTAGGTTTTATTGGTGGGGGTGAATCCTGTGTTTTTAGTTTGTAAATCAAGGGTGTCAAACATACAAAACAGGCCCTCCGAACGGTTCAATCTGGCCTGTGGGATGAATTTGCAAAGTGGAAAAATTACTCAAGAAGACCATGATAGTCAATTTGTATTGGTCATAAAGTGACTTACTGTCTAAATTTATTTACAATTACATAAAAAAAAAACATATTTGTGTTGTACAGGGTGGGGAAGCAAAATTTACAATGAACATTTAGTTGTTTTTTCTCAGCAGGCACTACGTCAATTGTTTTGAAACCAAATATATATTGATGTCATAATCATACCTAACACTATTATCCATACCTTTTCAGAAGCTTTTGCCCATATGAGTAATCAGGAAAGCAAACGTCAAAGAGTGTGTGATTTGCTGAATGCACTCGTCACACCAAAGGAGATTTCAAAAATAGTTGGAGTGTCCATAAAGACTGTTTATAATGGAAAGAAGAGAATGACTATGAGCAAAACTATTACGAGAAAGTCTGGAAGATACTATTAAAGAAGAATGGGAGAAGTTGTCACCCGAATATTTGAGGAACACTTGCGCAAGTTTCAGGAAGCGTGTGAAGGCAGTTATTGAGAAAGAAGGAGGACACACAGAATAAAAACATTTTCTATTATGTAAATTTTCTTGTGGCAAATAAATTCTCATGACTTTCAATAAACTAATTGGTCATACACTGTCTTTCAATCCCTGCCTCAAAATGTTGTAAATTTTGCTTCCCCACCCTGTAGATGCTAAGAGGAGATTGTTAATTTGAATATACCTTATTTTAATATACTTTATTTATCTATGCAGTCAACAATCCAAACAAGACAAAAATGATCCAAAATTAAGTAGAATGTTATGAAATTAATAACAACAGAAACAGGCCATTGAAATCTATGAGTTGTAATGCACATGTGTAAATGATAAACTGAGGCAGAATATTGGTAAAATTGAATTTATTTTTCTTCAGAAATTTCGATTTCTTTATCTTGTTCATATTTGTTAAAGGATAGTTTGTCGATGTAAATAAACATTTCATATGTAATTTTACTTTTTTCAGTTTTGTTATTTTACTGGTCCAAACTGTTTCAGATTATATGAGGCTGTATGTGGAACCTCAACTTAATATGAGTTTGACTTTTCTCACTCAAGAAAAACTCTCCATACAACCCTTTTTTTTTTCTTGTAATATATTAATTGTATAAGTTTTTCTCCAGTCATAAAGTAAACTTTATTTCTATAGAACTTTTCACATATCAAATCACAAAGTGCTTTATGATAGAAGTGCATGAACATGAATTAAAATAATTCATTAAAATAATATAAAAAAGCATACCATTAAAATCATAAATCCATTCCCCCAGTTCACAAGCTTATCTGTGTAACAGTGTCTTTGGTTGTTTTGTAAGAGTCGACAGAATCAGTTTTCAGTAAATGGATTTAAGTTTTACTGGAATAAAGAGTATAAACATACGGAGCAGGGATTCATTAATGTCTGTGGTTGAAGTATATTCTGAGGAGATGAACTTCAAAGTCAGACTGTAAATGTGCTTTTTCTTTTCGTTTCTTCAGTTAAAGGTTTGATGTGAACTCAGTCGTCTCAGAGTTCATTAGTTTTAGACGAATCCTCCAGGTTCAGTTTGACACATTTTATTCCAGTAGATTCGTCTGATTCTGATCCAGAAAAATTCACCGTCTAACGCTCAACTTAAGTAGAAAGGAATCGAGGAGGAGGTTTTACATCGAATCACAGTTAGGATGTAGACGAATTAAGCACAAGATGTACAGGATGATGTTCAGTGATGTCTTGGATTACATTAGATTAGATAGAACTTCACTGATTCCTCCGGGAAATTAAAGTTCCAGTATCGGTACAACACTGTATGTACAAATACAAGACCAATTAGAGGATAAAAAAGGAAAAGAAAATGATAACAGTAACTATTGAATCTGTAGTAAAAACAGGCAGTTACGAATTATTATTATTATTATTATTATTATTATTATTATTATTATTATTATTAAGTGCTAAGATATACCAGTAATGGTCGTCGTAACAACAATATCAATAATCAATAGTAACAATGATAACAGTAATGGTAATAACAATGATTCCAATAATGTAAGTAATATGCTGATATGATGCAGAATACATGTGTGTATATAATATATTTAGTATGTTATATTCATAAACTAATATAATTGTGGGTTATATAAAAACAAAATGAAATCTTGATATATTGTATCAATGATAAGTGAAATTATATTGTATTGTATTTATATGGGTTTATATTTATTACAAATGTAGTAGATTGTTGTAGAATTATATGTATGGACAAATTTTTATTAATGTATATATACATATACACACACATTAATATAGATTGATAAAGTTTGTGTGTTGTGTTGCAATAAAGGGGTGGATTAAATGAGTGTTGACTTTCTCACGCATTTTCAGGTGTGCAAATAATACTAAAATACTTTCTTCTGTGTAATAGTATAAATGTTCTTTTTGTTTTGTCTTATGTTGTTAATTTGCTGTTGTTGGTGGTCATATTGTGCTTTTTATATGTTGAAATAAAAGATTTATTCATTCAGTATAAGTAATAATACCCCTTAAACGCCTCGTCCTTACATGCCTCCTTCCACCGGTTCAGTCCTTAAACGCCTCCTCCATCCGTTTGGCAGCAGCTTCAACTCCCCATGTTCTGATTTAATGTGGGTTAAAAAAAAAACCTCTGCACTGGGTGAATTCTCATCTGTTCTCAGTCGGTGGTTCTGATGATGCTCACAGGGAAACACACTTAAACTCCAACTTCTGTCCATTATGTAAATGTGCAGTGAAGCAGAGGAGGATGTTCCTCTCAGCAGCTGTTCAATGGATTCATGGTTCAGCAGAAACATGGACCTGGATCAGGGAGATGAGGATGAGGAGAGTCTGCGAAACCTTCATCTGGAGCCCTTGAACCACAAACAGGTGGAGAAGGTTCATCATGTTTCTACTGTGGGACGGGTTTAAGGGTCAGAACCAGATAAACACTGAAACCAGGAACTAATAAACAAGTCAGGTCAGGTCGGACGCCCATGGTGACTGCTTCACTATATTTTTTGGGCCCGACACAATTTTTAACAGCAGAGAGTTGTTGGTCATTCAGCATTTACTTACTTTAATGCACTTCTGTCGTTTAGTTAACTGATTGGCTTCATCAGGTTTAATGGATACGTATAATTGGGTTCCATCACCATAACAATGAAAGTTGATGGAGTGCTTCCTAATTAAGTTACCCATAGGGAGCATGTAGAACAGGGGTCCACATGCCAATTGAGGCCCATGGGATGATATTTTTTGGCCCCCTACTTGACATTAATGTTTAGTGTTAGTGTGGGCCGCACGTAGTTCTCAAATGCACCTTTTTGGTGAGTCTTGCCACGCTTTTATTTTATTTATTTTTATCACTTATGGGCTACCATATATGGTCTTGTGACAGGTTCCGGCAGCATGTGTTGTCAACGGTTGTCAAGCTAGCCAACCGTGAAGTACCTAGGGAAGTATGAACGTTAGTCACTTAGTTGAAACATATTCCGGAGTGACACCAAGTGGACAGAAAATATATGCCATCACTCAGTTCCAGTCATGTCTCTCTCAAAACCTGCCATGAAGAGAAAGGTTGGCGATGATCACAGGAATTTCAGGAAGAGTGGGAGACGGAATATTTTTTGTCGAGCACATGGGCACCCCTACATGTCTCATATGCACAGAGAAAGTTGCAGTGTATAAGGAATACAACATCTGACATCATTACTCAACTAGACATGCTGAGGAGTATACAAACTACCAGGCAGATGAGAGAAAGAACCGGGTTGCCAATCTTAAAAAATGTCTCTTGAGGCAACAAGATTTATTCAAGAAAGCAAGCAAAAAGAATGAAGCAGCAGTCGAAGCTAGCTACGTGGTGAGTGAGATGATTGCTAGGGTTGGAAAGCCATTCAAAGAAAGTGAGTTCATCAAAAAGTGCCTGTTACTAGCTGCAAGTAAA
This sequence comes from Sphaeramia orbicularis, assembly GCF_902148855.1. Classification (NCBI taxonomy): domain Eukaryota; kingdom Metazoa; phylum Chordata; class Actinopteri; order Kurtiformes; family Apogonidae; genus Sphaeramia; species Sphaeramia orbicularis. The sequence continues at coordinate 26,117,164 of NC_043959.1, read as the reverse complement.
TAAAGAAACCTTTTTTCATGGAATACTTAATGTATTTGAGACCCCTGATGTATAAGGTGAACAGTATTGGTCCAAGAGGCGAGCCTTGAGGAACTCCATGACTAATTGTGGTGCACTGAGACAATTTATTATTAACATTAACAAGCTGAAAACGATTTGTTAGACAGGATTTAGACCACATTAATGCAGTTCCTTTAATTAAATTAAATTAAATTAAATGTAATTTAATTTAATTTAAATTAATTAATTAATTAATTAATTTACATTTAATTTAAATTTAATTAAGTTAAATTTATTTGCACAAAATAAAAACAGTACTAGAAAAAACAACAACATTCAAACAAGTAACAAAATTGTGCAGGAGAGGTTAGAAGCCAAAAAGAAGGCTTATATGAATACCTCCCCCGAAATGAACAATACACAAAAACAAAAAAAAAGAATTAAAAAATACAATATAACTGAAATAATAAACTAAAGTAAAAACAATAAAAATGTAATCTACATTACAAATCATCAAATACAAATCAAGTGATACACAGCCTTACATTTTTTCATGAATTAAAGTCCTTTTCAGATGCTTTTTAAACAATGATAAAGTAGATGTTGATTGAAGTTCAGGTCTTAGATTATTCCACAGATTTGGTAACGATATTTCAGAGAATACTGACAGACTGAAGTTTGGCAGTACGGAAGATAAAATTTGCTTGAAAATCGTGTCAGAAAGTTGTGAATAACAGAAGACAACATAAAGAAATTGTGAAAAACTTTAGGAAGAATATGAGTTAAGTGAACATATTTGTACATGAAGACACAGGTCTGGTAAATGTTCACATCAAAAACTGAGAGAAGATTGAATTTTTTGAAAAGAGGAGCAGATGAGTCAAGTCTCTTAGAAAAACTGATCATTCTTAAAAATTTCTTTTGAATTAAGAGAATCTTATTGAGATACGTGGGACAGGTTGCCGCCCAAACAGTATTGCAATAAATAATGTGAGGGTAAATTAAGCAATAATAAGAAACAAGAATGATTTATAAATGAATGAACTCTGTTCAAAATGCCAATTTACTTCATGATTTTTTTACAGACAAGATTAATATGAGATTTCCAATTCAATTTTTCATCTACAATAACACCCAAAAATGTAACGTAAGATACCTGGGTTATTTCAAAGTTATCTATGAATATTTTGTTGTTTTCCTTGTTATACTTCTTATTTGTGTTACAAAATATGATAAAATTAGATTTTTGGGTATTAAGAGAGAGTTTATTCATCTGAAACCATCTAGAAATAGATGATAGTTCTTCATTTGCTTCTCTAATCAGTGTATTGAAATTTTCATGTGATATAACCAAACGTGTCATCAGCAAATAAGAGGCAAGACATTTTTACATACCATAGGGAGATCATTGATGTAAATCAAAAAAAGGAGAGGCCCAAGAATCGAACCCTGAGGAACCCCACACATTATCTTAGCTCTATTTGAATTATACTTATTGAATAATACATACTGTTCTCTATCATTTAGATAATCCTGTAGCCATGTCAAGGCAACATCATCAAATCCATATTTCTGTAATTTTGCAATGAGAATGTGATGATCAGCTGTATCAAATGCTTTGGATAAGTCTAAAAATATGCCAAGAGATATTTTTTTTGTTATCTAGGTCTGTAGAGATTTTATGAACAAACTGCAAAAGAGCCATTTCTGTTGACATGTTTTTTCTGAAGCCATATTGATGGTTATATAATATATTACTTCCATCCAAATGTTTTATTATTCTTGTGTATACTAGCTTCTCCATTACTTTAGAGAAACAGGGTAAAACAGATATAGGACGATAATTTGTGAATGTACTGGAATCCCCTGATTTAAACAGTGGTATTACTTTGGCTACTTTGAGGTCACTTGGTACAACACCTGATTTTAAAAGATACAGATATAATATATGTCAAAGGCTCAGTAATAGAGGAAACTACCTCCTTAATCAAGCTTGGTCTTATTTCATCATGTCCTTTAATACAATACAGTAGAAAAAAATTTTAAAATACGGCATGAAGGCTGAAACCTTTTTGCCCCAAAATTAGTCTCTCAATACACATCAGTCACTTTGTAGTCATAACGAAGTGGGTGATCGCTCCAGTGTTTGTCCAGCCTGGCTTTGAAGGTATTGACTGCTTTAATACCAACTGATTGCTCAGATCGTTGCAGGAGGATGTGATCGCTGACAGTGTTGAATGCCGCACTAAGATTCAATAGGACAGGTATAGAAACAAGTCCCTTATCTGAAGCAATTACAAGGTCATTTGTGAGTTTGGCCAATGCATAGTCATTCTGTGGATGTATAGATGAGTGTTAGACCTTCATTTACCTGATATGACTGGCACGTCGACTGATGGTGGATGTGTAGAGGCTGATGGAATCACAGTTCATCACAGTTTGGAAAAAAGCAATGAACCGACGAAATTTATACATAAAAGAGATGCATCGATTTATTGGCTGATATATTTATCTGCTGTGTTTCATAACTGTATGTTTTGGTGTGTGTTCATTCATTGATTATGTACTGAGGGACTGAAGGACTTTAAAATGACGCCTATTTTTATATTAAGAATGAAGATGTGTTTAACTGGGGGCATAAATAAAGAAACAGAAAGTAACGTCGATATCAGCCAAGAATCTTGCAATCGAACCATACTTCATAAAGAGCAAAAGAAATAGATCTGATGTTTTCTTCACACAATACTTAGCAAAAGTAACATTTTCATCTGAACAGAAGATATTTTATCCATGTGGAAAACAGTTCAGGAAACTGGTTTTGTGCAATAAACATGTATTTATATGTAAACTAATAGTTCATTATTGTATAAATCAGTGAATGAGCTACAGTCGATTACATGTGGAGACAGATTCAAGGACTGAATATCAAGAATAAACAGCATAACCCAACACTTTGACTCCAGATTAGAACTGAATTTCCTGACGGATTGAACCTCTGGATGTGAGTCCAGATCATCTGTAATTAGACCAGGGTTGGACTCAGAGTTTGGAGTCAGTCTGTGGACATATGAAAGGTCCACATTTAACAGAACCACTGACATGTAATAACACATCTGTTCAGCTGGAACTGAAAGCTTTGGTTTGGTTTTCAGCTGTAGATGAGTTTATTACAGATCAGAGACTGGTTCATGCAGGTCTGAACTGACCTGTGGCCCAAGTTTGTATGTGGATTTTGTGCTGGTTCATATATGTGGAGGTTGATTATAAAGGTCGTACATGTGTTTTGGTTTCGGTTTTGTGATGCTCTGTGTTGTTTTATTCAGTGTCTGGTCTGAGATGGTGTCGATAGTCGGCAGGTTCATCTGCAGATCATCCTGTTGTATCTGTGTTTAAGATTCTGTCTGACATCCTTTTGCCTTAAGAAGTGAATCTAAGGAAGGTGGAGAGTGTGTTTTTGTGTAATTTCAGTGAAATGACCCTTTAACATTCAGCAGTCGACTCCAAGTCCGACCTCCAGTCATTTGTATTCATGCTCGGTTGGATGCCACAAGATGCTGTAGGGAGTTGGTTTTCTGCAGCAGAATGAAAAGCGCTGCATGTTCCTGTTGTTCCAGGCCTTAACCCGGCGTCAGAGCTCTTGTGGGTGTGTATCGTGTGTGTTCGCCCTCCCACGGGGAGTTGGATGACGGAGGAGGTGTTTTCGGATTCCAGTGTTCAGGTACATGAATACAGACGAACCATCGCCCGGTGCCACTCACTCGAAAGTTAGTTTCCCTTTAAATTGGGAACGACTCCTCACTTCACGCAGCCGAGGCTTCAATCAAAACAGGATTATTGTCGAGGCCTTGCTTTGAAGTGTTGCCCTGGAAAACACACACAGACAACAGATCCAGACGCTTCCATGAGCGTTGGAGCTGAAATACAGACGTATTAGCATTAGTTTGACAGCGGACGGGATGAAGAATCCACCGTTTGACAATAATCTATCGCAGGCTGTGAGCATATGATTTTCTTTTCACGTCCCTGTGGTAGATTCCAATTATCTCCCATTTGTCTGATGCAGATATTTTCTCATTCAAAAGCCAATTGACAGCCGTAGGATAATGGCCGGTTTGGTCTCCTCTGTGAAAGGGTTTTTGTCAATAAACTGACAGACACAAGCGAAGGCCTCTGCTCCTGCAGCTAATAATTCATCCTGATGTCGAGTCAATGGCTCTAATGATGTGTATGCAGGTTGGCATGTGTGGATTTGTGCGTGTGCTGATAGAATTGTCGACGCTGGCTGTAATCCTGTTTTGTGTGAAGAGAGTAGGTGTGTATTAGCTAAGTCGTCGGCTTCCTTCTGTTATAGCTCAGGGCAGAACGCAGAGCAGACGTACTGTGTTTATGTCAATATCTTCCAATTATAACTTCAATAATGAGCCATACAGGCTCCATCTCCCACCGCATCATTCTGCAGAGTTCACTTTAATGCACCACTACAACTCCTTCAGTTTCTGGGCTGTTGTGTTCTTGTAGGTGTCAGTTAACGTAAGTTAGCGTTCAGCACTCGTAGTTACATATTTACAGTCAAACAATGGCAGAAGCAAAACATGGGATGACCAGTTCAGACCAGAAGACTCCAGTTTGATCAGGTGTTAGTTTGTGTCATGGACGTCAGGTCTGAAACTAATCTGACACATTTATATCATGCAGTTGAAGATAATGCTCTAATTAAAGCAGTCAACTCCTTTCATTGTCATGTTTTACCGCTTTGTGCCACTAGAAGGATTAGGGAGTCATGTTATCATCCAGCTGGTCCAAAAGACAAAGAAGAAGCTTCTGTTTGGAGTCTGATTGACCCTAAATCATCATTTAATCTACTTTTTAGATATTTTGTACAGATCAACATCGTGTCCTACTATACAACCAGTCCTCCACTGCATATCTTTACATTTTTACAGCTGTAGTGACATTTTTTGGAGAATTTTAATTTACTATACATCAATATAAGCCTCATTGCCCAAATTTTTATATGTATGTTATACGTCCATTCTGACAAAATAAACTGAGAAAAATTGTTGTAAAAAAACTAAATCCATAAATGACATAGCTGAATGAAATGATGAAATAATGCTAAGAAATTAAAACTTATTTTTTGTCAGGTTGCCAATGTGTTGATGTGTAGAATTATAAAATATCATCTGCATACACGGGTATTTGGGGTTTTTATCATATGCTCTCGGCTGTGTTGCCATATTCCCATAAGTCTGTGATGTTCTGGTTCAATGTGAGTCTGATTTCAGATGCTTTATAGTTAAAAACATCATTAATTGCAAAATTCTGTTGGACAAATCAGGCCACAGTTTATGAATGAATGAATTTTCTTTGTAATCGTCTTAAAATTCATTAATTCTTTCATCTTCAGATATTAAACCCCGATCTATCTTTTTTATTGTTATTATTTAATTTATTTGTTTTTTCAAATTCTGATCTTTTTATAGGAAGGCAAATAAACCAAACTATTACAGACGCATTCATGTAATATTTCACAAAAGCCAAAGCGTAAAACTTTAGAAACGGACACATCCAGAATGATTTATTTCCATCCATGGCTTCATTCATTCTTTCATCATTCTGTTGGGTTTCTGGACCCAATCAGAACCAAGCAGATCTTCACCTGGACCTGGTTTGTTCTGGACTGATGGATTTTCATGCAGACAATAAGGGAAAAGCAGAGAAACCCCCTGTGGAGCTGCTAATCCAATCAGAGTTGTCGTCTTTTGTGACAGATTCTACATTCTGCAGGTTTTTAATCAGTCGTGGCCTCCTGAGCTCCTTGTCTCTGCTTTCTGTCGGTTATTGAGTAGAAAACAGCAGCGAATGGACTCTGCTTCTGTTCGCTGAACTAATCGTTTGTCCATAGGTGCGAATGAGCACCGGCGGTCAACAGTCGACCTTTTGTTGGTGAAGAGGCCCCTGCCGGGCTGAAGCTCACTTTAATTGGATGTGTTCTTTCCCCCGGGCTTTGAAAGTGATTGTCCATTAGTAGAAGTGTAAAACCTCCTCCTCCTTCTCCTCCCCTTCTGCTGCAGAGGGAGGACGCATCATTTCACTGCTGATGCGATCCACAGCCTGTGGCATCACCTCCGGTTTATTACGTTTGACCAGCAGGAGGTGAGATTTGGCTCAGGTCGACGGACTTGGCCTGAAGCCTGAGGACACAACGCCAAGGAAACATGATCCTGTGGGGTCAAAACCATGGTTTGGACAATGGTACAGCTGCTCAGAATGAAGAAAAAACACAGAAACAGATGAGCCTAACCCTGGGAGACACAATGGCTCTGGTTCTGCTGTTTGGAAATGGGTTTTTATTAACCAATGCCTAAATTTGGATAAAGGAGGTGGAGTTAGAAAAGAACAAGAGAACACAAGAAACCACGTCCACTAACAGTCAGTATGTTTACATACACCGTTTAATCAATGTAGGACTGTAACTCAACTAAACCATTGAATCAGACTGTTGTCTTTGTCCTAGTCTACATGTGCAAGACTGTAATCGATTTATAGTTAAATATCTCTGCTCTGCTTTTATAGGTGGTGATATTCACTTTTTCAGCTTGTTAACTTACACCGTCAGAGATGCAACAATAGTCAGTAGTGAGTTAATCACTAAACCAGAGGCAAACTGGAACCACCATGGACAACGGCTAAAATCTGGACATATGAGACCACTCTACTGTTAGTGCAGATCAGACACATGATGTTGGATTCAGGGTCAAGATTTGGGTCAGAACACCTGGTCCAGTTCCAGTCCAACTGGTCTGTTTACTTTCAGGAGTAGATCCACTTCAATCCCATTATCTGGTTGTGTTAGTCCCACGAGGAAAACTAACACATGGACATTTACTGTCCAGTTTTAGTCAAACTAATGCAATAATTCAGTTTTTTAAGTGTCACATAAATGTACTGAATAAAATAGAGGTCAAGATGATCTAGACAGAGGTTTATTATTTGTCATTTACAGTAATTTTTCTGTGGATCCTGAAAATGTCTTAAAAAGTCATGAGTTTGGTTTCCTCAAACCTGCAGATACGCTGGATTAGTAAACAGACAAATAATGATCTACAATACAGCAGTGTCGTCATCACATCTCCAAAAATGTATTAATGGAAATAAAAAAACCTAAATATCCCATTTACAACAGCATATAATAATTATATAGTCTTCAATATCCAGTCTTTTCAGAGTTAGTAGTTTAATTGATGGGACCAGGACAAGACCAAAACCAGACCAGAAGTGCATCATGGGAAACCAGTTTGTACAATATTCCACAGGTGACAGAATGGTGTGACCAAACCAGTCGACAAAAACAACTGATTATGACAGTTCGATTCCATTACTGGTATTTCTCCAGTATTTCACATAAATTTTGATAATGATGTTCTGTTTGAGGTAGGGATGTAATGATTACTGGTATAATGATAAACCGCGGTAAAATTGCAGATGGTTAGTATTACCGTTTAAATTCTAATTATTATGATAACCATGTTTGATTACCGCACTTTTAGGGAAAAAACCCTATGTAAAGCTATGCTTTTATGTCAAATATTTGACTATAGTTTTAATTTATAACAAATGTAATTTTATATACCTAATATTTGGAACCAATATTCACTTTTAAAGTCTTTGAAAAGGTTCGTTAAGCATCTGTGTGTTAGTTATACAATAAAGTATATACATTTTTCAAATCAAATTTTATATTTTTTTTAATGTTTTCTGGCCTTTTGTGTCAATATAGTAGGTTAAAGTGAAAAAATAATAGGTAGATGATATAGATGAAGTTGTGCTGAAAAAAAAGATGCCAAACATGGGTAATATTTCTTTATATAGTATATAAAGGTAAAATCAAAAATACTGAAAAACGGCCTAAATAGGATCAGACCACTAGGGGTTAATATTTGAATGTTTCTGCCAACAGAAGGTACACTGTACCGATTATTGTATTTGGGTTTTTTAAAATTTTTTAAATAAAATATAACTTGGTTAAATTATTTCAGTGTACGTGTAAGTACTTTTTGAACATTTTGAGCACAGTTTCAATAATACCACGATAATAATGATAACTGTGATGATTTTGGTCACAATAACCATGATATGACATTTCCATATCGTTACATCCCTAGTTTGAGGTCACGGCGTCTAAGCACTCCAAAAGAGACTGTGCACATTTACATATTGTGCAGATTTCTTCAGTAACTTCAGATCAGGCTCTGACTTAGTGTTGTTTTTCATAAACCAGTCGATATAAACAACTCATTCTCACAAAAACGCAGTGCTTCCTGTTTCCAACTGATTGAACACGATGAAATCCTGTTTATGAAAGTTGGATTCCAGTTGTGCAGTTAAATCCTCCCGAATCCGACTCGGTGGATGTTTATTAGTGTTGAATATTTCCATGTGTTCGTGTGAAGACTCTGCTGCTGTTTTTAATGAAGTCATTACACCAGGGTCAGCTGTATTGGATCTAATTATAAACTATGATAGGAATGTCTTTGACTCCAACAGGGTCTTCAAATGCATCGTGTATGAGTTTAATTTGTGTTCAGATGCCGCCTCAGCCTATCCATCCCGGGCTGATGACTGCCAGACTCTGTAAACTCAACACACATGGGTGAATGGTGAGCTTGTGCTGTCAGTCGCTGCTCAGTGGCGTGCGGTGCAGGAGACGTGTGAAGCTCCACCCGCCACATGGCTGAGCCTTCACCTACTGAACAGCTGTAATTATACGACACCAGGAGGTATTTTACTCCTTTTGGACGCCGACGTCTGCTCTGAAGTGGGTCAGTGCTGTGAGCAATTGATAATTATGTCTAAAAGTAACTCGGGCACCACCACGATGATGATGGTGATGATGATAATGATGTCATACTGGTGAAGCCTATTACAGGTTAGTGGAGGGAAATGCAGACCTACACCCGAGTGGGGCTCTGTGTTGTGGACGTTACATGGACCGCATATGGACCTGAAATACGAACATAAAACAGAACCAGGGTTTGATGAAGCTGAATTTATGACTTTTTAAGACTTTTATTTGGCATGTTTGGTCAAATTTCCAACCTCACATTCACATAAATAACAGTCTAACGGGCCTCATAGTTATTATACACCAACATGCACAAAAATACACTAAAATGCACTGATATGTATGCTAAAATAGGCTAAATGCACAATCAGGGTGTCGTCTGAAATCAGTAATGAACTGGGTCTTTCCATGAAACTGAGTTTATTTTAGTATGTACCAGCTTTTTTAGACCCATTAATAAAAGAGAAATTTTGACATATATCCCCCCAGGATCTACCTAATGATGACCTCAGATAAATGCAAAAAAAAAATTTACTCTTGCTCTGAGCCATCCCAAAATTAATGAATTTGTAATAAAATATTGGGGCCAAAAATAGGACCAAAATTAGGACATGAAAAGTTACTCTAGGTGCATTTTATGTTGAAAACATGGCTTGAAATGGTCTTATATACCGCTATAAATAAAGACACTGTGTTAAATTTGACAATCCTAGTGGTTTTTCTAATCCAGACATGCAGGTTTTTCATGATTCGACAGTCTCATTCCAGGTTTCGTGCGTAACCCATCGTGTCCACTCATGTTACGTGTGGAACCTGTCCATTTAAACACAAATAAATCGTGAGCGATTTTGCAACAGCGGTCATTTTTGTGAAACACTCTGCCTTGCGTATTTACTTTGATTCCCAAAATGTACCTGTGAGAGAATAAAAATATTTTTGAAAAAATAGTAGTGTGTAATTTTCGTGTCCTTTTTACTGTTACATGCGGATTTTTGTATGCGCACGTCAAATAAAAATGTGTTTTATCTGAAAAATAGTTTCTCTTTTATCTCAGTAAATATTTATATGTAAAATAGACCCAAAGTGCTTCCAAACTTACTTCATAACATTAGTCTACATCTTGTTTGAATTTTTAGCGCCTCTGTCCTGCTTTTAGGGACCAGTTTCATAGAAGCCCCCAACTGCAAACTGCACAGGAATCAACAAATGAAATGTTTAGTCTATACTCACAGAGGATAAAAATGATTCTTTAACCTCATAAGACCCAGGAAATGTCAGCAAAGTACAAGCTTTTTTTTTTTTTTTTTTTTTTTTTTAAAGTGCCTATATTGGAAACATCATGATGCAACAGTTTTTTCAGATGCAGTTTTTAAAATATTTATGGAATGTCCTTTGTGGTGGACAATTTTCTTTTCTTTTTTTTTTGTATAAAGTTGTGAAACTCTTGTCCACAAATGTGAACAGAAAACCCATAGCTGGGTCTTAGGAAGTTAAAGTTCAGCCAAAAAAACCCCAGTCTTTAACTTAGAGTCTGGAGTCTCCCCAAACTTAAAGCATCAACACACTTTATCTGATAATACTAATACTGATCAGTCATTCAGACAGTTAATGCATAAAGGTCTGTAAATGCACAGATGTTCTAATTGAGCATGAATCTGTAAATGCATTTAGGTTTGTTTTCCTCTATATGTTACGCCTCATATCCTCGAAACAGACCAAACTGAACTCGTCCTAGAAAATAAACGACCGTCACTCGCATAGAACCAGGACTTCAGGATCATTAGCCTGAGGACAACCACGTCAAATGTCCGACATAAATCTCTCTTTAGTGACTTTATGATCCGACATCCTCAGAGTCTGAAGCCGATCTGTTTGACATTAACGCCGCCGACTCCAATCTCTATTAAAACGCCGTCTGACACGATGAGCAGCTGACTGACACTTGGACGAATAGATGAAAAATCTGCTGACGGTAACAGACTGTTAAACATGCTGCTGCGATGCCTCGTGTTCTGTAAAAACACCACGCTGATGGTTTAAAAATTATGCAATCAAAGACAATTATTGCAAATTAAATGAGAAAACGGGCACAAAAAGGACATGACGTTGTGTTTATGTGGTTGAACGTAGGATGGAAGAGTTTTATCTGCAAAAGGCAGCAGAAAGTTTGTGAAGCAGTGCATGAATAGTACAGTAACCCCCCCGACCCACCCTCAACACCCACCCCTCCCTGTTAATTATCACACACTGACTCAGCCCAGATCAAAGAGGCTTAATGGAAAGGTGAGATTCCTTAACATTAATATTGCAGAATAAACCTTTTACAGAGCCCCTCGCAGCTCAGTGAATCCAAGTCAAAGACGTCTTCTGCATCACAATCAGCCCGTTCAGTTGACAATCCCCCAATGCCGCCCGCATCCCATTTGCATGATGAAGGAAAACCCACCGCTTAATGAAGCTTTATTCTTCAGCGACTTCCCCATGTGGGCATATTTTAACAGAATCCGAAGGCTTTCCTGTAAAATTCCTTTTGAAGAAAACGCAGCTCAGCCTCTCATCATGGTTCAACCTGGGAAACCTGTCAGAGCAGATGGATGGAAATGTTGATGGTGCCGGGGAATAATAATAGTAATAATAACCTCAAACCTCAACAACAACACTTTAATGCTCATAAGAACCGATGAAAGGTAGAAAATGTAAGAATCAGACTCTCATTTGATCCAGTCAGTGCCAAACATTAACCAGTAAAGACCCCAAATCAGCTACTGATGTAAAATGTTTAATAACTTCTGGACCACTAATCTTACTGATACTTTGAAATAACACTGGTCTACATTAAAAAAAAGAAAAAAAAATCTGCTTCAGAGATTAAATGTGCTAAATGTTACGTATTTTAATAAGATTCATTGGAAAACAAATGACAAAAGTGCTGGTTTGCTGATGTTTTCAAGGAATATGATAAATTGTTATTACACATATACAACAGATTTATATATCTTCCACTGATAGTACCCGTAAAGCAGGGGTGTCAAACTCAGATCCTCAAGGGCCGGTATCCTGCATGTTTTAGATGTTTCCCTCTTCCAACACACCTGATTCAAATGACTAGCCTATCATCCAACTCTGCAGAAGCCTGATAATGACCGTCAGGTGTGCTGGAAGAGGGAAACATCTAAAACATGCAGGATACCGGCCCTCGAGGACCGGAGTTTGACACCTGTGCTGTAAAGTGAACGTACTGTCATGTGCAGACAGTGTTTTGAAGTAGATCTGGTAGCTCTGAGACTAATATTCTTTTTGAGTCAAATGCATTCTCTCATTAATTCTTGAATTTCAGATTTTCACCCTTAGACTGAATCCTGGAAACTTCAGCCAACCAGCATTTTTGACTCGATATTTGTTTATCAGTGACTCACATGTGGTAAAATTTCACTACTTTTATTCTGGAAGCATTTTACTTGTAGACCAGTGATATTGATGTAAAATGCAGTTTGTCATCTTTTCATGGTCATCAGATATGACCCATTTGGATGTTCAGAGGCTCCGTAGTGAACGTGGAAACACCGTCATCTTCTACAACATTGATTCACCAGTAAAACCCATGGAATTTGACAAATGACAGTAGAAGGAGACACTTGTGTTTACATCAGGTTATTGATATCTTTGCTGAAAAAGTCACTTTTTCTTCAGTTTTCTCAGTTTTTGCTATAATAACCCTCAGCTTTAAACTGAGCTTTTGTGAACATCTACATGATCAGTGAATTAAATACAGGAAAATACATGATTTTCATTGAAAAAACACAAAATACAGAGAATGATATTATAATAAATGGGGATAAATCACTTAAGAAAGGTTAAATATAGGGAAAGATCTATTTGGGAAGTGCCACTAAAGTACCTTCATGGGTCAATGTATTATTTATGTGGAGTCGGCGATCTGGTCTAAAGATCATCTGAGGAAGATGAATCTATGGTCTGAGTCTGTTTGTTCTTAAGTATCTGTCACAGATTTGATGTCACTGTTCATTTTGGCACACATGCAAAATGGACACAATGGACGTTTTTATTTTATATGTAGACACTCAAAATAGTTTTTCTATGGTTTGAAAGGATTTTGTGTATCTTTTTCACATTTTTTTTTTTTTTTAACAATTTTTATTTTTCAATTTTTAACGGTACAAAACAGTCTCCTCAGGTTGAGGAGTAGGAAGAAAAAAAAAAGATGAATAGAACAGCCTGTGATGGTGTCAGAATATTAAGGTCCCTTAATAGATACATTTGTCTCTGAATGTCAGCCACTTTCCCCAGTTTTTCACAAAGAGATTTTCTTTTAACTTCAGTTTATATGTAAGATGTTCCATGACAAGTATATCATCTATGATTGAAATCCATTGTTTATAATCTTTTTCACATTTACAGTTTTGAGGGATACAGCTATGACATTTATGTATTTCGAATTTTGAATGAATGAATGAATGAATGAATGTTTATTTCAGTTAAATACAAAATACAAAACACATACATATTAAAAAAAACAACAAAACAAAACACCTACATATTAAAAAAAACAAACATAAAATTAACACATTTTGTAACTGAAAAAGGAAGAAGCTGAAGCCGGAGGCTTATTTCTGCTTCTCCTATTCACATCCTTTGTCCAAGTCCACACCTTAAGTTGCAGCAGATAAATACTTAAACTTAAATTATACTACATTCAGTGTAGTAAGTTATTTTGTAATCATATTACTTTCATAGCCCTTCATAACTTGACAAATTAAATTCTTTTTGAAACTCAACAGTGAGCTACACAATTTCACTTCATCCTTCAGTTCGTTCCATAGCTTGACACCAATAACTGAAACACTGTGATATTTAATGTTTGTTCTTACTTTACATTTTTCAAACACAAACATCCCTCTTAAATTATAATGTCCTTCTCTTAACTTAAAAATTTTCTGAATACAAAAAGGAATGTTTTTACTTTTAATGCGAAACATAAATTCCATTGTTTTTAAATATACAATGTCAAAAAATTTTAGTAAACCAGATTCTACAAAAAGTGGATTACTTGATTGGAGATAACCAGCTTTGTTTATGACTCTAATAGCTTTTTTTTGGAGTTTAATTATCGGGTCTAAATTAGTTTTATACACATTGCCCCATATTTCCACACAGTATGACATATATGGCATTACAAGTGAACAATACAACATATGCAAACATTTTTTGCTTAACAAGTCTCGAGTTTTATAAAGAATCGCAACAGCCTTGGACATTTTGCGTTTGATATATTCTATTTGTGGTTTCCAACAGAGTTTTTTGGTGGTTTATTGCAGTTTTTATCAGTTAGTGTGGATTTATATATGTAATAATAAAACTTGGGATATAAAGGCTGTGTTTATGTATACAAAATTAAAATGCTCCAAAAAATGTCAGAACAATATGTTAAAATGTAAATATATGCTCGGGAGGACTGGTTCTATGGGACATAAAGGGTTAAAGGTGCTACATGGAGGCATTGCTGTCACAATGAAAGCCCAGATTTTGCCTAAATACGACCATTTCTATTTAAAGACTGGACTGGCTCTGACCCAAACCACCTTAAATGAAGACCTGGACAGTATTTGATGAAGTACAGTGCAACAGTTCCAGGGGAAAGTGTCAGAATACATGAAAAACACATTTGTTGGAGCATCAACAACCTTTGTGCAGCTTCATGTGGCCATAAACTCTCAGTGTCTCCCAGACTAATGAGAAACTACATCACTGAACAGACTCAAAGGCAGGTGGACTGGTTTTATGTCGCCGTTCACACACAAACTCCATCATATTAATGACTGTGATGCAGGGGGTTTTGTGTAGAAGTGGGACAGACTCTGTCCATAGAGTCTTGTATTCAGAGCAGATGCTGTGATGCCATTTTTAGTCGATTGTAGATCAGCGAGTCCAAACCCAGACTCAAAACACACATTTGGTCTCGACTGGATCTAAATTCTCAAATCTGTCAAGAATTTTCTTATATATTGTTTCCATTTTGACCAGATTTTCCATTTTCGTTGCATTTTTTTATGTAGTGTTTGTGTTATTTGTCTTTATATTTCAGTACTTCCCATAGCTTTTGTGGCTCTTTTACTTTAATTAGGAAAATAAATTCCCACATCGTATTACTGTTATGTAATTGGCGACCCAGTAAAAACAGATCTACAGCACTTTTTCAGTTTTACAGGACATGTAGACGACATCATAAGGGTCGACGTTTCAACAGCTGCATCAGACTCATCTGTCTTGGCTTAAAACTAAACACCGAGGACAGATCCATGACGGATTTTGCAGCTTTTGTGCCACAAAATAGATACTTGTAATGATGCACCTGCCATGTCTTTCTATGCAAATTAACCTTGTTTGCATACTTCATGTAAAACTAGAGCAAATTACAACATCAGGTCAGTTGTTGATATTAATACCTGCAGAAAACCTCGTGTAAACTCAGCCCTCACTCACTGTCTCGCTCTTTTTCTTCAAATCTTCCAGTTTGTGAGATTTAAATGATGTTGAATTAATGTTTAATGACATCGAGGATGAAATCTTCAGTCAGATATCAAAGGGATCAGGTCGGTATGGGGTTATCTTGGAGTTTCGGTAACTTAACAGGCTAAAAAGCAGATCTAAAGCACTTCATCAGTTTTACAAAACATGTACATGACGTCATCAGAGTCGATGTTTTAGCAACTGCATTAAACTAACCACAGAGGGCAGATCTGTGAAGGATTTTGCACCTTTTGTCCCACAAAACAGATACTGGTAATGATGCACCTGTTATGTCTTTCTATGCAAATGAACCTTGTTTGCATATTTCACATAAATCAGTACATGAAGTTTGGCTGTTTTATATGAATGTTTGCTGAAAACTAGATGTACACTCATGTTTCTTGCTTTAAAAAAAAAAAATCTTCCAGTTTGTGAGATTAAATAATGTTGAGTTAAAGGAGTGATATTTTCCTTTTTTGAATGGAATTATGCATTTTAAAACACTTCCCTGTGGTCTACATAAACTGTAAATGTTATACTTGGGTCTGAATTCTTCATTAATTCAACTCCACAGGTCCATCCTCAACTCTATTTTTGAGTAATGACATGAAAAAGTATACACATTTAGTTCCGCTTTTTTGTGTCTTTTAAGGCTGTGCATATATTTCTTGTATTTTGTTGTTATATCTGCAGAAAAGAGAATGACAAATAAATATGCATGATAATTTCAACCTTGTAAAACAACACAAATAAAGGTGGGATACGATTTTTACACAGGACTAAATGTGGAGAAAATAAGCATGAAACACCAGTAACTGATGCAAAATGGGTGAAAGGCATTGATGTGCAAAACTTTATGACCATGTTTGTCTCAGCACATTGTTGGTGCAAAGTCTTGTGGGCATATGTCCTTAAACCGCGGGCTGGTGCAGTGCATTCTGGGTGTATTTTGTGGTATATGTAGTTTGTGTGTTTTGTGCCTAACCATGTGTTTGTGTATTTGTTGAAATCAGATCTGTGTACATATCTGAAAACCTGATTCCTGTCAAATGTCCATGTCCTCAGGTCAAAGTTGAACTCTTAAACGCTTAATCACCCGTTTTATTCTCAGATTCCTGTTTTTTCCGACTCAACGCTGCCATGTTACACCACATTTCGCCACTGCCTCCGGTGGGAAAGTGACGTCGGTGCCTAAACCTCGACACACATTGTGTAACCAACAATAACCTCATCAGGGTTAAAACTCCAGCCGCGGAATGCAATATACTGAGTTTTTGCTGTTTCGTTCGGAAGCTTTGTGGTACCAACTGTGCTGAACAAACTGACTCTTGTGGGAAACAATCTGCTTCTAAATTAACTCAAAGACACCAGGCACTGAGTGAAACTGAAATGCAACGTGCCGTTTTGTTTCACTTGCTGAAACAGTGAGTTGAGTGTTTTTGCAGAATTCTATCATGATTAAATCAATAGAAAAAATCAATTTATCATGCACAGACAGGCCCGTTGGATTGTACGGATGTTGCATAAATGTTGTGCACTGAAGCTCCACCAACCACATGGATCTGTTTAGTGTTTGGTTCGTGGTGATGAGGGAGGTTTTGAAACACTGATGTCGTATAGAAGCTCTGTGTTTTGGTGGCATTTAATATCAGGGTTTCTACTTGTCCAACACAAGGTTTTTGGTGTTTTTTTTAAATGCATTTAATTAGTGCTGCCACTAATGACTAATTTTCTAATGACTAATCTTTTGGCAAATTTTTCAATCAGTCGACTAATCTAAATGACTAATTTAAAAAAAAAAAAAAAAAAAAACCAAAAAAACACAAGCGTTTGTCATTTTGTTGTCCATTTTATTTGGAATCCTAAGAGTGGGGGTTGGGGGTGGGGGTGGAGGTGGAGAATGAATGAGGTAAGCACGGATCTGCGGACCGGGGGGGAGGGACTGAAACTTTCACTTGCTCTCTCTTTGAGGTACGGTCGTACGGCTGCAGGCGCCAATGCCAGCATGGATTGCACAGGTGCCACGGCCATACCCGTGCCATGAAGCTGTGGTTATACCTGTGGCTTGTCTCTGGCAGTGGTCGCAGGGAGATTCTATTCCTACTGTGTTTGAGACGGGAGGGAGACCAAAAATAAATAGACGGTCAAATGACACGTCGACTAAAAAAACTGCTGTCGAGTAATTTTAATGTTCGATTACGGCAACTAAGTCGACAAATCGCAGCAACACTACATTTAATCTCCATGATTAGGTGTCAGATCTGTTATATATATCTATATCTATATCTATATATATATCTATATCTATATCTATATCTATATATATATCTATATATATATATATATATATATATATATATATACACAGGTGGGCAGAGTAGCCAAAAATTAGACTCAAGTAAAAGTATTGTTATTTTTGCAAAATTTTACTCAAGTAAAAGTAAAAAAGTACTTAATGAACAAATTACTCAAGTACTGAGTACTTCCTGAGTAACATCACATTTATTATTCTTTTAAATTCAACAATTAATAAATGAAATATTAAAGTAAAATATAGAAAATATATATGGGAACATTACAGCTAGTTACAAATATACCTTGCAATGATCATTGTTGATTCCATCCCTTTAATATCTAGTCTGTTCTTATGGAGGCAGATAGTGTGCATGGTTTTCTATAGACTTTTACCCGTTGGCTTAGATATAATTATACTTTTCTTTTACTCTTTTTCTTTTTTTTTTTAAATTTTTTTAATGATTACATAGTATAATTACATAAACAGAAGACAAAATGAACGTCATTAGCCTTAGTCTAGATATCTTTAAACATATCTTCCCCTTCTGTTGAATTTCTTTAACTCATGTGAGTCATGTGAGTTTTTGGTGGAAATCTTTCTAACGAAACAAAACAAATGGTTCGTGCATTAACAAATGACCAAAAATAAAAGTAACAAGTAGAATGTGCACCATTGTAATGGAGTAGAAGTAGCGTTTCTTCTTCGTAAATATACTCGAGTAATAGTAAAAAGTATGTAGTAGTAAAAGTACTCTTAAAAGTACAATTTATGTAAAAAGTTATGTAAGTAAATGTAACGTAGTAAATGTAATGCATTACTACCCACCTCTGTGTGTGTGTATATATATATATATATATATATATACACACACATATATATATATATATATATATATATATATATATACACACATATATATATATATATATATATATATGTATATGTATATATATACATATATATATATATATATGTGTATATATATGTGTGTGTATATATATATATATGTGTGTATATATATATATATATATATATATATAAAGGGGGAAAAAAAAAGTGTCAGATCTGTAGCAGGATGTCGCTTCACTGTGACATTTATTTGTATGAAAATAAACAACTATAAATTAAATTTGTGTTTTACTGACATAAGCCCTATTCAGATGTGATTAGTTTTACATAGGTACGTGGGGTAGAGTAATAATTGCCAGAGATTTTAGTCCCATCCGAATGTGCTCTGTTAGTAATCATTACTGAACAATGTCAGTAAAGATTACTGCAGCTTTTACCGTGTGCAAAAGGGTCCTGGAAAATGACCCCAGGTAATACTAATCCTGTGCGAATAGTTTGAAGTTCGAAAGCACTTGTTTGAGGCACAGGACTTCTGATTGCTTTAGGTAAGCTAACCAATGTAGCAGGGCTATGTGGATATCAAAAAAATGTTAGTAGCTTAATCATTCAATTGATGAACAATATTAATATTCTAATCAGGAAGCGTCATACCCACATGACGACTGGAGGGGATGGCGGTGTGTGAATGGATTGACCCCTCCCACTTGTTGTAGTTTTACTGATATTTCTTATTCCGTGCAAATCCTGAATTGACTGAAATAATTGAGTCCTGTGGTAAAGATGTGTGCAAATGTACTTTTTCATGTTGATGTTCACTTTTGCTTGATCAGACCCTATAGAAATACAGTGTAACTGGAAGAAGAAGAGAAAGGAGCAAATATTACTGATTTATCTCGTGTAGAAATCCATAAAGGCTGCAGAAGGTAAATGAAAAAAAGTATCAGTATCATTAGATAAATAGAAACATTGTGCAAAGCATAAAACTAACAGTCAGTAAATCAACATGTGAACAACTTATAGTGAAGCGATGACTACATGAGGGCTCTCACCTTGTGTTTCTGACAATAAGAGGATAAAACAGTACAACTGGTCTGTGTTGGTCTCATATCAGTGGAATGTGTCTGTATTGGATTCTCCAGCTGAGAACAAACGGAGTTAAAAGCTTAAACATGAAGGATCAGAGTCAGAAGCGCATCAGTGTTTCAGTCACAGTGAAACCAAACAACTGCAGCGAATCACGGAAGACTAATGAGAAAAAGACCTGATGCACCGTCGCTACGATGCTTCTGATTTTCAGTCGCAGCTTCACTCATTCGTCATCCTCTCAGCTGGAGGTGAAGCTGTTAACTGTCAAATACGACGACGTGGAGCCATCATATCCAGTCTAACCAGTAGAACCGGCGTTCATTAAGACGACAGTGAACAGGATGAGGACGCAGAGATTTACCAGTGATGGTTCCACTGATGGTTGGTGAAGATGCATTATGTTGTTGAGATCAGATGTTTCAGTTTGATGAAGCCGATTCTGTTTCCACCCAGTGCCTGATGTCCAGGGTGGACTGGGAGTGGACTGGGAGTGGACTGCAATTGGAGTGGGATTGGACTGAGACTGGAGTTGGACTGGAGTAGGAGCGGACCGTCCTTCCTGTCCCACCCCATTCCCATGACAGATGAAAACCAAATCCAGTCCCATCCCAGTCCCAGTAGAATGAGTCAGGTCCATCCCAGTCCCATGATGTGGTTGACAAGTGTCTTCGGTCAAATCCGTCTTTCTCTGGTGTCTCTGGCCTTTTTCACAATTGTTTTCCGATGCTTATTCCTTAATCGCATTTTACATAAAACTGTCAGTTACATGTCCCGATGACATGTTTTCTTGTCCCGTCTCGAAAACAACCTCTCCATCCTTTTCACTGACGTACTTTAATAAACTCCTTCATGATACTTAAGCCAAACAACACTACATTTGGTGAATATGATTTATACAGAACTTTTTATTGAACCCATTTATGTGCACACAGTAAAAATCACTACTCATTCTCATTACTCATATCATTACTAAATCATTACTCTGGAGTAATCAGATTATTCAAGTGATCATATAAACAGAATAATGTGACATCATCAGATTAACAAACCTGGATTTGTCCATGGTGACGGGTTCAATGAGTTCGTTTACATGAGCATAAGAATCATATGTTATTAATCAGATAATTGTAATAATCACATCTGATGTGTTTATGTGTTCTGAAGAAATATGATAATCAATAAACCCTGGTTATACGTTTCAGTCCATTATTGGATTTATTTTATTTTGGGATTTGTACACATGTAGAAACAAACTTCCTGTTATTGTCCTCAACTTCACATTGTTTTTCTTCCATTTTAATAGTTTTTCCACATATTCAGATGTAAAAAAACTATACAAATCAGATGAATCTCATAAAAGTGCAGCATTATTTTTGTTACATTATAAGTTTTTTTTTTATTACGACTCTATTCTCATAATATTATGGCCTTATCCTCGAAATAGTACGACTTTATTCTTGTAGTGACAAGAGTTTTTATATTTCCTATTTTCAAAATATTACAGCTTTAACAGGTACACATGCATAAAGACAGCAAAGTATTGGGGACAAATCCAGGTGAAACAGATCAGACTATACTGTTACATGATCAATAATAATATATCTCCACGAATCAGATACTGATCTAGGGCTGCACGATTTTGGCCAAAAATAAAATAATTTTTTTCCCCTTTAAAAACATGGTTTTTGATTTTGATTTGGGCTGTTGGTGGTGTTTTAGCTGACATGTCATTTTCGTGTGCAGCCTGTAATGCAATGCACTGCTCCCACTCTTTGCTGCAAGGAATGGTGTGATCTTCATTGGAAACTTTGCAGCCGTACAAATTCCACACAACTGACTTGCTCTAGCGGTTTTTAGCCACGAACTTCTCACTCACACTCAGCCATTTTTGTCCTGGTGTGTGGAGACCAAAGACTGTGGAGACCGCTCTCACAGTTAGGAGGAGGAGCCTATAGTAGCCTGGAGGCCTGTGGCTCGGAGATACGAGAGAGATGAAGTTCGATTTGATGATTACCCTTTTATAAACATCGTTCTAATTAAATAATCCGAAATTGAATTAGAATCGATAAATTGTGCAGCCCTACACTGATCAGAGCATTAGTGTGGATGTAAATGGAGTCCGTGATTCAGGTTTCTGCTCGTCCTAGTTTCTAGATTTGAGACAATAATACTAAGATTTGAAACAAAAACAGATCTAAGTCCTGACCCCCCCCACCCCCCCATCTGCTCCACACCACCATAACCCATAAACTGATCTGTGTTTTGCTGTTTTCGTCAGCTGTTGACAGGTGTCGAGTGGTTCTCAGTTCTCCAACGGCTGCAGGCAGTGCCGCTCATGCCTTCTTTTTAATGCTGATGGGTTCTAAACAGATCTGCCTCTTCCAGGCCGTTGTCGTGGTGAAGACACCGGGTCGGCGCTCAGGGCAATCGGCGTCGAACATGTCTCAACCTCATCCACGCAGCCCATTACATCAGTGTCAGAGAATAAAAGAGCCACACCTGGAGGGAAGTGAGCCGCTCGTAACAGGTTTATGGGCTGAAACGGCGGAGCCTCGGCCTCTAAGCGCTCACCGCCGTGTTCAGAACCAGCTCATCACACGCGTTACCCGAGGATATGCCACCGGTACCAATTAGCCTGCGATCTGTGCATTGCATCCTACCGAGTGATGGCGGCTCTGGGAGGAGGTGCACCATGTGACCCGGTCGCATTCAGGTCGACAAACGAGAGGCTTTAATCTGATGAGAAGCTCAGGCTGAACCTCGAAAAGCCAAATATGAAAACAGCTGCAGGCGAACGCACGATGGATTAATTAGATCACACATCAAACACAATAAAGAGATCTGAGATGGGAGACTTTAGAGTCTGTCTGTTCAAGTAGAGACACGATGATGTGGTTCATCTTCAGATTTCAGGTTAAATGTATCAGATTCAGGAAGATTATCACATATTCACAGTTCAGTTTCCATTAGTGTATCAGGAAACTGGGTTCAGCTGATGTTTAACCCTTTTCTGCTCTGAGTTGTATATCTATTTTTAGCTCATCGGGCGATAGACTATGACCTGTTGTGAAACCGCTGTGTCAGGCATCATCGTTGTCTTCATTGTTGTCTTTGTCAGATTCATTAGCAATTTCTTCAAACATCCTCTCCGATGAAACTACTGTTCGGATTCATTTACAATTTTTTACGTAGCTTCCTTGGGACAATGTCTACAAAGCTTGTTCTCAATTTTCAGAAATTTTGATTGTTGAATTTTTGATAGTGATGTAGTCATCGAGACCGGTCTTGGTCTTGACACCAGTTTTTTGTGGTCTCGGCCTTGTCAGAGACTCAACTCATTTGGTCTCGGTCTTGTCTTGGTCTCGAACATAGCAGTTTCGATGGGATTTTTACAAAAACCGCATCATCACAAAATAGTATCATTATTTATTACTTGCCTTCTTCAAATGCAACCACTCAGATGCATCTATTTTAAAAACGTTATAAAGTATTGTATATGTATTGTATATATCATATTTTTAAAAGTAAACTTAAAACTTATCTTTTTAGTCTAGCTTTTAATTAAACCCTTACTGTAAATTTTACTTTGTTGCTTGTATTTTTATTTGCAACCGCGGGACAGTGGGGGGTTTTGTTGTGAAGCACTTTGTGCTACATGTACCATGTATGAAAAGTGCTATAGAAATAAAGTTTGATTGAGTTTGATTGATGTATAAATAAAGGCCTAATGGGTAACTCTGACAAATCTGGATGATTTAACATGAAAGACATAAGGACAATATAACAGAAAAGATAACATGAATTTGATTTTAGTCATGACTCTTTACAGCGGTGCCTTTAGCTCAACAGTTGATATGAGTTATCATATGTCGATTCTAACTCTAGTCTGTTGTTGGTCTTGGTCTTAGACTTGGTCTTGACAAGGTTTGGTCTTGCTCTCACCTTAGTGTGTCATGGTCTTGGTCTTGATACCCTCCGGTCTCAGCAATGTCTTGGTCTCGGTCCAGCCAGTCTTGACTACAACACAAAATTTTTGACGAATTTTTAAATATTAAAAATATGGATGGATTTACAGAATACCATCAAAACTCTAAAACTACAAACATTCATTTCTGTTAATGATTTTAAAGGTATCATGGAGAATGCAGTGAAGGAGGAATTTCACAGTTTGTCTTGAGGCCATTATCCCTGAATAATTGTTCTTCATTTTATTGTGTATCATGTATGTGTTTTATATAGTTTCGGCTTTTTG